>NC_047506.1:13752228-14059728 GCF_902827115.2 Pseudochaenichthys georgianus | reverse complement strand
TGCCCACTAGCTGCCCACTGCTCCTAGTACTAGACTCCTGGTACTAGGATGGGTTAAAAGCAGAGAACAAATTTCACTGTGTGTGCTGTGTGACCATTAAAGAGGGTTTAATCCCTCCCAATTCTTCTTCTAAATTATTCAGCTTTTAGAGAAGGTTGTGTGGATCACATAAGAGTGTTTGTCAGTTCTGGGATCAGCAGATTGTTTATTTACTCCAGACTCCTGTCTAACGAAGAGACACTTTTGAATCAAAGGGTGGGAACAAGACTTTTTCTAACAAGAGGGCACATTTCTGCCAAATCTTCAATTATTAATCTGATAAGATGTACCTAAAAGTAATAGTAATTGTTGTACTATATTGCAACAGTGACTTCACGACCTCTTCATGGAACACACACACACACACACACACACACACACACACACACACACACACACACACACACACACACACACACACACACACACACACACACACACACACACACACACACACACACACACACACACACACACACACACACACACACACACACTACTGAATACCACACACACACACTACTGAAATCCTCTCACATTCACTACTGAACACCACACACACACACACACACACACACACACACACACACACACACACACACACACACACACACACACACACACACACACACACACACACACACACACACACACACACACACACACACACACACACACACACACACACACACACACACACACACACACACACACACACACACACACACACACACACACACACACACACACACACACGAAAATTAAGCCTCACACACACACTATTGAAATTCTCTCACATTCACTACTGAACACCTCACACACACACACACACACACACACACACACACACACACACACACACACACACACACACACACACACACACACTACTGAAATCCTCTCACATTCACTACTGAACACCTCACACACACACACACACACACACACACACACACACACACACACACACACACTACTGAAATCCTCTCACATTCACTACTGAACACCACACACACACACTACTGAAATCCTCTCACATTCACTACTGAACACCTTACACACACACTACTGAAAAACATTTTACTGAAAGGTTCTCAGTAGGGAATGTGTGTTTCACCTATGTGTGTGTGAGGGGATTCTTGCTGTAACGGAAGAATCACACACACACACACACACACGTCCTGTTTTGATGCTGTTCCTGGATGGAAAACACTGAAGTAGTCTAAACTAAGCAGGCATGTTTTTTTTCTTTCTTTGAGAGGGACGGAAAAATCAGCTGATGAACAAAGAGCTTAAGAATCGGTGTCCCTTGTTTACACCAACGCACGCACTAGTGTTAATTTCGTCAGCTATTTTTTTATTTAGTTTTAGTCTTAGTCCTGTGTTAAATTTCCTTTTTAGTTTTAGTCATATTTAGTCACCTTCATCCTGTTTTTATTTAGTCAAGTTTTAGTCGACTAAAAGTCTGAGCATTTTAGTCTTATTTTAGTCGACTAAAACAATAACTATTGTAGTCACGATTTAGTCGACTAAAAGTCTGAGCATTTTAGTCATATTTTAGTCAAAGAAAACTAATTATTTGAGTCTACTTTTTGTCAATGAAAACTGTTGAGTCTTTTTTAGTCATCAGATTATATAGAACATTTCAGTCAAACTAGTCTAGCCAAAACCAATAATTTGTCATTTTTAGTATATATAAATAAATAGGATTATATATTGTCCTTATTTGATGAAAAACACAGGTTGAATGATTAAGCAGCTTTGCAGAGAGTATCTGGTCAGGTTTGTGGTGTTTTTACCAGCTGTGTTATGGCCACATTGCTTCCCTTCTGATGAAACAATGCATTCGCTTTTTTCCTCTGCCTCATTGTTGAGAAAATGGGCCCAAATATCACATCGTTTCTTTCTGCCAAGCAGTGGTGGCTTTAGACTTTTTCGTGGTCAGTCATTTTGACGGACAGGATCGTAACATGTCCGTCATAATCCATTATTACCCGTCAAGTACACAATTTATCACACACTCGTGCTGACGGGGGGGGGGGACGGGGGGGGAATTCGGTTAACGCGAGTGCGACCACTGCTCCCAAGCCCTGTTGTTGCCATTTCATTTTCTGTTGAATAAGGTTAGTTAGACCATGAGTTAGACCCGAGTCTTCCTGACAGTTCACAGTGTGCCGCTGCCCGGTGTAATTCAAATGTACCGCCGCGCGCAGCACAGACACACAGCTGCTGCCCTGCCGCAGCAGCGGAAATGGAACTGCTGGGAGAAAAACTGACTGATCAGAAATGTAACGTTATCTTTGATAATATTTCGTCAACGAAAGTAAAGAGAGATTTTGGCATAGTTTTTAATTTAGTAAACTACATTTTCGTCTCGTCACTTTTCGTCAACGATATTGCATGATGATTTCGTTACAGTTATTGTTTACTGCCGTCGGTGTCGTCTCGTCATCGTCTCGTTTTCGTCATGGAAAAAAAGGTCGTTGACGAACATATTTCGTCATAGTTTTAGTCAACGAAATTAACACTAGCACGCACGCATCAAATAAGGCTCAAATATGGATTAGCAGATGCCTCTGAAGAAAAAGAAATATGAAAAAGAAAAACTAGCATGTAAAGTGGGACAGATTGTACGGAAAGTTGATTTGTACCCAATTTCAAAACGTCTTACCATTTTCATTAATATGAAGAGATCTGAGTGTGTCTCTTCCACAAACATTCTTCCAGCGTGCACAATGATAAGGTATGAGCTATGTTTACCAAGGATAACCTGACATGTGGCAGTGGCTCAGTCAGTAGGGGCTTGGACTGTGAGCCGTAGGGTCGCCGGTTCAAGTCCCGACCAGACCTAAATATGGAGTGTGGACTTCTACTTGGAGAGGTCCCAGTTCACCTGTCGTGGTGCTCTTGAGCAAGGCACCGGACATCCCCCTTCCACCCTCATTCCCATTGCTCCCTGGGCGCTGTACACTAGCTGCCCACTAGCTGCCCACTGCTCCTAGTACTAGACTCCTGGTACTAGGATGGGTTAAAAGCAGAGAACAAATTTCACTGTGTGTGCTGTGTGACCATTAAAGAGGGTTTAATCCCTCCCAATTCTTCTTCTAAATTATTCAGCTTTTAGAGAAGGTTGTGTGGATCACATAAGAGTGTTTGTCAGTTCTGGGATCAGCAGATTGTTTATTTACTCCAGACTCCTGTCTAACGAAGAGACACTTTTGAATCAAAGGGTGGGAACAAGACTTTTTCTAACAAGAGGGCACATTTCTGCCAAATCTTCAATTATTAATCTGATAAGATGTACCTAAAAGTAATAGTAATTGTTGTACTATATTGCAACAGTGACTTCACGACCTCTTCATGGAACACTATCTTGCAGCACTGGCTTTAGGTGTCAGGAAAAAGGAGTATTATCAGTTATTGACTTTGTACAATGGAAACACGGATTCAAGTCAGTTACATTTATTGTCAAACATTTGGTACATTTGGCCTGGTGCGGAAGCTAAAGCATTATACTATATAGACTAGTAATGTGGACATAAAAAAAATAAACCTCCCGCTTTTGTATTGGAAGACAACATGATAATTTGCATTCCTATTCTTATCCAAGTTTTGATTTTACAATCAACCATTATTGAAACACATTTTAAATGTTTCGGGTTGCATAACAATCCTCTAAAAAATCCTGGGCTGACAATGATAACACAAATCATTAAAAAGGCCACTAATTGTTTCTGTTTTGCTAGTAGACGGGAAATGTCAGATTGGTAACACTGCTGAGGTTCTTGTGAAGAAGTCTGTATGGGAGATATCTGATGTTCTTTCTCACTTAAAAACTGTGAGAGAGAAAAAAAACTGTGAATATGCAAGTGAGGCGCATGAAAACTGAAAGATACACTGAAAGACGAAGGGATGAAATATCAGCCCAAAGAAAAAGAAAGCATGAATAATAATCTAACCAAAAGTAATTTTATGGTCGGTGCTTTGAAACATTTTATTCCGTAATGACAATGCATGGAGGCTTGATATGCAGTTGAAGTTAACAGCCAAATATTGGACTCATGACACAATTATATATTTAGTTGAGATCTAAGACCATACTATGTCTACAGTCATGTAGGACATGTTTATATCCCAAAGCATGTGTCACTAATATCTGATGTGTTGTGCCACACTGCTCACCTGTAGACGGGCTGCATCTCTCTGGTGATGCCTATCACTGCTCCTGGAGGAAACCGGTCAAATTCTTTAAAAAGGTCCCTGATGTTGGTCCTGTATTTCAGATCCAGGTCAAGCTGCACTATGCGCGTCAGACCTGGAAAAAAAAGCACATTATTTCCCATTAATAGGGCCGCATCAAACTTAAAAAAGAAACCTGTGTAAACTTCTAAATAACGGTTGCCATTTTAACAAAGAACAAGAGTCCTCTGTCCGGTAAGAATAATTTAATTATGAATAAAAACATGTTTTAACTAGTTTATTTCATGACAAAAAAAGAGTTGTCCATTATAAAAACTATCACACTAAATCTACTTCTGAGTAAACTGTCTAACAATGCACATAGTTTGAATTTTTCCAATCACTTCCAAAAATCCTTCGATTCATTCACAGTTCGAGAAAATAGGAGAGGACTACTCTTGACAAGCCATTAAATGGTTTCTCTGAGATTGTGTTTTTGACCACCAGGTGACCGGGTGATTTCAATTTTACCATTGACCTAGAAAAGAAAATTGCAAATGAATTGTGTGGAAAAATCTGGAGAAATCTGGGAATAGATTTCTTTAAAAGGAGTGGACGTTTGGCATACATACAGTCAATTATTAACACAGCTGTTTGTGGATAAAATGGTAATGGAAGAATCCAGGATATGCAGGCCCTGATCTGTCCATTGTTTCAGCTTCCTATGTTTTGCTGGTAACCATGGGGATGAAATGATGGGAAACACTCAGGAATGGTGTCAGGGGCACAACATGATCATTGAACAGATGAAAACACTTGTCAGCTCAGGACGAACTGTCAAAGAAGACGGTCTTTATTGAGAGCAGTAAACATTTATTGGCAGAAGGTCATTTTGACAAAGACTGCGGAATTGGCACAATTGTGAAAAGGCAGGAGTACTTCAAAAATAATAAGCTGCATGGGCCTCCTGCATTATGGGCCTTCAGAGCTCAATTCAACAGTTTTTCAGTTCTTTAAAGCCATGCTGGGATCTGGCAGCCAACAAATGTACAATTTGTAGGATATTATAATTCCAATAGCACAAAAGTGTATTATATTTTGAAGGGAAAATGTGTTGCATCATCCATCCAGTTTATAAACAACATATTTATTAAAAGAAAAGGAGGCTACACTTAAAGGTGGGGTAGGTAATTTTGGAGAAACCAGCTCGAGTGCGCTAGAATTTGAAAATACACAGCCGGAGAAAATCTGCCACTTCCTTACAGAGCCCCTCCTCCAACACACACGAACGTGCAAATGACCAATGAGGGCACGAGATAAGTTTGTGCACAGGGGAAGGCTGACAGGCAGGTAGGCCATCCAGTTATTTTAGCCGGGCCGGCTAAAATGATTGGTCGTGCTTTTTACAGTACTACAGCTTCCACAGATGACATTTTTTAATGGATTTTTTGTCAAAGCACTTAAGATATTCATTGCTATCAGGATGTTAAGAGCATTCCATGGAATATAACAAAAAGTGTATCTCGAGCCGGTTTCTCAAACTTACCTACCCCACCTTTAACAGAAAAAAAAGACAACTAATTACCTATCGGTTTAGTTTATATGTAACAAGGCAGAGCAGATTGAATATCTTCTTCATGGCAGCATGGGCCCCAATGTCCCATCTGTACACTGTTTATTTCAATGTTGCTTAAAGGTGGGGTAGGTAAGTTTGAGAAACCGGCTCGAGATACACTTTTTGTTATATTCCATGGAATGCTCTTAACATCCCGGTAGCAATGAATATCTTAAGTGCTTTGACAAAAAATCCATAAAAAAATGTCATCTGTGGAAGCCGTAGTACTGTAACCTTTAACCCCACCTTACCTTTAAGAGTAGTTTGAAAAAAACAAAGCAGTTTCTATATGTGTACGTTTCCTGCTAAAAAAAAATTGTTTACCCTGAGTTGTAAGACTTTGCATCAAGTCAATAACTCCATGTTTCAAAATGTATTTTGATGTTGTCACTGTTATTGTGAAAGTTGCATATATATTAATTTAATAAAGATGTTAGTGAAAGAACTCTTGAATCATTCTAATTTATCACCGTAGTCTTATTATATTACGGGAAAAATAGACAGGGATCCAATGCAGGACTGTACTCAAGGTCAAACAGTACGAACACCCTATTTTTGGAATTGAAAAAAAATCACAACCTTGGCCTGAACAAAGCCGACTGAAAAGCTAAACATTTCATCAGTGTTATATTTGTTACTAATGGAAGATTTAAGCTGTACTACAAGTTTGTGCTGCAGAGATATTAGTTTCTGTTGAAACTAGTGATGGAAAAAGGAGACTCAGCAATGCGGAGGCGACCTGTTTTCTATGCTCTCCAAACAAGGAAGCTGCCATCACAATGCCTCCATGTACTGTGGCAACAGAGAGGGGCTCGGGCGGGTAATCCAAGTGTTGTCCTCGCTGTTTGTTGGTACTAGCCGAGCTTAACTAGTGGAGAATAACAGGAAGAGGGCCTGAAGTTGGTACAACACTGTGATGTGGAGAGTTTGATGTCAGATCAATGACTCAAAACAAAGTCCTTTGAAGGTGAAAGTATGGCAGTGTTTGATCCTGGCATGTGATTTCAATAAACAGATGATTTCAATAGATTACAAGACTAGTGCCACTTGCTGCACTTTCTGTGTTTATTTTACTACTCCTCTGTTATAAATTGTCTGCTTTCATAGTTTGCAGATATCAGACTTTGATACAGCAACTGATGTCTAAACTATCAAAAAGGAGACACGTTTTTATCAAACTTGCTTGTTTTAGGCAAACAATACTACCTGTTGATTTTGCTTTTAGTTAAAAAAACAATATATGTCATTTACAAAAACAATTTTATGATTAACTTTAGGGGGAAAAAATCTGGAAAAGTGAACTGTGCGAGACAGATTCTGTAGTAGCTGTCATTTAGTGTATTTGTATTTCAGGCTTGACAGTTTAATTATTTATAGCAAACTGGGTATGAGCCTGAGGCAACGAGAGAGGGAGAGAGACGTCTTATTTTTCTGACACTTGCATCTCTTTTTGTTCCTAGATATCCTCTCAGCAAGGATTACAGGAGAAGAAGCAACACGTTTTTGGGGTGAAATGGAAATTACCTACACAGACAAAACTCTTTCAGTAGTGCTGTCTGTCCCTGTGGACTGCTGCACAGCTGTTCTGTAGTCTATTACTGTCCTACAGTTTAAGATGTTACTGCCGAGTTCACCAGAGATGTACATCAACCTCAACGTAACCAGCGTGCACAATATTTCACACACACACACACACACACACACACACACACACACACAACCTTCCTCATCCAGCACCAGTCACTTTTCTGCCATCTCCGCTGAACACTTTAACATATTATTAACATTTTAAACTGTATACCCCGGTTATCTAGGCCCTTTTTGTTTTTTTGTTGTTGTTTGATATACAGTGGGGCAAAAAAGTATTTAGTCAGCCACCAATTGTGCAAGTTCTCCCACTTAAAAAGATGAGAGGCCTGTAATTTTCATCCTAGGTACACCAACTATGAGAGACGAAATGAGAAAGAAAAAAAATCCAGAAAATCACATTGTCTAATTTTTAAAGAATTTATTTGCAAATTATGGTGGAAAATAAGTATTTGGTCAATAACAAAAGTTCATCTCAATACTTTGTTATATACCCTTTATTGGCAATGACAGAGGTCAAACGTTTTCTGTAAGTCTTCACAAGGTTTTCACACACTGTTGCTGGTATTTTGGCCCATTCCTCCATGCAGATCTCCTCTAGAGCAGTGATGTTTTGGGGCTGTCGCTGGGCAACACAGACTTTCAACTCCCTCCAAAGATTTTCTATGGGGTTGAGGTCTGGAGACTGGCTAGGCCACTCCAGGACCTTGAAATGCTTCTTACAAAGCCACTCCTTCTTTGCCCGGGCGGTGTGTTTGGGATCATTGTCATGCTGAAAGACCCAGCCACGTTTCATCTTCAATGCTCTTGCTGATGGAAGGAGGTTGTCACTCAAAATCTCACGATACATGGCCCCATTCATTCTTTCCTTTACACGGATCAGTCGTCCTGGTCCCTTTGCAGAAAAACAGCCCCAAAGCATGACGTTTCCACCCCCATGTTTCACAGTAGGTATGGTGTTCTTTGGATGCAACTCAGCATTCTTTCTCCTCCAAACATGTCTAGTTGTTTTTTTTCCAAAAAGTTCTATTTTGGTTTCATCTGACCATATGACATTCTCCCAATCCTCTTCTGGATCATCTAAATGCTCTCTAGCAAACTTCAGACGGGCCTGGACATGTACTGGCTTAAAGAGCCTGTGACACGAGTTTCCCCCATCATCCAAACCCATCAATTTGAGTAAATATTGTCCCCTTGAAAACCGTTACTGAACTGATTTTGGATATTTGTACTTTGATAACCATTCATCTGCCCTTCAATGTTGACAATTTTCTGGATCTTCTCTGGGATTCTTCAAGTCCCGCCAAATGATGTGTGACGTTATTGCGGGCACAGCGCTCCAGCTGCACCGTTCAGGATCCCAGCATCTGCATGTAAACGCACGATGGTGCACACAGCAGCAAGCTCAGACAGCGATGACAGTTTAATTTTGAACGTATCTGAGAGCTCATATGAGGCTGAAGGATCGGTTTATGTTGTATCTGTTAGAAGTTTAGGAATGAGGTGCGTCAATATGGGCGATCATATGGTCATGTGTGGTGGAATGGAAATAAAAATCATTCCGGGACTCTCGACCGGCCCACTTCGGTACCGCTAGTAAATTGTCAACGGGGGGAGTGGGGATGTCAGGGGCGGCGGGTGCTGTAGATAGTAAATGTAAATATGTAAATATTTGTGTCACTGCATCCTGGTAAAATACAAATATAATGTATAATTACATTACATTACATTACATTACATTGCATTTAGCTGACGCTTTTATCCAAAGCGACTTACAATAAGTACATTCGACCAGGAAGACACAACCTTGAGGAAAACAGAATCATATAAGAACATCAGGTTTCAAAGAGCCAATCGTTTCAAGTGCTGCTCAACTGGCTAAGCCAGTCCTTTATTAGTATATAAGTGCTCTGTTAGCAGTTCTTTGTTAGTCATTCTATCGCTCGAAGTGGAGTCGAAAGAGATGAGTTTTCAGTCTGCGCCGGAAGGTGTGTAAGCTTTCTGCGGTCCTGATTTCAATGGGGAGCTCATTCCACCATTTTGGAGCCAGGATAGCAAACCCACGTGTTTTTGCTGATGGGAACTTGGGTCCCCCTCGCAGCGAGGGTGCAGCGAGCCGTTTGGCTGATGCAGAACGTAGAGCACGTGCTGGGGTGTACGGTTTAACCATGTCCTGGATGTAGGAAGGGCCAGATCCATTCGCAGCATGGTACGCAAGTACCAGTGTCTTGAAGTGGATTCTAGCAGTTACCGGAAGCCAGTGGAGGGAGCGGAGGAGCGGCGTGGTGTGGGAACATTTTGGAAGGTTGAAGACCAGACGAGCCGCTGCATTCTGGATGAGCTGCAGAGGTCGGATGGCACATGCAGGTAGACCAGCCAGGAGGGAGTTGCAGTAGTCTAGGCGTGAGGTGACGAGAGCCTGGACCAGAACCTGCGTCGATTTCTGGGTCAGCTGTGGGCGTATCTTCCTGATGTTGAAAAGCGTGTATCTGCAGCAGCGGGTTGTAGCAGCGATGTTTGCAGTAAACGACAGGTTGTTATCTAGGATAACACCCAGATTCCTTGCAGTCTGAGTCGGGGAAACAACAGAGGGGCCGATGTTGATAGTTAGGTCAAGAGAGGGACAATCTTTTCCCGGAAGGAAAAGCACTTCAGTTTTGTCAAGGTTGAGCTTGAGATGATGAGCGGACATCCACTGAGAGATGTCAGCTAAACAAGCAGAGATGCGTGCGACGACCTGGGTCTCTGAGCGGGGAAAGGACAGAATTAATTGGGTGTCGTCAGCGTAGCAGTGGTATGAAAAACCATGCGGGCTAATGACAGATCCGAGCGAGTTTGTGTACAGGGAGAAGAGGAGAGGACCAAGAACAGAGCCCTGAGGGACCCCTGTAGTTAATTGACAAGGGTCGGACTCAGACCCTCTCCAAGTAACCCTGTAGGTGCGGTCTTTGAGGTATGAGGTGAGGAGGGAAAGTGCAGAGCCTGAAACTCCAAGTTCTTGGAGGGTGCGAAGGAGGATCTGATGGTTCACCGTGTCGAATGCAGCAGACAGGTCCAACAGGATGAGGACAGAGGAGAGGGAGGCTGCTTTAGCAGTGTGCAGTTCCTCAGTGACAGCAATGAGAGCAGTTTCTGTGGAGTGACCTGCCTTGAAACCAGACTGGTGCGGATCCAGAAGGTTGTTCTGATGGAGATAACAGGAGAGTTGTTTAAAGACAGCGCGTTCAAGTGTTTTAGACAGGAACGGGAGGAGAGAGACAGGCCTGTAGTTTATAACATCAGACGGGTTGAGAGTGGGTTTCTTCAGGAGAGGGTTTACTCTCGCCTCCTTGAGACTGTTTGGAAAGTGACCAGAAGTTAGAGAAGTGTTGATGAAATGGGTGAGAAACGGTAGAATATCAGGAGCGATAGTCTGAAGGAGGTTTGAAGGGATAGGGTCCAGAGGACAGGTGGTGGGGCGGGCAGAGGTAATGAGGGTAAGAACCTCACTTGGAGAGAGAGGGGAAAAGGAGGTTAGTGTGCCGGTTGAAGGTGGCTCAGGTGATCCGGCGGTGAGTAGGAGTGAGTCAGAAAAAGAAGAGCGAATGTCGTAAACCTTTTTTTCAAAGTGGTTAACAAAGTCGCTTGACAGAAGGGAGGAGGGGGAAGGGGCTTTGGGGGGGTCCAAGAGGGTGGAGAAGATGGAAAATTGTTTTTTAGGATTGGAATAGGAAGATTGGATCTTATCTTGAAAGAAAGTGCTTTTTGTCTGAGAGATGGAAGCAGAGAAAGAGGAGAGGAGAGCCTGATAGGTTAGGAGGTTGTCACGGTGTTTGGATTTCCACCATTTCCGCTCTGCTGCCCTAAGGACGGTTCTATTAGCACGCAGTGCGTCATTTAGCCAGGGAGCAGGAGGGGACTGACGAGCCTGCCGAGATGTGAGAGGACAGAGAGAGTCCAGAGAGGATGAGAGAGTAGAGAGGAGAGTTTCTGCAGCAGAGTTTGGAGGCAGGAGTTGGAACGAGTCAGAGGAAGGGAGGGCTGAGAGCACCGAG
The DNA here is from genome assembly GCF_902827115.2 of Pseudochaenichthys georgianus. Lineage (NCBI taxonomy): Eukaryota > Metazoa > Chordata > Actinopteri > Perciformes > Channichthyidae > Pseudochaenichthys > Pseudochaenichthys georgianus. The sequence goes on along the minus strand of NC_047506.1, from coordinate 14,048,274 downwards.
GAGGCAAAGGTAGAGGGGGAGAGGGAACGGAGGTTACGGAGGTCTGTGTCTTTGACATTAGCGCTGCTAGCCACCTGTGCCCTGTACTACGAAGCCAGTTCAACATACCCTGGATATGTTTGAGTAACAATTAAACTAACAACAACAAACTAACAAACGAGATCTCGCTAAGCGGTCCTACGAAGCTGGTTATCAACTCGGTAAATCAAGCCAGGGTTTCTCTCTCCAGCTGAGAGCGCGTTCACGTCTAAGACACGAGTGGATCTGACTTTAATTACATTTGACTCGAGTGTTTCGTCAACATAATGTGTTGCTTAAGATAATACTTCTGCATACAGTATGTGACACTGTAAGTGTTGCACGGCCAGATACGGCTGGAGAAGCTGACTCAGATAAGGACATATATGATATATTATGATATTATATGATTGATGATCTGATTGATGATGTAATATGAATGATAAGTGTGACACGTCGGCGTCTTCTCTGCATACGGCAGTTTAAACTGTATTTCCTTTATCCTGTAATATGACTTGCGAGATTTAAACTCCGCACACTGAGTTGATCTCTTTTCTACAGACGCCGGAGGCGGGCAGCGTCAGGTAAAAAAAGTTATTTAGCCTTCCCAAACCTGAGCCTCACGCGCCGCCTATGGGGGATGTGCTAGTGACTTATCCGACCGGCCCACTTCGGACTGTCAATGGGGGGAGCCTCGCTGCGGGGAAACGGTGGACCTAGTGTCCCGATCGGAGTGGGAATAATAATAATAATAATCCGTGCATTTTATCCATTAATTTCCCCAACATTGTGGTAAAAAAAAAACACACGTTTAATCCATGTTGGTGTACTACAACTACAAAAAGCATCGGTTTGTTTTCTCATCAGGAAATGCAGACCGGCACAAACAAGCGATTTTTAATCATCATTCTCACGATCATTTAATCTATCATATGTTCGCCGAATTGACATGAAAGCACTAATAAATGTAGTTTCATCCACTTGAGTTTACAACCACAAAAATAATCGATTTGTTTTTATATCACATCCTACGGGAGGAAATTCAGCAGCTCTCACTCCCGATTTTTAATCCTAATGTAATCATCATCTTCACCACGATCATTTATGTTTATGTTCGCCGAATTGACATGAAAGCACTGACAAATATGAATATACTGTAGTCAACTTCATTAAAACGTTATTAACGTGCCTAAACTCAGTAATTCACCATTTCTACGCATAACAACACACTTTGTCCGTGTTTGGCTCTCTCGCCGCACAGTGAAGCGTTCCCGCATTGACGTCACTTCCGGCTTCCCCCAAAACATCAAAATGAGTTGAAGGAATTTCCCCGCGATGTTCGAAATTATTGATATTTAACGGAACGGTATCGATTTTTCTTTTTTAAACTGACGGTTCGAGATTACTAGTAGCCCAATATTTCATTGCACAACAGTTGTTGTGATGCTGTCACAGGCTCTTTAAGCAGGGGGACACGTCTGGCACTGTAGGATTTGAGTCCCTGGCGGCGTAGTGTGTTACTGATGGTAGCCTTTGTTACTTTGGTCCCAGCTCTCTGCAGGTCATTGACTAGGTCCCCCCGTGTGGTTCTGGGATTTTTGCTCACCGTTCTTGTGATCATTTTGACCCCACGGGTGAGATCTTGCGTGGAGCCCCAGATCGAGGGAGATTATCAGTCGTCTTGTATGTCTTCCATTTTCTAATAATTGCTCCCACAGTTGATTTCTTCACACCAAGCCGCTTACCTATTGCAGATTCAGTCTTCCCTCAGCTCTTTGGTCTTGGCCATAGTGGAGTTTGGAGTGTGACTGTTTGAGGTTGTGGACAGGTGTCTTTTATACTGATAACGAGTTCAAACAAGTGCCATTAATACAGTTAACGAGTGGAGGACAGAGGAGGCTCTTAAAGAAGAAGTTATAGGTCTGTGAGAGCCAGAAATCTTGTTTGTTTGTAGGTGACCAAATACTTATTTTACCGAGGAATTTACCAATTAATTCATTAAAAATCCTACAATGTGATTTCCTAGAGTCTTTCCCCCCATTCTGTCTCTCATAGTTGAAGTGTACCTAGGGAGAATGGAACATGTAGAATTCTTGACAATAAAGCTGACTTTGACTTTTGACTTTTTTTTAAGAGTCTTACTAATTAGAGAGATGGATATATACAGTAATGGCAGGAGCTAAATGTTTTAACTGACTTTCACCTGGTTTACTCAAGCAGCATTAAGAAGTTACTTATTATTCCTGACTTCAGTTAAATTACATGTTAGGATGAAAAACGTAGATTTACTAAATGGATAGGTACAAATAAAGGGAGGTAAAATAAATATTGACCAGGTGTTGTACACTTAGTGCAGGGGTAACGTTGTTAAGTGGCTGAAGAGCTCGTCTAGGGCTCAGGTCAGATCAGACTAAACCTAAACTCAGACACAGCAACACAACAACAGAGACACTGTTATCTAAAATCACATTTCTTTCAGGAAGAAAGTGGGTCAACCTGATTAAGCACTAATATGTATCTTGATGTGAGTACTTATGGCCTTCTCATATGGTTCATTGTTTATTTTGTCACCAACCGTCTTTGGAAAACACCCTTTATCAGAGAAAGGGAATCACCTGATATACATTTTCACCCTCCCTATGTCCCCATATATGAAATGCTGATGCCTTTCCTGCTGCGAGAATTAACTGTCTAGCCTTGTGTGCAGTAAACTGGGACGTCAGATAAAAATCTAAAGTTACAGTGTTGTATCTTTAAATATTGAGGATAATTATATTATTATCTTTCTAAACTAGAAGAAGACACAACACAACAGTAACATGCAGTGAATCTCCAATAGTGAGAGAAAGTCAGGTAATGTAAACTAACTCCAGCACTACTCAGAATTCTAATTTTAGAACTTTTGCTTACTATAAAGCATTTTTAGAGCCTGAAAAAGACAGTACATCATGTTTTTATAACTAATAAAAGTTATTAAAAGCTTTTCACAACATCACAAAACGTCTTGGAATTTCTTGGAAGTCACAACATAAAAAAAATTGCCATAAATTATCATTTTCTTTCATCCATTTGCTGTGTAATTGTAGGCCTGTGGGAAAACCAATAGTTTAGCTACTGTCTCGCTTCCAGGTAACATCATTGTCACTTTAGCAAAGCAATTCACACATCATCCTGTCGGAGGTGGAAAATAGAGGCCAAGGTTGTGGGAGAGACTCAAGTCCCAGCATGTTAAGACCTCTAGAGGGGAAACAAAACAAGGAACACCTCTCCATCAACAAAAACTGTTTCTTAGAAACCTCATCGTTTCCATTGCGCAATATTTCTCATCCTCCAAGGACTGGTGGTGCGGAAATAGAGTCCTTAGAGTCCATTTGTCTACTGACTGCTTGTAATACTGTTAATTCTATACAGTATATCAAACATATTAATGTCTTCTCGCAAATAACATTTTATTTATAATTGAAAGCTGTTTTGCAAAATCTATTTAGCTTCATCGATTAAAGAAATGTTGAATAAACCGAACCAAAAGTGCTTCACATTATCTCTGCTTTATCTTCTCTTTTGACATCATAATTAAACTTGCTGGAATATCCCACTTCTCAAGTTAAAGGATGTTAAATCCAGCCCTCCTACTTGCAGCTGCTATATATTTACTTATTGATAACACGCTTGTTTTTTCACCCTTTATTTAATCATAAATTATGTTCTGCGTCTGCTGCGTAGATCCCTGGATGCGTTTCAGGAAACTAGTACCCACACACTCTCTGTTAAGACAACCACATTATGCCCGTTAGAGATAAAAGGATTCTTTAAATAGAAATGTATGACCACTTGGACACAGAGCAGATTGGTCGCACATGGATGGTTGATCGATAATCATTTAAAAAAAACAACGTGAGACACTTTTACAGCGGCAGACACCCCCCTCTCATGTGTCTATGTTGCAGACATGCTTGCCACCGTGTTTATCTCTGTGGTGTTCAGACTAACAAGAATTTTCTTGACTAGAAACAGTAGGACCAAGGGTAATTTTTCAAATATGGTATTCTCCAGTAGTGAGGTTTAGTTTCACCTAAAAAGTCCCTTTCCTTTGTAGTTCGCCTATTTGTTTGGGTTTATAATAACATACGTTCCTTGTAATTTAAATATCTTTATTGGACTAATTCCTCCTGGTTTGATGTTGCTTCCCCTTTCTCTAGTGAGCTGGGTACAAACAGAGAACATCAGACACACACACCTTCAGCTCAGACCAAGTACTGCTCGGGGTAGGGGGGGGGATGTTTATCACATGATGCCACACAGGCAATATGTTTTAAATTCAGCCAAAACAACTCTGGGCTTCACCACAAATTACTTTTCAGAGTTGACAGCGGAGTGAAAGCCACAAACTAAAACATTTTCCCTCCAAGAATAATCTTTTATTTATCATCCTGTTTTGCCTTAATGCTCTTCTGCTCCCTAAGTGATATCCTGCTTTCCTGAGAAATATAAACAGCACTTTTGAAGTGCTTAAAAAAAAATCTTGGAGAACACCTGAAATTGACCACAGGGGAAGTCAAGCCTTCAAATATGGACAGGCAGCATCTTTCTCTGGGGAAAGCTAATAAATAAAGAAATTCAGCTTCCAGTTCGTGCTGTTGATTCTGATATCCAGTACTGTCATGTTTATGAGAATACTTTATTCATGTAACTGCTGGAAAAACTCTTCACTTCAGACTAAAACAATGACAATAATAAACCCTGGTCATGATAGGACCCTACTATATTTTCATTATGAATGCCGAAATAACACATTTAAGTTAACCCTAAAGAACCAAAATGTGATGATTCATTGTCAGCAACAGAATTGAAGGAATTGTATTTTGAATATGAATGTTATGGAGGGGTTTTAATGCGGCAAAGTAGGATATTATGTGCATATGAGGTGTGCCTTCTAAGCTCTGAATAAAGCATCATGGGTCTGCGTGCCGATGTGCATATTGTTGTGTATTGTGATACCTTGATATTTGCATTGTTCTTATTAATTTCTTTGCTTCCAACATGTATTTTGGACAGGGATTTATATCATCAATGTTAAAATAGGTTTAACATATAGAGTGTTCCCCTCAGTGTAGTCTGAGATCACTTTAAAAACCTGAAATAGTGCAGACAGATACTTCAGGGTTCATTGGTGCCTCCGGTGACTATTGATTTAAAGCCTGGTGGTTTGGTTCACTTTTGGTGATGCCCCATGCTGCACATCCACTGAAGAGAGGCCCAACAGAGGGGGCCACTGCCATCAGTCAGCACCAACACAGGGGGCACTAATGTGGGCAGAAGCAACAGGACACATCCCCCCCTCCACACTCTAAAGGGCCTCAGCAGCCCGTTATATATCTGTCAGATACCCAACCCTACGCAGTTTAGAGAATTCATCACCAGAGTGAATTTAAAATATGATTAAAAAACATAATACTAATTTTAAAGCTTTATATACTAACAAACAATATTTGTGTAAAAATGAATTGCCTTTTTTTTTGTTTTAATGATTGTGTATGTTATAGAATTTCCTATCCACATTGTGACGTTTTTTTACTTAAATGGGTGCAGTTCTTGATCCAAATGTGAAGGACAACACATTTTAAAAACCATTACAAGCTGATTAAATGACAGGATTTTTAATACATGGAAATTCTAACCATCATTCATCATTAGGTTTGTTTACAATAAATGTCTGTAGATATCTTTTAATTATGACCTTGAAAAACATCCAAAATGCTTTACATGAACTTGACTTCTTTGTGACAGTTCGACGTGTCTCTAGTCAAATATCCTAAGGACAGATATTTTCAAACATGCAAATAAAACTAAAACTACACTACATTTAAATACTTAAAGATCTATACATCTGATGATCCTTTAACTGAAAAATAAATGTGCCAAAAGTAGCTTTTCCTTACTTTCAGGCATGATTTGATGCATGGCAACAGACAGGAAGAAAATGGCGTCGCTGTAGTAAGCCCCAGAGCCGGCGCTGAAGTACTTCTGCATGGCCTCCACGATGGGGAACAGCTTGTGTGTGAGATCAACCACGTCATGGAACAACACCTGCAGGCACAGTGGAGGCATGTTAGTACAACAAAGAGTCACATATATGGAAAGATTTAAGATATTTATAAATTATTGGTACATATTACCATAAACTAACATATTCTGAAAGCTGTAAATGTGTAGGTTCGGATATACCCTAATTGTGGGAGTCAATGTGAATATTATTTTAGATGTAATATCTGACTGACAATCAGAAAAAAAAACGTTTATTTATGCCTTTACCATTGAAAATCAGAACACGCACATAAAAGAAAGAAAGGCGCCGTCCAGTGACTTTCAACTAGTAAAAAAAAATGATGTTACACACTAGCCTTTTGATTCTAAAAGATGTGTTTGTTTACACATGATGCATGGTATCAGATAGTAACACACACTGCCTCTCGCTTCTCCTCCAATAGGCTTCAAATCACACAACACGTCGGTCTCTGTTCCGATCGTGTACAGTTCATATACAGTAGATTACTGAAAGAGGATTCAAAAATAAATACAGTAAGCACTGATTATTGTTAAAGCAAGGAAAAATATGTGTCGGTTTGGGACAAACAGTATTTCCTGAGGAGATTCAGGCCTTTTTGGTTAAGCTTGACATTAGTTCCCGTTTATGTTAAAGGTCTCACATAAGACCGGGACAATATGGCTGTCGTATAAATCAGGCCTGTGTGTCTCAATGGGCAAACATGATAATAAACCCTGGCAGCTTAAAGCAAACCCTCTGTGAAAGCTCAGAGCTGTGTGGGACTGCTTTCGGTCATGTGATGTAATGGCATATAAGTCATTGCTGTGGGTAGAATAAGTGATATTGCTCAAGTCTTGATAAATATTCACTGGGACTGCAACAGAACCATTGTGATGTGCACATTTATTAGATTTTCATAACTCAATCAAGGCTCATTAAAAGTCTTCCCCTATTCCAAAAAATAAAGTACAATATTACTTCTCAAAGCCACAAACTCACTGTTCAATCACAACCTGTTAAAGAGATGAACTAGACTAGAGGAAGGAGAAACTGGGGGAATATTGTGCACAACTGTGTTTTGTGCTGCACTGAATATATCCTTAGTCAAAGAGGATTAACAATAACTATGGTATGAGACAAGTATGTAAGGAAAGATTACCCAAATTCCACCTGTGTATTTTTGGAAGATCTTGAATATTTAATAGACTAAATTAGTATGGCTTTCCATTAACACAGCTAACGCATGATTACTATTTTCCCCAAATGGCCACAATAAATAATACAAAACATTCTTTAAAAATAGCATTACAATTTTAGCACTGAACAATTTTTGCTCAACACATTACGCTATGTGCATTCAAAAGACTATTGTTGTTTGTCTTTTGAAGTTATTAATTTCACAGCGTCTTATCAGTTTAATTGACGCTAACCTTTGCCGTCTGACAGCCTTCACAATGGGAAAATAAGACGTTATCTATGCTGTCATCAAAGCCACCAGACTCCATTGACAACAACTGTATTTTCTGCAGAACCCTCTTCATTGGTTAGTTAGTTTCTTCTATGACTGGTATAAATGAACTGACCCCTTGATTCTCTGTGTTTTACAAATGTACTGTTTTAGTTTGTCGTGGATCCTGCCATTTACTATGTCCACTACTACCTAAAGTTATCCAGCAGGATATAAAACGTAGAATACCACAGCACTGTGATCATCTGTGCTAATTACTGAACAGGATGATCCACACTGCTCCAATATGTTGTTTGAACGATGGTCAGCAGTAATGAGAACAGCCTCTAGGCAGTGTGACTCTACAGGCTGTTGGTTGCGAATGTCAAGTGGGTCACTACATTTATTACTGATGAACTCAAGAGATAGAGGCTAAAATTATTGCATAACAGTTGTCTTATCTTCCTGCTCCTATAGATAAATAATTAAAAAGGAATGCGGCTCGAGATGCGCAGACAAGGAAGTCAACGGGCTCATACACTGCCTCCATCGGGGCCCCAGGAGACCCCGAGCCATCTGTAACTTTGGCAGGATTTAAGTGGCTGTACGTGTGTCAGAACATCATTTCATTATTCATTATCTCCAACCATGTTTAAAAGCACTGGTCTGGAATGATACCATTACAATGATAAAACCACTGTAAAGCCAGCTTGTAAATGTTATGTAACTTTGATTTGCAAAAGAGTGTGTAAGAGAGAGATAGAAAAAAAGTTGTTCCTTTTGGCCACTCTGTACTAGACAGAGCTTACTCTGTGATAGTGTTATATCAACAGCTCCCGGAAAAGTTCAAATATTACACTAGATAGTAAATTAGAATGTTTTTCAGCCATAAACATTGAACAATTGAATTAAATGATTCTTTCTTCTAAAACATCAACGTGTATCTTAGACCCGATTCCAACTAAGCTGTTAAAGGAAGGTTTTTCATTAATTAGCACTTCTTTGTTAAATATTATGAATATGTCTTTATTATCAGACTATGTTCCACAATCTTTCAAAGTAGCAGTGATAAAACCTCTTCTTAAAAAGCACAACCTCGATCCAGAGGTTTTAGCCAACTATAGACCTATTTCTAATCTTTCGTTCCTATCAAAAATTCTTGAGAAAGCGGTCACAGTTGTGTGATTACTTAAAAAACAATGATTTATTTGAAGATTTTGAGTCTGGCTTTAGAACACATCATAGCACAGAGACAGCTCTGGTTAAAGTCACAAATGACCTTCTAATAGCCTCAGACAAAGGACTTGTCTCTATTCTTGTCTTGCTCGATCTCAGTGCTGCATTTGATACTATCGACCATGATATCCTATTGCAAAGACTAGAGCACTTAGTTGGCATAAAGGGAACTGCTTTAGGCTGGTTTAGATCCTATCTATCTGAACGCTCTCAGTTTATGTGTGTCAATGATGAATCTTCCATGCAAACCAAAGTTAGCCATGGAGTGCCACAGGGCTCCGTGCTTGGACCTATTTTGTTCACATTATATATGCTTCCCTTAGGCAATATTATAAGCAGGGATGCAAACTTGTCACCTTTCGGCGAAATTCACCGTTTTTAACCCAAAATAGGTCGTTTGTGTGATTCATGTAGATCTGCAATACAAATATTTTTGGGGTATGGGGGGGGTCTGGGACCCGGAGTAATCTGCAGCCGCGAGCTGTTATGTGCCATCATACACGCATGGTGTTCTTTTTTTATATATTATAATGAAGCGCGAGCTGTGTGCTCGAGTTTTCCTGCCTGTCGGCTCTGCTCATGGATGTATAAGAAGGCTCTGCTGCTCCGCGATGATGGTCTAGCTTCAGCAGCTACATTACCTATGGGTGCGTTCGTTAATATTAACTGTGTGGTCCGGAGTCACTGTGGCACAGACTGGACCGCTGGTGAACAGCTGTTAGAACGGACCGTTCAGGTGTTCAGATCAGAGCTCCCTGTCGGAGCGGCAGAGCGTGATGTGAACTGAAACGTTTTTTCTGTCGCAATATTATCGTTGAGTTAGCTAGCTAGCATACATTGTCACTATAGAGTAAAAGTAGAAGTACTCAGATCTTGTACTTGAGTAAAAGTAGAAATACTCAGATCTTGTACTAGAGTAATAGTAGAAGTACTCAGATCTTGTACTTGAGTAAAAGTAGAAGTACTCAGATCTTGTACTTGAGTAAAAGTAGAAGTACTCAAATCTTGTACTTCAGTGAAAGTAGAAGTACCAGAATGTAGGAACAATCCTGCAATCAAAATGTTCCTCAAATAAAAGTAGCCTACAAAAGTATTATCATCAAAATATAGTGAAAGTAGCAACAGTAAAAGTAGTCATTGTGCAGATTGGTCCATTTCAGAATAATATATATGATATGTTTAATGATTGATCATGAAAGTGTTCTCAAAGCTGGTAAAGGTGCAGCTAGTTTGAATGACTCTGTATACTGCAGTGTAGCTTGTGGATTTACTCCAGGTGGAACTAAAGTCTGATTTAACACTTGATTATATTTCACATCATTCATCCACATCTGTGAAGTAACTACAAGGTATTAAATACCATTTACCTCTGAACTGTAGAGGAGAAGAAGAACAAAGTAGCAAAAACATTGACATACTTAAATAAAGTACAAGTATCTCAAAATTGTACCCAAGTATAGTACTTGAGTTTATGAACTTACCACTGGCTATACAGATAGAAAGACTAAGCCTTGCACAGAGGCATGAAAATACATTTTCAAAATGCTCAACAGTGCTGCCAAAATTACAAACTGACTGCTACACAATTAAAATAAATGCTTTTATATATTTTTATTAGATGTGACTCTTTGCCATTTCTGTTATTATTAACACTGCTGCTTTAGTTGTTCTGACTGCTAAAATCATCTGTTATTCCTCATTTTAAAGCCGATATTCCGTGGGGTAGGGGGGCTCGGATCCTTGTCACCTTTTTCATGCCTGATGAGTTTGCATCCCTGATAAGGAATCACTCAGTACATTTTCATTGTTATGTGGATGATACTCAACTATATGTATCCATCAAGCCTGATCTAAATAAAATTCAAGACTGCCTCAAGGACTTAAAAATGTGGATGACCTTAAACTTTTTGATGTTAAACACGGCCAAAACTGAAGTTATTGTACTCGGCCCAAAGACTCTACGAAACAAACTATCTAAAAGATATATTAACTATGGATGGCATTAATTTGGCCTCCAGTGAGACTGTAAGGAATCTTGGTGTTATATTTGATCAGGAATTATCCTTTAACGCCCACATAAAATCAATCTCAATGACCGCCTTTTTTCATCTATGTAACATAGCAAAAATCAGGCATATCTTGCCTCAAACGATGCAGAGAAACTAGTCCATGCATTTGTTACTTCAGGGCTGGATTATTGTAACTCTTTATTATCAGGGTGTACCAAGAAGTCAGTTAAGTCGCTTCAGCCGATTCAAAATGCTGCAGCTCGTGTACTAACCAGAGTTCGGAAAAGGGACCACATTACTCCTGTTCTGGCTGCCTTACACTGGCTCCCTATAGAACACAGGATATAATTTAAAATTCTTCTTCTCGTCTACAAAGCCCTTAATAGGCAGGCGCCATCTTACCTTAAATAACTCATTATACCCTACTGTCCTACTAGGGCATTGCGTTCCAAGAATGCAGGGTTGTTGGTTGTTCCTAGAATCTCTAAAAGTACAATGGGAGCCAGAGCCTTTTCTTATCGAGCTCCACTTTTGTGGAATCAGCTTCCAGTTTGTGTTCGGGCGGCAGACACCCTATCCGTTTTTAAGAGTGCGCTTAAGACCTTCCTTTTTGATAAAGCTTATAGTTAGGGCTGATTAGATTCAGACCCTAGTTTTGCTGCTATAGGCTTAGACTGTCGGGGGACACCTTACTTCTTCCTTCTCTCTGTCTGTACCTGTGTACTCTCATGTTCCGAATAACCCAGCTTCCCCCAAATTTCTTTTTGGTGTCTATCTACGCTGGGATCCTGAGTTATGGCTGATCCTGAGTGCTGATCAGAGTCCTGGATTTCGAGTCGTGGCTGAACCTGTCACTGTGGTCCTGCCTGACTTTCATCATACTACTTCCCTGATGGCTCCCACAGGATTGTTGACATCCTTGTGGATTCATCTTCTTATTATAGACACATGCATTTTCAAACATTTGGTCTACCTATGTTGTAAATGTATTATCCTTTCGATTTACACACGGCATCTATTGCACGTTGTCCGTCCTGGGAGAGGGATCCCTCCTCTGTTGCTCTCCCTGAGGTTTCTCCCATTTTCCCCTTTAAACTGTGGGGTTTTTCCTTTTTTGGAAGTTTTTCCTTGTACGATGTGAGGGTCTAAGGACAGAGGGTGTCGTATAGTCATACTGATATTCTGTACAAACTGTGAAGTCCACTGAGACAAATGTAACATTTGTGATATTGGGCTATATAAATAAACATTGATTGATTACTCATACATCAGTAGTTATTTTTGGTGATTTTGGGCATATCATAGATATATTGGCAGCACCGCAAATGTCAGCTGATAAGTAAAATATGCTTAACTGCATACAGCTAAATTCCTACCCACTTACTGTACACAAATGCATTTCGAATACACAACAAATAGCGCTATCTATCTGAGAAACACTATTATTAATGTTGATGGTGTACATACATAATGTGGGATTGCTATAGCTGATTTCATGAGCTGTTTGGGACTGTTTGGGACATTATGAAATACCCCCAATCCCTATGTACTTATTGGCTACTGAAGAAGATTTTGTGTGTACTTTGACAGGTGTTTATATCTCTGTGTCTCTGACTGTGGACAGATTTTTTGACCACCATAGCATCCCATCCACGTTCTGTATTTGTACTAACTTTAATACAGAGCCTTTATAATTATTGGCTGAGTTATACTTGAAAGAAGTGTTTTGGTTGATAATCTCTGCACGCTAGTATCGTGTATTCTTTAAGACATAGCTTGTCTTGTCTTACACAGCAGATCAATGTTTTCTGTATTTGACTCAACACACAGTTGTTCTCCTACAAGACTTTTAGCTTGGTCTAAGTACAGAGAGTTAAATGAGCAGCAAGCCATCTGACCCACAGGCTCCAAACTGCCAAGGTGCAAAGCTGAGTAAACCTCGGCCCTACCAGAGCAGGCATGGGATCAGCCTGAGACAATACAAAGCTGAAACAACAGCAGATGTTTTCGATGATGAGACATTCCTAAGAGGAAAGGTCTGGCAGGTGAGGAGGATCAGAGACAGTCAATTGTAAACAGGTTTTAAGATCTTGTGCTCCGAGAGGAATACAAAAGAGGATGAACAAGGCAGGACATTGCATGCAACACAAAGGGAACATAATCCTCTGTTTTGGCTGAGAGAACACAGTAGGGGAGGGGATGCCTGCATCAGTAAGGAATGAGTTTTGCAGGCCAACACTGCCCCCATGTGTTTCAACTTTAAACAGCACCTACAGCATATGTGTTTGTCTTTGACTGATTTATTCCTGTTAAAAATATGTTGGTTAAGTTAACATAATGATACTCTTTTGCATCCGTAAGAAACTCTACTGCGGGTTCATCAGAGCTGTGTAGTTTAAATACAAGATGTGTTTCTCTGCCACTGTATCACAGCAGAGATTTGAATAGCAATACTCACTAAGTTAATTTACTGGGGGAAAATCAAATGAAGTAGTTATTTGAAACAAGAACCCTTAAAAAGGGCACCAAAACCTCTTATATTGAAAGCAATAGATAACAGATTCCTAGTATGGTTTAACTTTTTTAGAATGCTTACCTCATACTTAAACGTTGCATCAAGGAGAAATTCCTGCAGCATCTTCTCTCCCAGTTCTTTGCTGGCTGGATCGCTCACAAAATGAAGGACCAACACTTCTCCTTCCATAAAATCTCCGTGCTTCACCATAGACAACATTGCCACTCTGAACTTGTCCTGCAGACTCCGACTTTTGTCCACCTTGGTGAACATCATGAGTGCGTGGTAGTGTTGGTCACCAGAGCCACCAATCTCTCCCTTCCCGGGCCTAAATTCTTCGCTCACTCCTCCCACATCTTGCTGTTCCTCTCCCTGCTCCTCAGATACATCTTTGGGTGAGAGCCTGGTGTCCACAGTTAAATCTGCATCGTTTCTGTTGGTGTTGTGTGTGGACTGGGTCTGCTTGATCCTCTTTGTGGTGCTGGAGAAGTTCTGCCTCTCTGAGCCGAAGTAGTAAAAAGCTGCAACAGCAAGCGCAGCAGCGAGCAGAAGCACAAACTGATAGGACCGGAAAGTACTGATCCTACCCATGATTCTGACCACCAGTCTGAGGAAGCCCATATCTCCCTGTTGGTGTCATAAGAGTGGGGGTGTGCAAGGCATTACAGTCACCAGGTTATGTCCCTCCATGTTGTAGCTATGTATGGTAAATTACCGACATCTTCCTGTAAGAAAAAAAACAATTATTCAGTCTTGAAATACAGTAACAGAGATGTAACTTGCAATAAACAGTATATAGGTCTACATTTTGTGCACTCATTTGTGCATTATGTTACCTTTACCTTTAGTGAAACACCACAGTAAAATACGACAGGTACTTTAAGTCTTCTAGTTTGTTAGAATAACATCTTCCAATACTCAAAGCCCGTATGTATACCTTTTAATCGTATTTTGCTTGAATTGGAATACATGGGTTCCATAATATTCATAGTGTTTGTGGTACATCTTTATGTAAACAGTCTATGGGCAAAATATACTAGTTTCCAAGAGCTCTTGCATCGCAGGTTTAACAACCATTCCTCGCCAATGTTGCACCGTGCAAACTTAAGCTCTCAACCTCTTAATCTCATTAGTTAACATGCACACACAGTACTTGCCTGTCGTTGATCTCTGCAGTTTCATTTTGCCATCTTGTTCGCCCCGTGTCTCTAGAGCCTCACGTGTCTGAAGTAATGCTGCATTGGCTAACTTAACATTGACAATAATTACACGGTTAAAGTCCCCGAAGTGCTTCAAAAACTAAATCCCTGCAGTAAGACACCCTGCGGCAAAATGTTGACATGCCAGCTGCTTTACGAAGATGCTAAATTAGCAGACGTCGACTTTGCGCCTCTATGTTGGTCGTTGAGTCCGACGCTGTTTGCTTAACCCGAGCATAAAGCAAAGCTGTTTGGTTGTTTAAAATGCAAATGCACCCTTGCATACATGCGTCGTTCTTTCAGTATTACGGTGTTTGCAGGGCTTTGTGATTTCGAGAGAAAAAATGGCAAAACGACTAGTTGGATAAATCTCTAGCTAACAACCTAGCAACAACATACTGTCTGTGACGCAATTTAGCCACACCCACTTTAGGTTCAGCCATGCTGCCTCTAAAGACTGTTGGAAAAGGGCAATTTTTAACATAAACTTTAACATAAACGACTCAGAAATCGTTGTATGTAGAAGAATTGCACGTTATACATGTATTTATTACATATGAATACATTTATTTTTTGAATAATTCATTCATGATTCGATTCAGTATTTTTAATAACAAAATACATATTCTAAGAACAAAATATAACATGAAAAACGTTTTCTTAATATAAAACAACAAATACCTAATAATATATTTCGTAAGAATATATGGTAATGTGAGGTGTTCGATTACCCCCCCCCCCCCCCACAATAATTAACCAAAAAAAATACAGTCATATTTATTTGCACCATTTTACTGGGACACACAAGGTGAAGATTCATAAATACGAGTTTAGAAACTGCACCTTAATGCGGCATCAGAGCCTCACGACATTTTCGGCAGCGCTATTGTTGCTCTGTGCTCGCGGCTGTCGTAGACATTAGCCCGCAGCAAACATTAACCAGCTTCTGTTTACAGGAAACATGCCAGGTCTTGTAATCGCCTGACGCTCTTTTCCTCGTAAACACAACATAGCTCGTCTTTTTTTTGTTTTAAATTCAGGCACGTTGCTGGCGCAGAGCTAGCTAGCTCGATTAGCACTCATTGCAAAATGAATTCTAACACGCACGTCATTCAGGTGACCAATGTTTCCCCGAGCACAACGTCCGAGCAAATGCGGACTCTGTTCGGATTCCTCGGAAACATAGAGGAGCTCAAACTGTTTCCACCTGAGTGAGTATTGTGAAATATAAATAAGTACAACGCTATGTTGCCGAGCTAAAGTTGTTAAGAGCTGGGCCTCTCATCAGGCCTGCAGAGCCGAGTAGGCCTCATGCTCATCCGAACGTTTCCCCGCGCCTTTAGTGGAAGCTTCAGCAGGCATGAGGGACTAATACTGATAGTTTCTCCTGTTGTGTTAGAGAGATTTAGGACAGAATTAAATGTCCTATCTTAAACAGACTTAGTGGTGTGAGAGCTCCCAGTCGTACATGAGAATTAAACCAGTTGTGTTTGCTTCATTATCTTAGCCACCAATCTGAAAGTAGGTTTACAAAATGGTAAATCAAAGTTTCCATACAAAGTGTTTGTTTAATCTAAAACACAAAGATATTCAATTGACAATTATCATATTTGAGTTATTTATGATAGCGTTAGCATGGCCTTTTTGTTTGATAAATGACCCCTACATTTGTATTGATAGTTGGTGCGATTGATTCGTTTTTTCAGCCCTGCACAAAGCCTTTCTCTGCTTAAAAAACTGTAAATGGGATATTTTGTCCATGTCTTCTTGCTATGACTTTCTCTTTGTGATTTGTATTCTAAAAACTGAATTGAGTAATTATCAGATGAATCAATTGCCCCTTTCACACCAGCGCTTTTTCAGCTCCGACTCGGAGCTGGAGCCTGAAAAGCGCCGGTTTTTCCTGTTCACACCGCAGCGACGCCGGCTCTTAGCTCCGGAATCGGGTTCACTTCCAGCTCCAAAAAATTGTCGGTCTAGAGCAGTGTTTCTCAAACTTTTTCATACCAAGGACCACTTAACCAATAAAAAAACACTCGCGGACCACCTAACTCCACAAATATCCAAAAACACATCATTTTTACAAATCGCCTGAAAATGGTACAAACAAGTGGCAACATGTGTGATGAAGGTGTTTATCTGGGCTATATCATGCAATCGAAAGTGAAACTTAAGCTCGTTCCATTGCGGAGATATTCCCACGTGTGACATTTTACCAATATACTCACGGACCACTAGGGGGCGCTGACGGACCACACTTTGAGAAGCACTGGTCTCGAGGCAAGAGCTTCGGAGCTAAGAGGTGGCGTCGCTTACGTCGAGGCGTGCAGGAAACTAAACCCACCTCCCCTGAACATGGGTCGACTGTTATGCCTGCCTACAAGCAGTAGTGCTTATAAACACACTTTATAAAGTCAGGCAACACTAACCAGGCTTCGTGTGATTCTGTTTATTTGTACCTTACTTTGACCATCCGTTCACTGTTATCGATCATTGTGGAGAGAGGCAGACGTGTTGTTTTGTATTATTGCAGCTATCGGATGCAAGTAGTCAGTTTAGCTTTGGTTGCTATGCTAACATCACCCGTTTTATACCAGAGAAACTTTCATAACAGCGTTGTGATGCCAAACAGCGTCAATTCAGACTGACACACATTCACTTAGGCTAAGGGGAACTGGGGATATGCATCAGCTGCTTGTGTGAGTCGGACAGTGAATACTTTAGAGCGGCCGCTGCAGTGTGAGCTAACCGGGAGCTAACGGGAGAATAAACTCCCGTGGAAGAGCAGCCAACACTGCAGCGGTCGGTAAATGCTGCAGAAACACATTAATAAACAATGAACCACGGCACTCTGGAGCAAAGTATAAGGTTGGAGAAGTCGTTATTCAATTTATTCTGGCTTCGTGTGATTAAAAGCAACACGATCATCGACCCGACGCAGTTCCCCGTTGTTGTTGTTGTTGTTGTTGTGAGCGCCGTAATGGCTGCGTTTGGGGAGCAAATCAGCGATGTAAACGGTGACGTCATGACGCAGCAGGGGCAGCTCTGGGGCGCCAGTGGGCGGTGTGCACAGAGCGGGAGCTGAAAAGGGAAACCGGAGCTGAATCAGAAAAGCTCCCGCTCGGAGCTAGAAAGGGAAAAGCGCTGGTGTGAAAGCCGCAAATGAGGACCATGACATTCGTCTCTAGATTCAAGAAGTCACAGCTGCAGTATTTCCTTAAGTAGAAAATCCTGATTTAGTGGAAAACCAGACTAATTCAATGCTTATAGTGTAATGCCAGTCACTTCCTGTGCCCAATTTCTAAGGTCCCTGCCTCTCACTTGGGATGCTAATACATAATATACAGTATTTCAAAGTTGGCTATAGTAGGAAATAATTGTTCTCTGCTTTGTATTTTCCTGTATCCAATTACACCTGGCTTGTCAGCAGGTAGGAGATGTCGAGGACTAACAACAACAAAGGTTCAAAGCGTCAGTGATTGACAGAGATTCTCAACAAATTTGTCAATGAGAGTTGTGATTACACTATATACGCTACAAAATATATCCTAAGATTCATTGTTTGCCTAAATCGAGGATGTAGAGACTGTATATACCATGATCCATTTTTAAGTTACTTGTCCCTGGGGACACAAAACTCAATCAGGTCAGTTTGAAGAAGGCATGTTTTCTCCTTGTTTGTATTCTTTGCACAACATATCTGTATTTTCTTCCAGTGACTCTCCCTTGCCTGTGACTTCACGTGTCTGTTTTGTAAAGTTCCTTGAGTCTGAGTCGGTGGGAGTTTCCCAACACCTGACGAACACCGTCTTCGTGGACCGAGCTTTGATCGTGGTCCCTTTTGCTGAAGGTGGGTGTCTGCTTTATTACTCTCCTGCTCACATGGCTATCTCTAAACATACATCCCAATGTGTAGGTTATTTTTGATAGAATTGCAAACACATTGAGTTATTTTGTGACCAAGAGAAATTGCTAAGCTTCTCAATGCTTGGCATTATTAGGTATATACAAGGGAAATGTGAATTTGTGTCCATGTCTGACAATCTAGCTGTAAACTTCTCTCTCTGTTATTTGTGTTGTGGTTTCATAGTGGACAAGTCATTTGCAGAGAGCCCCTTCCTTGCTGGCTGAAAGTGGTCCTCT
The DNA here is from genome assembly GCF_902827115.2 of Pseudochaenichthys georgianus. Taxonomy (NCBI): domain Eukaryota; kingdom Metazoa; phylum Chordata; class Actinopteri; order Perciformes; family Channichthyidae; genus Pseudochaenichthys; species Pseudochaenichthys georgianus. Next base: position 14,029,661 of record NC_047506.1, on the reverse strand, counting down.
GCTGCCATCAGGAGATTAGAAAAAATAATGGCACCAGGCTCGCAAGCCCCCTTCTCTCTCTTGTTCTCCAGTAAAATATTAATTCTTTATTTTGTTTCTCTCTGTTTAAGGCATCTTTTTTTTTTTTTTTTTTTTTAAAAGGATAGCCACACAACTCTTAAGCAAAATGAGGGGGTGGTGGGAGAGGGTGCAGGGCAATCTCAATACCTCACATGTTTAAATACATTTTACATTAAAATACATTTCAATGAGCAGCACCAGACTAGGGATGCCCCGAGCAGATCTGCTGGTTTGTATCGAGGCAGATCAAATCGGACAAGACATATTTAAATGTATTGGCTTTGAATCATGCACACTCTGATCCTCTGTTTATATTTAAACCTTTTGTACGAAAGGAACACCAGTTGTTACAATGTTCCATTGTGCATGAACCAATATGCATTCTGCAGTTGTTTCACAGCTCTTTTTTAAAATAAATATATTGTAAGAAATTTGTAGCATACATGCAAGTAGTTTCTTTGCTGCAAAAACAATTAGCTTGCTGTAGGAAGTTGGAACACATTAATCCCTGCACATGCACTGCTGTTTTCAGCTGATGAGACATATTTTGTAGGTTTATTGGGCAGGGCTATAGCGGGTACTTTACAAATGTCTCCTAGCTCCAGGTGTAAATTGTCCCGTCCTAATAGATCGGTCCACTCGGTGCTAAAGAGAAGTCTAATCTGCGTAATACCTGATCATTTCTCCTGTGTGGGTGTTTAGGGTGTAGCCTTGTTTTCCTTTAATGCAGAGCTGTTTCCCAAACATATACAAACTGAATCTCATTACTAAGTGTAATATTGGCTTGATTATAGCTGAATAATAAAGGAAAATATAAATATTGGATCGGGACATGGCAGAATGGATATATTAAATGGCTCAGATTGGGGTTAAATGTTCGGGGCATCCCTATACCAGCACAAAGCATGCAGGGTAGACGGACTAATCAGCTGTGCATGCTAGAATAGATTTTGAAGGTGTGTGTGTGCCATCCTCTACAGTTAGACTGAACAGGTGTTGTGGAAGTTGATTAACATGATAAGCGCACAAACTGCCTTTGGCATTTACCTGCTGAATGTGCCAAAGCCTTTTGATATTTTAAACTGCATCTGTATTTCCAAATTTTCACTAACACACCAGATGAAAGTAGTTTCTCTGCTTGATGTTGCAGTACAAATGCTTTTTATTGACCCTCTCCACACATGAGTTGAGTGAATCTCACATTTAACAGTGGTGTTTCTTTTGTTGTTGTGTTTTACAGTTCTTTTTCCTGGTTCAGCCAGCCCTATATACCAGGCCCTCCTGAAAATGCCACCAACAGTTTTGTCTTCTGCAGCCTTATCCTGTTTCTCAAGTGTCCTTTCTGGTGTGTGTGTGTGTGTGTGTGTGTGTGTGTGTGTGTGTGGGCGGGCGTGTGTCCCTCTCTTCCCCCCTTTTATTTAAAATAATAATAAGTATAAAGTAAAATGTCAGATTTATAAATAGACTGTTTTCAGATTGCACCATGGATGATCATCTTCATAAGATTTTCCCTTTAGATTTTCCTGTTTGGTTTCTTCAGCTCTGGGCACATTTGTCATGATTTTGTCACAGCTTTAATAGCCCTTTAATGTTAAGTGCAGTTTATCTTTGATATTGTTTAGTGCTTTTAGTGACAAACTGTTGGCTACAATTTAGCAGTATTGTAGTTTGTTGGCAATACTTGATCTGGTCTCCAATTTAAGTTTTTATGTTTTTTTGGTGGGATTGTACAAAGTTACCACCAACAAAAGCCCAGAAAAGGTAATATGTGTGAACCGTTTCTGTTTTAGTATAGGTAATGGTAAGTGATGTTGAAATGTATCCTTGTCTACACCCAAATCATGAACTTTGTTTTCTGTATCTCAATGTTTTTGTGTGCTTTATAGCGAAGCAGCCGGCACGAGTCGCTTGTTCATAAAACATCTAATGAAAGTTGAGAGCACATCCCACGGGACAACTGGCTGTGCTTGCTCACGTTTGGTTCATGACTTAAAAATCAAGTTCAGGTGAAAAAATCTTGGCAGTGTTGACCAGTGTGTATTGTGACTTATAAACTCATAGCTGCTAATCCTACAATCATACTTTCACCACAACAAAAAAGTCAGGGATCAAGATTTACAGACAAGACCAAAAAAAAGTGGATTTTTCATACTTTATTTTTTTACCTCAGAGTAGTAAGAGGAGGCTTGTCTGCAAGTCTTGTCTGAGTGTTTATCGATGTTTGCGCCGTGCGTGTACTGAAATGTTTTTGTTTTTCTCCAGGAGTCATTCCTGATGAATCTAAAGCTATGTCGCTACTCGCTCCGGCCAATGCCGTGGCAGGAATGATGCCGGGGGGCGGCCTTCTTCCCACACCCAATCCTCTGGTGAGCTTTGACTAAACTTTGCATTGAAATTGAGATCGTTTCCTAGTATTACTGTACAGGTTTGGTTGATCAAAAGTGTCATAACATATATTTGAACAGTTTACATTCTGGGTTCATTAGTAGTTCAAACGTATTTGAAAGATATCACCATGGACTTTCATTGACTGTCTCTATCGACAAATGAAAAGAAGCTTTAGTTGAATCCTCAACATAACTAAGACAAATTATGTAATATTATAAATGTTTTTACCGGCCAGGCTTCTGTGAATTTTGGAAGAAAAAAAACTTGGAGGATGTAAACTCTACTAGGTCTCTGATTAATTGACATTTGATTTATATTTATGTGTTGAAGAAGGTAAACATGAACTAGATGTTGAAGAGGGTTACATTGTAAAGAGCATGTGTTGTTTCAGATGGGAGGGAATCCATTCGGGGGGCTTGGAGTTCCTAACATGGAGCAGATGGCTGCCATGGGAATGCAGGGCCCCAACATGAACCCCCAGGTGAGCACCTGCTCAGTCGCCCTTAGTCACTGCATGTTTAGATAAGATCATTTCTTTCTAAAAGTCATTTCCTCTTTGTATCTCTTTCAGGCTCTTTCTGCAGACTTCCTTAAGCTCATGCAGTCCATGGACCCAAAGTAAGAGACTATCCACAATCCTGCAGAATATGCAATCCTAAATATTTATTTGAAGAGAAAAACTAAATCATTGATGGCATTTTCAGAATGAATCCATTAGCAGCCGGACTGGGCATGAATCCAGGGATGAAGAACGATGCCTCCAATAAGGAGATTGAAGAGGCCATGAAGAGAGTCCGAGAGGCGCAGTCTCTCATCTCTGCCGCCATCGAGCCAGGAAGTGAGTGCTCTGATCTTCTTTCATTCAGCAGGATAGTACTGCTGACGTCCTGATCCATTAAATATTGTGCTGCAATTTAGTTCAGTGGAATATTTGTTCTATTGTCTGAGTACTTGTCTAAAATGAACAACCAAAAAAGATACAAACTATTATTGGTACAAATATTTAGCCACTAGCGTCACCGATAGCCTTCTGAGACTTACTCACCAATATGAGGCTAATTTCAAACCCCTTGGTGAGCATTGTTTCCTACCATGAAGATGTTTAACTTATTTCACTGTTTTTGCAGATAAAAAGGATGACAAGCGTAAACATTCCCGCTCCCGTTCCCGGCGCAGGCGCTCCAGGTCTCGCTCAAGACACAGGTAAAGACTGCTGCATGACAAACGGTTACTCACACTGTCAGATGGAAAAACAAAATGGATTGTGGCCTCTACATACAAGACATAAATAGAATATTTCATACTGACTGAAGTTTTCTGTTATAAAATGTTGAATCTCTTAATTTCGGCAGACGTTCGAAGAGCAAATCTCGTCGGCGGTCCCATTCGAGGAGCAGGAGGAGGTCTAAGAGCCCCCGCAGGAGGAGGACTCACTCTCGAGACCGGAGCCGCCGCAGTAAATCCAGGTCAGCAGCTGCACTGATCCTCTGTACCACAACTTACTTTTATCGGCCACAAAGTGTGTCGACTAGTGCAGAGTCTGTGTTATGACTTTAAACGGCCACCTTTTGAATACACGCTACTTTGAAAAAAGCTACCAGTTGATCAAGTTTACTGCTGGTTTTTGATGCAATGTTCTGCTGTTTGCTAATGTTGACCAGGGACAGGAGGAAGGAGGAAAAGTCCAAGAAAAGGTCAAAGACGCCTCCAAAGAGCTACAGCAGTGCCAGGAGGTCCCGAAGCATCAGTCGGTGAGTTTGAGCAGATAACTATTATTTAAGTAATTCTTCTATTGATTAACCAATTGAAATGCTAACAACGTCTGAATGTATACTATTGCTCTTTAATAAAACAACATTTATAAACATCAGACGGTCTCTTGAAATTAACCATAATTAACATTTGTATTGTCTGAATAGAATACAATAATATATTAAACCTAATTATTAAGATGACTTATTACAATTTAAACAATACTTTCCTCAATGAGATTTTACATTCACAACAGAAAATAATTCTCATTGGTAGCAGTACATCATTTGGAAATGACAGATTTCTTAAAGGAGACATGTCATGGCCATTTCCACTGATCATAATTCCATTGTTGAGGTCTACTAGAATAGATTTATATTGTGCAATTATCCTAACTCACATTGGTTTCTCATACAGCGTCTCTGTAAACGACGTGTATTTACTGAATTTCACTCTCTGCCTTTAACGGCTCGCTATAGCTCCAAACCCTCCCTGTGAGCACAGTGTGCTCTGATTGGTCGGGACGTTGTGAATCACGCTGAGCTCCGTGGAGGTGTGATTTCCTTGTTTAGCGATACACAGCTAAACACAGCCAAACTAATCCTGAGCACCCACAAACTCACAGCTGAAGTAAAAACAATAAGTGTGGCTTGATATTGAGTAAGAAAAAGGTTGATAAACGCTGTGAGAATGGGTCTGCAGAGAGAATTTCGCCGCGATCCCAACTGTCTGTTATCAGCCTGCAGCCAGGGAGGAGAGATCAGCAGAGCTGCCTGCACTGAGTGTGTGAGGAAGTCCGTGGATTGGTCAATTTGGACCAATCAGCGGGGGCTTAACGTAACTGCTCCGCGTACGTAACGTAACGGCTCCACAGATTGGTCCATTTTGTTCCAGGTACGGGTTGACATCATGCCCTACCCGGAAGAATCAAATGGACAATGACGTATCTCCAACGAGCCGATTTGGGGAGGTATTTTCTGTGTTAGAGTTTTACTCCCTACATGGTGTACTTTGAGGGTTTTGACTCTGCAGACCGTTTACATGCATAAAAACCTTCATAACACACAAGGGGACGGGCAATAACCGGAAAAGCATGACATGTCTCCCTTAACAGATTTTTATTTAATGTTGCTTCGCAGGAAGCACAGGCGAAGCCGAAGTGCAACTCGGTCCCCCAAGAAGAAGCTGTCCAGGTCTCCATCGCCCAAACGGTGAGTAGTTCAACACGTTTAACATTCAATGTAATAAATGCAGTTATTTTTAGTATACAAACTAAAAATGATACATTTGTCATGTTCACAGTCACAAGAAGGAAAAGAAGAAGGACAAGGAGCGTGAGAAGGACCGGGAAAGAGACAGGAGGGAGGACAGAGATGAGAGAGAACGCTCCAGCAGCAAGAAGAAGAAGGTCAAAGACAAAGAGCGAGATCGCGATCGCAAGTCTGATAGCGAGAAGGGAGACGTGAAGGTACATTAAGCGCCTGACATTACCATTAAATATAGTCCTAGGTGGCTACATTTCATGGGACTTTGGCTTGAATTTAAGTTACTTGAATTGTTTGGACAGGTGACCCGGGATTACGATGAAGAGGAGCAGGGTTATGACAGTGAAAAGGAAGGACTGGAGGAGGATGACGATGAGAGGAAGACCGACTCTGACTCCGCCTCAACTCCCACGCGCAAAGGCCTGGAGGAGATAGAGAGATCCGAGGGCCAAATCCCCAAAAAGTCCAAACTAAATGGAGACGACCATCACCAGGAAGACATGGAGATGAGCGACTAGGAGCGTCCCGAACCAGACCGTGTTTTCTGTCCACTGTCCTGTTTTATATTTTTAATATAGGCCACAACATGTCAGTGCCTGTTCACTCAAAGTTGAAAAGATTTGTTGTATTAACTGTAGAAGCATTGGGGTGGTTTAAACGGAAAGCAGTTAAATAATTTTTGTAAAGAAAGGAGAAAACAAGGACTAAATATAAATGACATGCAACGTGGTTTTTAATTGTCAATGCTGTACTTTTTTAAGATCCTGTTGAATTTTCTTTTTGTTGCCTTTGTGTTCAAATGTTTTACTGGCAGTAAAATATTCAGCGTTCCCACTAAAATGCTGTCTGTAAATATTTACTAGTCAGGATCAAGTCCTTTCTTCCCTCAGACTGTTAGTCCCTCACCACCCAGCACTGGCTTCATGCTCATTCTTTTGGTTGCTGAATCATTTTTGTTTAACTGTAATGCACAACGTTGTGTTCGAGCTGACCTGCCTATTTACAACTCTTTGTAAGTGTACACTGTAGATTGAAATGTGGTGTTGCAACGAAGTCAGTAGGTTTTCCAAAGGAAACTAATAAAATTGGGTCAAACTGTAAACTTGTGTTTTAGTAGATGTTCGAAATGTTTTACAGTTATTGTAACTAAGTTCTTCACTGTTGCATCATATCTCTCACAATAACTGCCCAAAAAATGCTAATTGCTTGATTAAACTTGGGGTTTTTGTAAGGCTCAAACCGTAGTATATAACGGTGTTAATTTAAGACGCCAACATATGATTGAGGTTTTCATAAAATACACTAAATATATTGTTCTTCCTCATTGAACAGCACAATTGTGGACAGACGTTGCTAACTTTAGCGAGCAGAACTAGCATTGATGACAGGACGCTGCCATGCAACTAGCAGTTCTGAGTTCTCTATCAGTTTCTGAAGTCACACGACCAGGACTGAACCGACTATTCGGATTGGAACGTATCCCTTGACGGCGCGTACCGCTCGAATTTATTGCACCGAACTCGTTGCCAAGCGCTCAAAGTTGAAATACATTGAACACCTCGAGTCCTCTGACTGACATATCGAGGTGCCAACTAGCTGGGGAGGAAACCTTAAACACAGACCTTATGTATGTGGCTGTTATCAAGGTTGTGTGCCCCACCTTTTTCGGACGTAGTCTGAGGCCGCACACACCACAGGCCTGAACTGGCCTACAATACCAACGTGGCCCTTTCATTTGAGATAATTAAAAACTAAACTATGTTCGTTTTTATTTCATTTCAAAGACATAATATACTATGAGTATACAATTGTTGTATTATAAACTATAACTTTATTTAGTTATAGAAGTTATACATGACTTGTTTACAACTAAGTGTATATGACAAACTATATTTTCATGTTGTATTTACATACTGACTATATATGACTAATTTAACTTTATGACTTGTTTTTCAACAATATACACTATGAATTTTGAAATATTTTTGCAAGAGACTTTACTATGACTTAGATTTTTCAAAGAGATGTTCTTTTATGTCTATTTTATATATACACTATTTTATGACTTTCTTTTAAGCCATACTACCATTCTGACGTTCCAATTACAAGAAATAAAACAAATGAAAATGGCAAGCCAAACTCTTAGAGATATGTGGAATCTTTATTTTTAGTGCATTTTTTATGAAAATAGTGTTGGTGATTTATACAAGTTTTTGCCCTACATCAGACATGTTGAATTTCCTACTTGAAACATGGACAATGTAAATAGCTTAAGACAGAAAGGAGCATGGAATAAAATGTAAACTTTTATATCAGTGAGGATGTGCACTGCCAAGCTTTGCTGCCCGTACTGAGGAATGTAATGCAAAAAACTAAAAGTGCTGTATTTGATTATAGTGATACTGAAAATAGAGGCAAAAAGGCTAATTGTTTACACTTTAACCTTCACATATGTAAACAGGAGCACCTGTTGTTGTCGACGTTATTGAAAGCCCATGAATTACAGCAGCAGCTATAAACACTCGTGAAGGGTTCAACTTTCCAGAGGAAGCTTTGTGCTCAGGGTTTGTCCCCTGTGGAGAAGATTGTCCGGTCACACACCTGAAGGAGGTTCATAAGGTTTATCAGAGATTGGTGAAATAATGACAGAAGAGTTAAGTGATTCACTGGTCCTTTAAAACATTACAAGTATGTACAAAATCACCATCATTTTACAAATCAACAAATTCTTGATTAACTTGTGACACTACATTAAAAAAATCCACAATTCTGCCTAAATTCATCAGCACAAAGAATAATAAAAGAGAACGTAAAAGACAAAAGCTCATAAAACATGTATTTACATATTGTGCAGGGGAAAAGCCTGGTTCTTGTTAGGTGTAAAAATGGCATGAATGTTGTAGACAGTCTTGTATTTCCTAATATCTTCTTGCTATACAATCCCCAGTCCCCTTCCTTAGCAAGATTGTACAGTTTGTTACATAGTTTACAAAGGTGTTGTATGAAACAAAAGGCTTAGACATCATTACTTACACTTGCTGCCACTCAAACAAATACAAAAACGTTTTGTTACCACAGAAATTGCGATGAAACAATACATTTTAAAAAGCAGGATTAAGTGTTGGGTTTCACAAAAAAGTTTGTGAACTCAACTGAATGTAATGGATCTAAATAGTGCCCGAAGGTTCAGTGATGCTACTCCACGCCCAATAAAATCAATGTTGCACACACTCACACACAATTTAAGGAATTCTGCAAAAACGGATTCTTAGGAATTTCACTCAATTCCCAATAATGATTTTAATTGTATCTGTTTTTGGAGCATCTTTCAGACCTGTAACAAATTATAAAGCAAGAAAAAGGACCCTAAAAGTCATTTTTGGCAGAATCCCTCCCCAAAATCTTACACAGTAATATCATTGCTTTATTACATGTCAGTTAAACATATTCCCTTTATAAACATTACTTACACACTTAAATACATAGCATCAACTGAACTGTACTTATACCCCGTTTACAGAAAACCCAGTTTAACTTCAATGCCCTTTAATTGATGTGACTGGGATTAAACCCACCTGAATGTGAGAGTACTGTAACACTGAGTTTTTAAAACACTGTTATTATGAGGCGATGTCTACCTCTCTGCAGCAGCTGTCGTGATGTAAAACTCGTTGCAGTTTGTGTTCAGGGATGCGATGGGCGATGGAATTATTTTCCTTTTTAGTTTTAAAAAAGTATGTCTTGTAGCATGATGTTGCCTTGTCGCACGTTTCTTTTCCTGTTCCTGCTTGAGATGTTAAAGGTCAGGGAAGCGGCTAGGGTCTTCTTTATACTCGTTGGGAATGGTAAAAATGGTCTGATCGAACTCATCGTAGCGAAACTCCTGAAACGTGACGGTGGCTGTGATGGTGGGAAACACTGGGATGTCTGCAGAGAGACACAAGAGGAATTACTCATTTAATCCGTGGAAATCTTACAGGCATGCTTTTTGTAAGAGCTGTCAACGGTAGATTTCCTTCCATATTTGAAATGATTTTTGAGTTACTTCCACTCACCCAGTTTGACAGGAAAACCGGGGGGGAGCTTCATCTGAACAAACTCCCTGAGTTTATTAAAGTGCTTGAAGGGTGCAATGACCTCCAGAACATTCAATAACCTGAGGGAAAACAAAAACACCAAAGCACATAAACAACAACAAATGGCAGGTTATAGAAAGAACACTATTGAAAATAAACGTACATCTCAAATACAGCCTATTGTATTTAAATGCTAACAAGTATAATTATAATTGCTCTGATTTGTTTATATTAACTTACATTTTTAATATCCAATTGAGTATTTATTAACTGCTTTCATCAACACCTTTATATTATAAGCTCGAGAGGATAGATCTGTAACACATTGCGGAAACACAAACATTCAGAAACAAATGCATTTCTCTTTTTATCACCACTCTGCTGAGAAGATAGCATGAGAGCATTTTGTCTGTCTGCGTTTTAATAGCAGACTGGAGGCTGAGTTGGGAGCAGACTTACGATTCGATGCCCAGAGGGAAGTCTTGACTCATGGCTACCGTGGCTTTGAAGTTCTTCTTGCTCTCTTTGCAGACCAGCTCTCTTCCCACATGTGGAGCTCTGAGCGGAGAGAGAAACGACAACCTGTCAGAACGTCATTTCATGCTGAGGAGCTCAGAGATTTTTCATGCAGAAATCTTTTTGACGGAAGTAACCTGCCTCGTGTCTCATTCTCTCAAACAGAAACTGAATGTGACTCTTATCAGTGAGAAGAACACCAGCTTTGAACAGCTTTGCAGTTAAACTTTCTGTGACTCTAAAATGTAGATGTTTGCATGGGAAGATTAAATTCAAAATGTTACGGAGCGGGTCACAGAGTGACTGACTCCGCCACTGACAGCCGACACACACAAAAAGGGACGGTGTTGGTTCCTTGTTTTTTGGACTGTGTCACTCTGAAGAATGTTGCCGTGAAGGCAACAGCTGGGACGTGTTCGGGGGTTTGTTGCAGAGAAGGCAACAGCCAGAACACGTTTACTCTGAATGAGTGATGGACGGCCTGTTTTTGTCTTTTATTTTGTTTGTTTAAGGTATGCTGGTTCGTATATATTTTTGGAGCTTAAACAACCGACTAAGCCATGTATCGAATGGACGAATTGAACCCCGTCACACAAAGAAACATTCGATGTGAGCGAGAAGATAATATAAGCTACAATGGTTTCAGAAATGTAGTTCTTTCATTCACAAATACAACATGTCTATGATTTACAATACCATTAGTGCTCATAATGGTTCTGTAAAACCTACTTTCCGTTGTCAGCACTGATGTATTCTTCCCAGGATATGGTGTTGGGTGAGGGGGCCGTTAGAGATTGCCTCCTCGCCGGCTGAGGAGCAGAGAGAAAACAATGTTTGTGTTTTGTTGTGTTAAAGGCATCTAAAGACTAAACTTCTGCAGGGTCACACACAACAGACACAACAGTGGAAAACAATGGTACACATAAACAAATAAAATGTCATAATAATTCAACTGAAAAGAGACAAACATTACATTTAACCAGGGTGTTTTAAAATGGGTCGATCAAATATACCAATATCAGCTCAACAGCAGATCTGAAACCTTAGTTAAGAATCTATAGTCTCTTAAATAAAATTAAATATAGGATGTTACTGTTTCTCTATCACTCTGCCATTAGTCATTCCCACAGAGCGATGCCATGTACAGCCCAGGCCTGTAGGGGGCCCCGCTGCCTCACTAACCTCTGTTTGGCATTTACAGCCTCTCAGATGAAATGAAACTGAAGTACTATAATTAAAGACACCACTAAACAGCTGATACCTGAGACATTAACCTATTTCAGTGTTAATCTATTAAAGTACAAATTCCCCTAACTTCCTGAAAAGCAGCATTTTTGCTCTTAACCCTTTTTGCATTCACACAGAGAATGACATTTCTACAGCAGCAGAAAACAGCCAGAAAGAGAAGCATTAAAGACTCAGACAGCAGTCTGTGTCGATACAAGTTAAATGTTTGTTGTCCTGGGAACAACTGAGGATGAGTACACATTTCGGTATTTACTTTTTGTCGTTTACTTTCTTTGCTCCATTGCAATTTTGCTTGCAGGAGAAAGACCGAAGCATAAAGAGGCAAATGAATGGCTAAATAGGAGCGCCTGAAGGTGATAATAACCCATGGCTGTAACAACTACAGAAAAGCACCACTTCGGTCTTTCTCCTGCAAGCAAAATTGCAATGGAGCAAAGAAAGTAAACGACAAAAAGTAAATACCGAAATGTGTACTCATCCTCAGTTGTTCCCAGGACAACAAACATTTAACTTGTATATGATCAGACTCAGTGTTTTACATAAAAATGGACAAAAATGGACAAATGTATAAGCCAAAGAAGGCGGAGAATACACTTAGATGTACACTTAGATGTATGTTTAGAAAAAATCAAACAGGTTTTTCCGATCAGTTTTGTTATCAGCTGTGTCTCTATCCACCAGCAAAGAAAATACACCTCTCTAGAGATCAGCCATATAAAACCATATCGGAGTTTCCTCCTCATATCAAATAATATCCGAAGCTTCCTGAGGAAAATGATCCTGCCCTCTTGAATAAAGTGTAAGAGTTCTCCTTCAGCGTCACTTTATTTTAAGATTGCTCTGGCTGACCCTATGAGGAGCTCCATCCTGTTTCTCCTAAAATTGACTTTCTCCTCAAATGAACTCGATGTTCCTGCCAACATTCACCCTGAATCCCGCCAGCTGACCTCTCTTTTATAAGCCGTGATTAAATAAAGCAACTAGGGCAGAATAACGTGGCAAAATGTTGTGAACTACGAGACATAAGATTGTGATAAAAGTCTGCTGCGAATCCAAAAGGAGGCGATATCTTAGTTCCTCTCCTTCCGCAGCTGCAGTCTGAACACAGAGATGTTTTGGTGTGTTCACTGCCGGCTGCGGCCTTGTGCTCTCTCACTGTGTGTATGGGTCGTGACGTGTTGTTGTGACGAGGACAGAGTACACGCAGCCAGCTGAGGCCCTGATCTGCTGGTGTGCCGCTCCCTGCCCTCCATCATTCCATCGCACCAGGGCTTTTAGCCTTCTGCCATGTGATCAATAGTGTCAGCCCTGTTCAAAAGCCCCCACGCTGTCCACAGGCAGCGCTGACCCTCTCCGCATCGCCCCGCTAAACACAGCAGCTGCTTATTTTCTTCTCACCCGCATTCCACATATCATTTCACTGCTGCGGTGGAAATAGAAAGATTCCCACATCGATACTAAGACCCACAGCTTTGTACAATACACATGGGTGACTTGAATAAGTGGTGATAGTTTGACAGACAATAGAGTTGATGAGACAAAGACCAGCACAGAACAAGGGGGAGTGGACACAAAACACACAGAGCAGTTAAAAATCTATTGAGAGGTGAGAGGCTTTCCTCATGTGCGACTGGCTTTATGGTCGGTGTTTAGACAAAGGCTGGCTGGGCAAACTCTAGAACATACTGCAGTGACGGATGATGGGTGGGACTGTCAGAGTGTGAGTGTGAGTGTGAGTGTGAAGGTGCAGCTGTGGAGCTTTCTCCACTAGGTGGCATTGAAGGGACTTCAATCCATGTAGAGTGGATGGGGTGGACCTGTATACACTTTTCATCCTGCTTTCATTTCTGAAACCAATCTAACATCAAAGAACGACAGTGGGGAGTAACGCAGGAATGTCTCAATAAAGCATGCAGAGTGGATTGACAGGGTCCCGCAGGGGGTCTGTGATGTTCCTACAGTGCAGTGCAGATACAGTAGTGAGATCTGTGAGGTTTATTTGGTCGGAGACTTCAGTCCTACCCCAAGGTTCCAGCGGGACAGGACAGTTTCAGGACTGGACTGGTGGTTACGCTGCAGGTTTGAGTAAACAGGATGTTTATCCGTGAGAACATTTATTGAAAAGTTCCTCCTCCATTGCTCTCAATTTCAAGCTGCACACTAGTAGACATAACTTCTTCTGTTTCTTACCAAGGACAGCATGACTTCTCAGTATCCACCAACTTTGTTTGTTTTTACTCACCTGGGCCAATACGTTGAAATTGAACCCCCTTGATGGGAATCAGTTTGATTAGAGGCGATGGAAAGGACACAGTAAATGGCTTATGTAGACTAATGTAGTTCCGGAAAAATGGTTGCAGCTGTAAAACCTTTACTTTGTTTGCGTTTGCGAGAATCACTCTGTGGTAGCCCCTTTTTCCCTCAATATACTGTGGAAATTAAAACTCAGCCATATTTGAAAGCTGACTCACCTCATAGTTCTGCTCTATGATATTCCCTCCTTTGCTCAGGCTCTCCATGATGGCTTTGTTCCTCAAGATGTCCTCCTCGCTCAGATGTTCCCGTCTCTTCCTGGACTCGAGCACCAGGCCGTTCACAGAGTAGAAATCTGCCAGAAAGTTTCCCACTCGCTCCTGGAAGAGGAGGAAACAGTTGGATTATCCCCTGCTGAGTCACCAATTTCTCAAAGGGAGTATAACACAAAGTGATAGCCACATAACTCATCCTCCACCTCCCTGCCCTGTGTGTTAAATAAGAGTCTTTCACCTGTGGTTACTTTCTGGGGTTATAGCTGATTTATTTACTGTCTTTCCTGTCTGGTATGGGAGATGTAGTGAAGGAAATATGATCAAGAAAAGGGAAAGAGTCTACAGAAAGAGAAAGGTCAGACTAAAACACATAATCGGGACACATTTAAAAGGCTCAAAAAGATGGAGAGGAATGTGTGAAAGGACCAAAAATAAAAAAGTCTAATTTAGTCCAGATCAAACTATTGCAAATGTATCTGAAATAAATAAAATGGCATTGTAATTCTACAGTAAAGTTCATGTTAAAATATGAGAGTACAGGGATCCACTCATTTAAGGCAGCACACTGTTCTGGCTTTTAGTTTTTAAAGGTCAGACATGCTGTTGTCAAGCGGTCAACAGTCATTGCTCTTTCCAATAAAGCAGCTGAAAACCATTATATATTACATGTGATGATGTGCTACAGATCCTCTGTAATATACCCTTTGATGTATATCGGTGTACCCTCAATTTCCTGCCGTAACCAGACAATTGATCAAATTCTTTTGAACTCTCTGTCTGGGTCAAACCTATAACAATTCCAGAAATTCCACATCCAGGTGGAGCCCTGAGACCCACAGCTGACTTTAGAGGGGTGAGGATGTGGGAGTAATAACACGATAACAACATCACAATACAACTTTAACGAGTCCCACAGACCGTCTTGTCCTCTCTGAAGAGCCAGCCGGTCTGCGCCCTGGAGAAGGTGATGGACTTGGTGGAGAGAGTGGCCGAGTAAACATCGCTGCTCATCAGGATGTCCACTTCCTCCTCCGTCTCCATCTCAGACTCCTGAAAATACAGCAGAGGGTCAGGAAACCACAGAGGCATCCACACTCTGACTGATGTAACAGCAGCATCAATTGAATGTCTGTTAGCAAGAGCAAGATATCTTAACCACTACTGGCCAGATTAAAAATAAAATACCTAATATGTTGCAACAATGCTATTTAGTCATTTACTGAAAAGAGTTATGCTTGTCATGAAATTGGGCGTCTTTTTTTTTCTTTATTATAGCTTCCCTTTATCACCACAACCAAACATTTAGAAATGCAGTAGAGCTAAAACAATTAAATCATTAGTTAAAGGTGGGGTAGGTAAGTTTCATAAACCGGCTCGAGTGCACTAACATTTGAAAGTACACAGCCCAAAAGAATCCGCCCCTTCCTTCAGACTTCCTTACAGAGCACCTCCTCCAACACACATGAACGCGCAATGCACGCCCATTGACGGCACGTCCAATGAGGGCACGAGATATATTTGTGCGTGCACGAGATGGAAGGCTGACAGACAGGGCGGCAATCCTTGTACTTTCTACAGCATTACGGCTTCCACAGATGACATTTTTTATGGATTTTTTGTCAAAGCACTTCAGATATTCATTGCTATCGGGATGTTAAGAGCATTCCATGGAATATAACAAAAAGTGTATCTCGAGCCGGTTTCTGAAACTTACCTACCCCACCTTTAATATAAAGAAATGAATCTGCAACTACGAATTGAGGAACATGAATAACAAGATATTTCAATATTGCTTTGAGAAAATATTTTCACTATTCTCTGACATTATGTAAACAAAACCATGCATCAAAAGACAATTTGTAAGATAAAATCAATATTACAAATAATCATCAGTGTCATTTTCAGTCTTGTATCAGCATGTCTCACACACCTCGTGGTGTATCCGCTGGAAAACCTTCTGCTCGTTGTCCAGCACAACAAAGGACTCGGAAGGGATGGCGTTGCCGTTGAAGATGAAACTGAGGTCCCCACGCTGACACTTCATGTCTGTGAAGTCTATCAGTGTAGTGTCCAATCTACACACACAAGTATGCACAAACAGAGAGTGTGTTTAGTTTAGTGTGGGAACTTTAAATACATTAGAGGAGAAGACAGCCTAACCACGGAAAGGAAACAGAGGGTGACAGAAAAGAGCTGCACTTTGGCCGACACCAGAGTCAATACTGATGTATTTCACACCTTTGCTCTCAGAGTTAAGAGACAATGTGTATGTTAATCATTGCCATGGGCGACCAACAACACATTTCAAGACTCTCTTTTTGCACATTGTCAAAGCGGGTAGTCCAGGGATGAGGCAAGACAGCAAAGAGAATAGCTGATCTCCATTAAACACACAGTGGAAGGAGCGGTGTAGGTATGGCAGGCCTGACACTCTGAAGCCCCAGAATGTAAATGAACTTGCTGTGACAGTTTTTTATTTCACTCTCTCCCTCTTTTTTACTCTCTGTTCCTCCAGGATAACGAGAGGGCATTTTGAATACCAAATGAGAGCCAGGAGCAGTTCCACAGAATAATGACAGGCTCTACATCAAGGATATCTCACACAGCATGCAGAGACACAAACACACTCTGTGCCAAGTTGATTCTTCAAATAGATTTAGTTGGTATGTTGTGATGATACCCAAATATGTATGTGCTGGATAAAGGGCTGCCCTGGTTTGTCTCACAAATAAGCTGCTGTGCATCTGTGTCAGAGACAGACTTCTGGTAGTTCAAAACTGCCAAAAGGCCATGAAAAACTAAAAACATGAACAACAGGAAAGAGGAATCCTGCTGTATATTCATTGTTGTGACCATGTGTCATCTTGCGTCTTAGGGTGAGGAATTTCTGCGGAACAATAGTGAAACGCTGCTGTATCTCTCTCCCTAGGAGGCTCTGATTTAAAATTGAAACACAGAAGTAAAAGATCTGTGCCGCCTTTCAGCTTCCTCATGATTTCACACTCTAGTTAGCCAAACTAGTTCAAAAGAAAACGGGGAGGTAGAGAGGAGAGGTTGGTGTGTGCAGCACAAGATGACAAGGAGACTTGAAAAATGCCTCTGAATTTTCTTGTGTATTTGATCAGATCACAAAATATATTGCTGTCATGAAGCAGCTGTAAGATGCCCTACCTTGGTTTAAAACATCAAACACTTTACTTATATACATTAGTTGATAGGACTTGCCTGATGTTGAGGCCCTGCTTGTAGATCTTACAGGCATCTGAAGGCAGGATTCTGGAGAGCAAAGGCACTGCAACATGAAGAGATACAGTAAGGACATGTGAAACTACACCTAAATTTAGAAAGCACGCTCAATAATGCAGACCACCGCGCTCCTCAAAGCCTCGGTATCATATAGCTCTGTAACTAGAGGGCAGTACAGCGTGAAAGTCTGTGGCTAAATAAGTCAGACTCACGAGAGTAACTGAGAGCAAGAAAATTCCCTTGAAGTTATATCATAGCTCAAAACTCAACCAAGAGGTGTTTAAAAAACCAAAACCAAATACTGACACTTTATCATGTGAACACTTAAGCTCTTTAATCTACAAATAATGTATTGCCTACACATTTGACATTTACAAATTGTGTTGTGCAGCAGGTTTACATTTAGTTGCAGCCATGTGTATTACATAATACTGCGCTGCTAGTCAATAATTCACATTCAATAAGGACACAGTGAGCTCACAGAATTCTGTCCTTGCTCACAGTGCTGACTAAGCCCACGTGGTACATTTAATCTGTATCCAGTTACGGTTTATCAGGTGCAATTGTGCGTAAATTCAGTGCAGATGGAGAACACATTCTGCTTCTGGTTTGAGGATATAATAATAAAAGGAAAGAGGTGGACATCAGAGGGCGGTGTGTCCGCTCATGTCCAGCAGGAGGAGGCATTTTCAGCCTGTAGCCTCTGGTCACTATGGCCCAATCCCAAACCACTCCCTCGACCCTACCCCTCCGTGACGGAGTGAACTCCGTCTGTAGCCACACTCGCAGCTCAACGAGGCTCCCTCCTCGTTGAGGGGGCGGTTTGGGAATGGGCCTATGAGTCTCTTACCGCACAGATAAACACTAACCAGACAGACTTGGCAGCATCCATTACATTTCTCTGTCTGTAACACATTGTTCTCTTCCAGAGTGGATGATGTTTTCTGCCACTACTGTTAGACAGCAGGTTTTGATTGACTCACCCCAACTTTGGAAGTCCCAGTGAAGCTCCAAGTAAAAGTCTCCAAGCTGCAAACAAAGACAAATACATCTTAATTACAAGTAGAACTACATGAGTGGATAAGTGGTAAAAATAGTCTAACTAATCAAAAGGAGTGTTGTGTGCATACAACAAATACTGAAACATAAAAACTAGACACATTTTCAAAATAACAATCAAAAGATCATTGCAAATTACAAATCTATATTGTGTATGAAAGCCGCTCAATGTACATGCACCTGAGAAAACATGAGCTTTTATCTCCATCCAAACAAATCACGCCTGACTGATACAACTCAATACATCCCCATTATCCTGCGAGGTGTACTGAAATGTGATTAACTGATCTCATCATCATCATCATCATCACTGGTGGTCTCAGTCTGGCATTCAGGGATGATGTCAAGCAGAAAGCAGATCATCATTTCCCAGAGCTGCATAATTTCTGACAATGACGCAGACAAATACAATCTCTGCCTCATCATCCAGGACGGATCTCATCCCATACGTCACACACAGCTGAATGCCAAGTATCTCGTACAGACATCGAAACCTAGAATTTCTCTTTAAATGCAGCTCAAACACACAGGGTTAAAAAAGTTGAACTCTTTTGCTCTTGCACATTAGCTCTCTTTCTCCCTGAAGCATTTGTGGGGGTGGCATTGCTTTAAAGCTGTCCTTGAATCTGAAATAGCCAGATAATTATGCCTATTAGTTTAGTGAGTTGCCTCATTAAACTCATGTTAGGCAGAAACAGCAAAACACAGAGGCTAGTAGCTTGGTTAGCACATAACTGTGTCTGTACCAGGCTTGGATTTTCGTCATTTTAGGGGCAAGGCCATTTGGCCTTTGGTGTCACACATTTTTTCAGGGCGAAAAGGCCACATGCCAGGGCACAAAGGCTATTGAGGGAAAAATTTGGATTTGGAGCTTACAAATAAATAACTTCACTTTCTAATGACAAAAAACAAATCACTTTTTTAATATCAATAATCGTATCATCATATAGGCCTATGCCTCCTTAGTATTAATGTATCTAAAATGAAATACTTTACTTTGAATAATTAGTGTTTGGTATGTTTTCCATCTACTACTCCTCCCATTCATAAATCCGAAATGAAATCTAAAAATCAAAAGTTCTATTAATATGTAACAAATATATTCAATTTCAGAGCAGAAGAAACAGCCTTCAGCAGTGCACAGTGAAGCTCCAACATCCAACTGTATGAACAAGCAATACTTTGAAATGCAAAAGTGTGTGCGTGTGTGCGTGCGTGTGCGTGTGTCTCTTTAATCAACTCCTCACAGCTCCTCATATCTGTTGAGAAACTGGACAAAAGTTAAAGATGTACAAACCACAGACTGTCTGTGTCATGACGAATACAGTCGCTGATTTAATTCTGTCTTTAGGACGTTGTTGTGAGTTTGGACGGAGCAGCTACAACATTAGTTTAGCCCAGGCATCCTCAAAGTACGGACTCCGATCCGGATCCGGACCGAACCACAACTGTCTCTGGACTCTGAGCAAATTATATTTTTCATATGTATTATCTGTATTATCTGTGTTATCTGCGAGACATCGCCACAACGCAACGAGTCAAAATGATCCGCTATGTCCATAGACTGCAAACAGCGCTCTGCATGTCCTGTTCCACTGTCTGTGTGTGTCTGTCAACGCATTGGTCCAATCACATTCAGCATCCCGTCAGCGTTTCTCCCCCCCCCCCAAACAATCTGCGAATCAGAGGCACAGGTCTTCGCGGAATGCGGGTGGGAAAAATGTGTGTCTCGTCTCTTTCAACCTGTCTGAGTCAGAGCGAGAGTTTAAAAAAAAAAATTCAGAGCGAGAGTTAACAGCTCATCTAGTTCCATCTGTACTGTAGCTAGTAGCCTAGTTTCACCTACCGGGGTGGCAACTGACACCCTAAAAATAGGCCTTGCCACCACAGCTGCCACCCAAGTTGGCAGCTTTGTTTTGAAAGAAAAGTTGTGGCTCATCGGACATTTATGAGAGAAACTCTCTAATGTCCGAGTGCAAGTGAATGTAGCACAAGATGCACGTCATGTAACCCCTCCCCCGGTCCTGGCGCGAGCGTGGACATATGATTGGCAGCGATTTCATTTGAACGGGACGGCGCAAAACGAGAAGCATTCGGACCCAAGCACTGAAGGAATGAGGTATTTGCGGTCTACACTGACAAAGAGACTGTCAGTGTGGCTGCACTCAGCACTGAATCAAAACGCACTAAAGCTGTTGATCTTAATACGTTTGTGAGGCGTTTTGCTGAACAAAATGGTAATCGCCGCATTCAGCTGTAATACACGTCAACTTGATGCTCTGCTCACGGATGAGCATACAAAACTATTAAGAGATGACCTTATGTGTGTAAATATATTTTTTTCTTTGAGGGGGTCTGCCCCCAAAAAACAGTTTTAAGTCCTGAGAAAGTCAAATAAGACGGTGTGTAAAACTACACTGCCCAGCCAAAAAAAAGTAACCACTTTGATTTAACTAGGTTAGTAGGTAAGGACATTCCACTGGATAATAACCAGTGTTGGGTGTAACGCGTTACAAAAGTAACGGAGTTACAGTAATATATTACTTTTTGCTGTAACGAAGTAATGTAACGCATTACTAATGAAATGTGGGTAATATATTACCCGTTACAATGCTCAGTAACGCAGTTACAACACATTTTAACCCGAAATTAAATGGTGTTTTGTTTTTTAACAATGTACTAACATAGCGAGACATTCCGACACCAGACAAATTGTGCGGGTAGATTAGTAAACCTGGTGTTTACCCTTCAGGCTTCGCGCCGGGATCTTCGGGGCAGTTGAATGTTATTCACCCGCTATTCAAAAAAGAGAACGGAGCGAAAAATACTAACAACAAATTGTGTCAGGTGCGCGTGACCTGCTCCGCTGCGCGTGCATCATTTCCAAAGTGCTTCCACAGCAGTGACACACATCTGTGGATAATCATTTATACGAAACTGGTTAAAGCAACCATCACTAAACGCCAGCAACACTGCATCTACTGCAGACAGTAGCAACAGGTCGGATGGGGACATCACGTTACCCTCCGTTGTGAACACTAGCTGACTCCCGCCTGACTCGCCGCCCTCAACCCCGGAGCAGCAGTCTTCATCGCCCGAAACACCGCCGCCCCTCTGCGGCCCGCAGGTGCCAGCCAGGATACCACGGCAAAACAGAGCCTGCCCAGGTATATCTAAACAAGTACCTGCCTGTACAGTGGGGTTAGGTGGTCATTTTGCAGCTCGTGGTATACAAATAGACAAGGGCTAGAATATGTGAAAATAGTGCCATATTCTGCCATGCCTGTAGAAATGTTGGGTCACAAATAATGCATACAATAGCACAGATGCCTTCACCACGAATGGCTACAAAAATATCTCATATCCCAAGCTTATCAACAAGCTAATGTTGCAGCTGAAATGATCTCCAGGTCACAAATTCAACCTCACATGATGATGTGATACCAGTTTTCAAGCACAGTAAATATTCTCTTCCCAGAGTATATGATGGGACCAAGGTGATGATTTAGTAGGCTACATGGTTTTAATAATACTTTTGCTTTTCAATGTTTGCCATTTCAAACCATGAGCTGGTTCAAATAATATTTGCCTTGATTTACAATATGTATCATTTGTTTTATCGGTACAGTTTTGAAGCTTTTGTGCTTTTCTTTGCCATAGTCCACTTTGGACTGTATGAGATATTTCAGGATATATATTTCACTTTTAACTCACTTGAAATGTTGTCTCACTTGCTTGGTTTCAAAACATAACAAATGCCAAAATACTGTTCATTGGGGCCATCAATGCTATTTTTCATTGCTGTTGCCGGCCACTATTGCTCATGTAAACCTACTACTGCTGCGCCCCCTGTAACCTCAGAGGCACCCTGAGTCATTTTGTTCTGGAGCCGGGCCTGCACACGGCCACATACTAAACACACTACAGAGCCCATTCCGTGTCCTGTCAGTGTTTACTTCCTCTCTGCCTTATTCTGGTGATTTATCTGACGTCCAGCGCTCCGTCTTTTAACCTCTTTTCCTTTCTCTTTCTTGATCCTCCTTAGCAACCTTCATTATAGTCCTTGACAGTGGTCTGTACTGCTGTATTAACAACGTGTCACATGTTAAGAAGTTACAATCAGAATGGAGTATTCAACTAAGCCGTGTAATAAAAGTTGTTAGTAGCCTTAATGGCCTACACAGTTGTTATGCTATACCACATCGCCTTTCACTGGATGTATAATGAGCTGCACTAAATTACATTTCAGCATTTAAAATACCTAGCCATTCTTTTGCGGTTATTTTGGTGAAAGTAACTAGAAAAGTAACTAAAGTAGTGTAACTCATTACATTTCAGAGACAGTAATTTTGTAATGTAACTTATTACTTTCAAAAGAGAGTAATAAGTAATATGTAATATATTACATTTTCGAAGTAACTTGCCCAACACTGATAATAACTGAAGTATAAAAGAATGCATGACTGAAGTGATGGAGACCATGTTGAAGGCAAACAAAAAGAGAAAATAACAGGTCAAATCAAGCAAATCCCCCTCTCAGATTCCACAGCAACCAGAAGAACATAAATACTGGCTGGTGATTTGATTAATTAGTAGGGATGCACGATATTGGTTTTTTGAAACCGATACCGATAACTTCCTGCTTCTCAAGACCGATACCGATAACCGATAATAAAAATAAAAATTACGCCACTAATTATTTTAACGCGATTAACGCATGTGTATTTTTTTTCCACGGCCGCCCCGTAGTTTCAGAGCGCATCGAGTTTAAAATACCATCTACAAGCTGATGCTGACAGCCCTGCTCCTGCCGCCCGCTTGTGGCAGACCACACTTCCACGCTCACCGGCAGGCACCGACTGGCCATCTGGAGGACCGGGAGGGTGTGTGTACGTGTGGTCCGAGCGAGCAAGAGAGAGACCTTAGTGCATTGTTGTTGTTAGCATCTGGTGCTAGCTAGCTGCGCTAACGGATATAAGGAGCTGTTTAAATGAAAACAGAGGAGCGCTCTATCCACACAACTGCGCCGAGCACTTGACTTTATGCAGGAAGCAGACAGCGGGACATTGTAGGAGAAGTCAGCACACTCAGCAACATGATTGCAGCGTCCAGGCTGCTCCGGTTCGAGCATATGCCTTGAGTTGCACATAGCTCCAACGCACGCGCGCGCGCGCAGACACACACACACACACACACACACACACACACACACACACACACACTGTATTGTATTATTGTCTTCGTACGCTTTTAACACGCCATCGTAGCGATGGCGATGTTTCAGGTGACTGATCAGGTTCGAAGTATTAGGGAGCGCTGGATTTGTGAAGAACTCCCCTCTTCCTAAACCACTAACACCACAGTACTGGCAAAACGGGAGGAGCCGAGTGAAAAACAAGCGCCCCTCATCCCAATCCACCCACACCGCAGTATTTTTTCTTTTTTTTTACCCAAAAAAAATATTGTATATTATCGGGGCTATTAATACTGTTATCGGTTTATCGGGATGACGTCATAATTCCTAATATCGGACCGATAATTATCGGGCCGATAATTATCGTGCATCCCTATTAATTAGCTTTGTGATGGAATAAAAAATGCACAGTGCATTTCCTTAGCTGTGGATGAGTCCACTGACACTGCTGACAATGCTCAGTTGCTGGTGTTTGTGAGTTTTTATGATGAGGCAAAGGGGGAGTTTGTTGAAGATGTGTTGGGCCTGACGAACCTCAGTGGACACACAAGGGGGCAAGACATTTATTAAGCAATAATGGGAATGCTGAATGAAAGAGGGTGCAGCTGCCTTTATTCATAACTGTGCAGCTCTTACACTGCGACTCTGAGGGGTCAAGCACAGACACAATAACAATGAAAACTGCTGCATACAGACTATTTTTGTTTTTGCAACCTCGTGTTAAGAATCTTGTTGCAATTGTTTAAAAGTTTGAATGACCGTAATAAACGGACCTTTGTCTTATTGAAACATTTATTTTGGACCTTTAAGATTTGTATTTGAGTACCCCTGGTTTAGCCTGATCGATCCAATCTCCATTCTAAAAAACACGCATTTTAAAAGGTTTTTCGCATGCCGTCTTGTCTGCACACTTGTCAAAGCATTAAAGCATGGTTTTTACTAATCGTTATCAGTATTTAGTTACTTCGGCATCATTTTGAAACGTGTATTACAATGAAATCACGGTAAAATAGGTTAATTTGGTCGTAGTTGGTTTCCACCACAGTGTTTACATGGAGATAAGCCCCGCCCCCTCTCCAGCACGTCCTGTTTGAATGACAGGAGTAAACACAGCTGACAGCCGCGGTGAAACTCCAGCGGTTAGAGCAATGCGAGTATTCGCATCGCGTCCGTTGTGAACGCAGCATAATGCAGTTCAGAAACCACTGTTCTGACGCTTTTAAAGCAACTTTTAAAAGTGTGAGGGGCCCAAAGGCCATGGTGGCCGTAGGACGTACAATTATTTGTGGGGCATAACGGCCAGACCGAGGGGCTACGACGGCCATGGCCGTCATGAAAATCCCACCCTGGTCTGTACATGACTAAATGTTTACAGTATGCGTATGTAAGTGAGACACAGAGACACATGAAAATGGTCTGTTGGTTGGTAGTAAAATGTTTACAGTGTGTGTAAGTGTTCATGTGACGGCACACCAAGCAGCCACAAAATCCCTGAGCTTTCATTTAACTTTTAACACCACTGACTCTATCTACAAAAAGATGATAGGGGCGTGAAAAGTAAGAAGCTCTGATGAGCCGAAAAAAAAGACACAGCATCCAGACTCACTTCTTTCAGGGCTTTGAGCAGCTTGGGCCTCTTGTCCTCCACTGTCTCCCTGGACTGCTGCTTCAGCTTCCTCAGCAACGCTGTGACTGCAAGACAACAAATAAAGACAAAAGAGAACCATGAGTGAGAACAAAACTGATTTTTGCTGTGTAAAAACACACAATAGTTAGAGCTTTTTCCAAAGGGGAAATTATAGTATGTGTACAGAAGAAATACAAATGTTTCAATAACGTCTAACTGATTTTTTAAAGAATAACATGTTGCTTTTACAGAATCTGATCCCGCCACTTAACTTGCTTTAAGATGATTTATTCCCCATTTTCAAACTAATTTCTTTACCAAGTTGCTCTTGTTTTGGAAAACAGGAAGCATCTTTCACTACACGCCATGGAAGCCAGCTTTTACTTAATCATGATAAGTTGGCTGAGAAAAATTGTGAATTTTTTAAGACTCATTTGTAATATGCCAAAACTAATCCTGCCTAAATGAAGCACAGGAAAGATATTATCCCCTCCAACATGGCGGTGGGGGGCGGCAGGTCTCTGTGAAGGTTAAGGCTTAATCTTATGCCTGTGTGAACGTACTGCGAGTCACCACTATTATCCTAACAACTGACTCCCTTGGCAAATCCTGTCAGCAATGTGACATGCTAAGGCAAACATCACATAGTAAACAGTAACGATGGCTTTCAGCTCAAGGTTACGCTGACTTCCAGGGTAAACTCCCAGCAGCCCCAGGCCAATCCCTGCACACCGCCTGCAGGGATCAAACATTTCCAGGAAGTTCAAAGGGAGCCAGCCTGGGAGATGTGGAGCTTCCTGCTAATGAGCTGCGTCTGTAACCTCCTTAACGACCCAAAGAGAGACCCTCGCAGGAGACCTTTACCCTGATGGGGCAGATTAACAAGCACTCACAGCTTTTAAGCCCGATGGCTGCAGAAGGCAAAAGAAAACACGGTAGAAAAAAAATAAATCCACACCCAGCTAGCAAGCATTCTTTAAATGTTATTTACTGTTTATAAGGGGGTTGGAGTAACAGTTTCTCACAGATGTAATTAAATTACGACTAACTAATTAAAACTAATGGAAATGGGAGAATAAAAATTGGCTTCTGACACCTGGACTTCTCTACATTTAAATAGTGGGAATAAGGCATACTCAGCATTAGCAATTAAACGTTACTGCTACATGTGGAGAGAAAACATACAGAAACATGTCGTGCATATTGTCTTATTGATGCTCCCAACGAGAGGGGGCGGAGGGCTCGGTGATTAAACAAGGCCAAATGAGAGCACAGGCACGCAACTGCACACACACACACACACAAGCCCCAGTTGACACAGACACGAGTGAAGGACGAGAGTGTCTCTTTTTGGCTGGGCTGCCTAATGAGTGTGGACAAGCTCCGGACGGGGCTCCTCCTGATCCTCGCCGCCTCTCAGCGGGACGAGGAAAAAGATACAATCTCACCATCTGCTCACAAACCACCCAGCCAACACAGCCCAGAAACAAATACTGCCCGCTTTAACACTAAACCAGACTGACTCTCCACGCTGGAGATACTTCACCCAGATACTGATGAGGGCACTTCCCTGGCATTAATTAGATGAGTGATCTCAGTGATTTTACCTCCACACACTAATGACAAGAGACAGTCAGCTCCATTTTGTATTTACATCACCACAAACTGCTACTATTTAACAATTAGGCCGGGATCTAGCTGGACAACTGCTGCTGGCAGGTCTCCAACGACCTGAGAACAGTCAATATTGACTCCGGATGGCAGTCACTGTGTGTGGGGGAGCAAAGCAGGCAAATGGGTTCATCTTAATTTAGTTTCAAA
Organism: Pseudochaenichthys georgianus; assembly: GCF_902827115.2. Taxonomy (NCBI): domain Eukaryota; kingdom Metazoa; phylum Chordata; class Actinopteri; order Perciformes; family Channichthyidae; genus Pseudochaenichthys; species Pseudochaenichthys georgianus. Next base: position 14,002,881 of record NC_047506.1, on the reverse strand, counting down.
TATTTTAACTTACTGAGGTATGGTCAATTAACTTTACAAGACGTCTAAAAAATACTTAAAACTGCTACATTTACTGGATATCACACACCACATGCAGGATAGAGAGCTTTTAATCTTTGATTAGAGTTAATAAGCTGCTTAAAATGTAGTGGGGAGGAAGGAATATCCTCCAAGTCTCAGCAGGGTGAGCTGGAGCTTTCATATTTAGTTTTTATATTGTTTTGCCATAGATTTTATTGCGTTTTAAAAGTGCCTAAAGTAAACCCTACAGTATTTGACTGTAGGTCCATAACTACAGCAGCGTGTTTACATTATTTCAAATTGTCTTTAAAAAGTGATTAGATATCAATGAAAAACATTTATTTGGCGTTTTTCCTTGCAGGAATTTTCATGGTACAAATAAAAATATATAAAAACTAAAAGATGAAATCAGAAAATATATATCACAACCTACCTTCCCCTTGTCTCTGAAGTCCTTTAAGTACATACTGATGATTTACCATGACCTCAACAAATAACCAAGCTCAACCAAAGTCAATCAGAGACATTTGTTTATTTGATCCCAAAACGCAGTAATAATAAAAAGACAAGCATTAATTGTTGCCACAATCTTCTTTTAATAAGGCAAGGAACAATGAAAGCAAGCTGTCTAATAAACCCAAACATGACTGTGGCAGCCTTTCAACAAGATCCAGCAGCCGACAACACTGCTGTGTGAGCAGGACAGATATAGCTCCGATCAAACAAAACACATGAGAAAAAACTATTTCTGAGACACATTTTGCCTCCTTGTTCGGATGATAAAGCTGTAAGTAACAAAAGCTGAGGTAAGAAATGGATTGAATCAGAAACTAGAATAAAATGATGCACTATTCACCCCAGGACATTTGCCTTACAGTAAATCCAACAGAGACTCCACTTCCCTTACAGACTCTGGACTGACTCAGCACTTACTGAATCACCAGTGACTGTATATATAAAAATGAATAAAGGCAGGGCTCTGCTGGGCTAGGCAAATAAAGGAATCAACATTTATTGCGCCGAAAATGGGTCACATCCACAGTTTCTGCACTATTGACCTTTCCTGTCATTGTGGCAGCCAGGTGAAACTGTATGCGAGTGTGCAGACTCAGCTGTTTGGAGCTGAGCTGTCACAACAGAGGCCCCGCCCTGTACATTGGAGCGAGGAACACAACAACAACAGCCATTCTCAGTGGCACCGTTTTGGCTCCAGTGCAACAGAAGCTGCCGTTACTCTTGTCTGATGAACAGACTGACCTACTGTACCTGTCTGCCAGCAGGTTTCTCATGTACCTGTCCACTGATCTCTTTCTCTGATCCGGACCACAAACTCCTCTCACTGGCCTGCATCCAGGAGAGGCAGGTATAGTCATAGGGAAACATTCTTTTCAACAAACAAACAGGATTTTTGTATCACTCTTAGTTAGGCTTCTCTCCTAGTGTACACTTGCCATATGGTGTCCACAACCAAAGCTACTATGACAAAGAAAAGAGAGCATTTGGGGTGCATTCAGACCGAAGGCGGCCCTCTTTTTATAAACAATGCAGAGGGCTGCGTAGGGCGTGTTGCTTCAGGTATCATTGAGATGATGGAATATGATCCAGGAAGTCAATTTTTAGTAAGATAATGAGGGTTTATCCAACATACAAGTACAATGTTTACTTTTTTCAAATCAAATAATGAAAACCCTGTGTTTGTAAGCCTTGAAAAAAGTTTTGACTTGAGAATTATTATTATGAACTAGAAGGGCACTTTGAGGGTGCACACCTTCACCTGGGCCATTTTCATTAGTGTAAATATGTTCCCCCAATTTTTTTTCTAGGATAATTCTCTAACCTTCTACTTAGTTTCATGCACATCTGCAAATCTTACCATAATCCTTCAAACAGAAGACAAATAGACACAATCCCAAAAAGTTATTGGCAGAGATGACAAAGAAATTCTATGATTCTTTAAAAAATAAAAACCTTAGACACTGTTATATTCTTAAAATCACAAACCACTACACTGCTTTGGTTTTTTGGTATGAAAAGCTGTGTATCTTTTATAGTACAACCGCTTCACTTCACCCGGCTTTACCTTCATATATTCATAACACTATGACTTCAGTCAGAGATTTTCTGTAGTTCCCAGGATCATAGAAAGTTTGTCATGAAGGAGTCTCTTGACTACCAGTCAACCCTATATTAAAAATGTGTAGCAGAGTTCACTGCAGGCTTCAGACCATAGACAGGTGTTAATCTGGTAAGGTAAGTGGCATTATAGAGTTAAACAGTGCAGTGAATGGAGACAGTTTAAGCGGCTTATTGTTGGCGCCAAGCGGCTGCACTAATAGGCCTAACTATTTCACTCTGATTGACTGACGCTTCAATTGTTTTGAGTACATTCAACAATATTTTACCTATTAGCTGCTACTGTAGCCGTGTTGAAAATGTCTCAATGTAATATTGCTTCGACAATAGAAATACATCTATTGACTGACTTTACTGATTCTTTTTTCTGAAGAACTGTTTTATTCTTCTATTTTGCTTTATTCTATTTATTTATGTAATATGCCAATATCTGTTTACAGCACAGGCCCTTCAACATCTTTGATGGCTGAAGTTTGGTAGCAATATTGTTTTAGTTCAGTTTGTCAGATTCTTTCTTTCTCACCACTGCTATAGAGCTCCGTCACACAGAAAGAAACCTCAGGCCTTCCTGTTCCACTGGCCAAAATAACAAGAGCTGTAAATAGACAATGGAAAGAATGCACTTATCATAATATAAGTAGGCATAGAGGTATAAAATACATATACAGTCGGAAAGATCTGGTACAAAAATGGGGATAATGTTGTGATCGGTGGTTTGCATTCAAAGCATATTTTGGGGATCACTTCAAGAATAGCTTTTTTTGTAAAGCTAACAGAGGAAGTTCACCCTGTGGATCAGAGCATTGAAAAAAGCAGATCAAAAACTTCCTAAGCAGAAGTCCTTCAATCAATGTGTTAAAAATAAACTGCCAGTATACAAAGGTGTTCCCATTTAACACCCTGTACCTATAAACCTAACATATGTGGTTTCACAGTAACGTTTTTGTACAAGCCCATGGTCTCAAATAAAAGTAGATATAATAATTTGAAATAAAAATGTTTCTTGAAAAATATTAATACAATTTTGGAAAATGGGCGTGAAAGGGGCTTGAGCATGATCAGCCTATGAGGAGAGAGAGAAACATCTAATGAATCGCCTTTTCATTGGAGCACAAAGCCACAGGGCCTTGAGGAATGTCGTCGTCCCCCTCTCGCTGAGGGACAAAAAAAGCCTGTGTTGTGGCCTCGCTTGGAAGCAGCGGTGTGGAAGAAGAAAGAGGCAAAAGTTGATCGGATCTTTTCCTCACACCCATCACTGTTTTCACACCTACAAACTCAAACTGAAACCCAACTGAAGCCACAGAGTTTTCAGTAAATAAGTCCATCTCCGTTGGTAGCAGCAGTGGGGGGGTGTTTCACAGTCACAGATACCTAAAAAGCCGGCTGGTCTGGACAACGTAGAACCTTTCTTTTTAAACAGGGTTCATACACTTTTTCACCAATGATTTTCAATGACTTCTCCATGACTTCTCAATGACCTTTACCTCATTTTCCATGACCAAAAAAAAATTCCCACTGAAAATGGTTTATTTTAACATGGAACAGGAAAATAAGGTCTGCATTATGAAACATGTTGTGCCTATCTAAAACAAATCAAATAGTAGGCTTACTAGCTTCTACACACTAAAGCAACTGTAGTCAGGGAGGCTGGTATGAAAAAGGTGGCAAGGACCCGACCCCTGACCCCCTGAAAGCAGCAGTGTCAATAATAACAGAAACGCCAAAGAGTCACATCTAATAGAAATAAAGCATTTATTTTAATTGTGTAGCAGTCAGTTTATAATTCTGGCAGCACTGTTGAGCATTTTGAAAATGTATTGTCATGCCTGTGCAAGGCTTAGTCTTTCTATCTTTATGGCATCTGGTGTAAAGTAACTAAGTTCATAAACTCAACAAGTACTATATGTGGGTACAATTTTGAGATACTTGTACTTTATTTAAGTATTTCAATGTTTTGCTACTTTGTACTTCTACTCCTCTACAGTTCAGAGGTACATGGTGTACTTCTACTCCACTACAGTTCAGAGGTACATGGTGTACTTCTACTCCTCTACAGTTCAGAGGTACATGGTGTACTTCTCCTTCGCTACAGTTCAGAGGTATATGGTGTACTTCTACTCCGCTACAGTTCAGAGGTACATGGTGTACTTCTACTCCGCTACAGTTCAGAGGTACATGGTGTACTTCTACTCCACTACAGTTCAGAGGTACATGGTGTACTTCTACTCCTCTACAGTTCAGAGGTACATGGTGTACTTCTACTCCACTACAGTTCAGAGGTACATGGTGTACTTCTACTCCTCTACAGTTCAGAGGTACATGGTGTACTTTTCCTCCACTAAAAGGTATTTAATACCTTTAGTTACTCTACAGATGTGGATGAATGATGGTAAATATAACCAAGTGTTGAATCAGACTTTAGTTCCACCTGGAGTGAATCCACAAGCTACCCTGCAGTATACAAAGTCATTCAAACTAGCTGCACATTTACCAGCTTTGAGAACACTTTCATGATCAATCATTATAAAACATATCATATATATTATTCTGAAATGGACCAATCTGCACAACGACTACTTTAACTGTCGCTACTTTCACATTATTTTGATGATAATACTTTTCTACTTTTACTTGAGTAACATTTTGAATGCAGGACTTTTACTGTAACAGAGTATTCCTACACTCTGGTACTTCTACTTTTACTCAAGTACAAGATCTGAGTACTTCTACTTTTACTACAAGATCAGAGTACTTCTACTTTTACTCAAGTACAAGACCTGAGTACTTCCACTTCTACTAAAGTACAAGATCTGAGTACTTCTACTAAAGTACAAGATCTGAGTACTTCTACTCGAGTACAAGATCTGAGTACTTCTACTTTAACTCAAGTACAAGACCTGAGTACTTCTACTTTTACTCAAGTACAAGATCTGAGTACTTCTACTTTTACTCTAGCACAATATCTATACTTATACCACCTCCGTTTATAGCCTATAAAAAAACTATTAGAAAACGAAGGCTAAAGCTAACGTTAGCAGATAGTGACAATGTATGCTAGCTAGCTAGCTCAACGATTCCTTAATGATATTGTGACAGAAAAACATTTCAGTTCACATCACGCTCTGCCGCTCTGCTCTGAACACCTGAACGGCCCGTTCTAACAGCTGTTCACCAGCGGTGCAGTCTGTGCCACAGTGACTCCGCACAGTTAACGAACGCACCGTAGATAATGTAGCTGACCGTCATACCGGAGCAGCAGAGTTCAACCGACAGGCAGGAAGACTCGAGCACACAGCTCGCGCTTCATATATTAAAAAATAACACCATGCGCGTCATGATGGCACATAACAGCTCGCGACCGCAGATTATTTTTGGCGATTAGATAAAATGTAAATTATATTTGACGCAACTTTAGTTACATTTCCATGACTTTTCCAAAACTTTGGGATAAACATCGTTTTCCATAACTTTTCCAGGGCCTGGAATTTGCATTTTGAATTTCCATGACTTTTCCAGGTTTTCAATGACCGTACGAACCCCGTTTAAAGATAGCTGCAGATTTTATTGCTCCACCTCTTACTACTCTTTTTAACCTCTCTCTCAGCACGAACAAAATCCCAAAAGTATGGAAGTCAGCGTATGTCCTGCCACTACTAAAAGGAGGGGAGGCCACCTTATTAAACAATTATAGACCCATCTCTAAATGGTCAGTTCTGGCTAAGGTTCTTGAACGCCTAGTGAGTTGAACAAGTAAAGGAGTTTTTATGTACAAATGACATCCTGTCTAAACATCAATCAGGCTTCAGAAAGCAACACAGCACCATCACTGCGACAATGAAAGTGGTAAATGATATTACGAGTATTTTAGATAATAAGCAGAGTTGTGCAGCTCTATTTGTTGACCTATCCAAAGCTTTTGATACCGTCGATCATCGCATTTTAAAGCAGAGGCTACTCAGTATTGGCATATCCAGCCATGCAGTGGGTTGGTTTGTGAACTACCTCTCTGAAAGGTCCCAATGTGTTCAGTTTGATGGGCTGTCTTCTGAGTGGTTAAACATCACTAATGGTGTACCACAAGGTTCAGTTTTAGGTCCGCTATTATTCTCTATCTATATTAATAGTTTAGGTGAAAATGTCGAAGGAGCAACCTTACATTTTTATGCGGACGATACCGTTATGTACTGTGCAGGTCCCTCGATTAACGAGGCTGTTGTTAAATTACAGGCTGTTTTTAACATTATTCAGGCTCAGCTTAAGCTTCTTTTAAATGTGGATAAAACCAAGGTAATGCTCTTTTCTAAAGCTAAAGCTAAAAATACACTGGAGACTGCTTTGGATATTGTAACTACGCAAGGAATACAACTTGATGTGGTTACCTGTTACAAATACTTGGGTATCTGGCTTAATGATTGTCTCACTTTTAAATTTCATGTCAATAACCTGCTTAAAAAGCTGAGGGTTAGGCTAGGTTTCTTTTACAGAAATAAGTCCTGTTTCTCGCTTGAGGCCAGGAAAAGGCTAGTCACTGTGACCTTTTTACCTGTGCTGGACTATGGTGATTTGTTATATATGAATGCACCTGCCAATTACCTGAGCAAGTTAGATGCTGCGTATCACAGTGCACTGAGATTTTTGACAAATTGTAAAGCACTTACGCATCACTGTACCCTGTATACCAAGGCGGTTTTGCCATCACTTACTGTACGGAGTCTCAGTCACTGGTACTTTTTCATTTACAAAGCCATGTTGGATAAACTACCATCTTATATCTGCTCCCTGATCTCTCTGCGAATTGAAAGTACTTATTGCCTGAGATCGCATGCTGTGGTTTTATTAAATGTGCCAAGTGCTAGGACTGTCTTAGGGAAGAAAGCTTTTAGATTTGCAGCTCCACTAAGATGGAACAGTCTGCAAAAAGAATGGAAAATTACCAAGCTAGTACCACTACATGTTTTTAAAGCTCGGTTGGATGCTACTGGTACCTGTACATGTGGTTAAATATGTAAATTGTAATCCCTGTACATTTTGCTGTATGATGTCCTTTTGTTGTTCTGTTGTTTATGTTTTTATGTCTTCTTGTGGAACCTACTGCTGCAGGTCTCCCTTGAAAAAGAGATCATTGATCTCAATGGGATTTTACCTGGATAAATAAAGGTTTTGAATTGACTTACTCATTTGTCGATCTCCGTAGCTGATGGCCTCGGCAAGGGGACTCCATCCCTGAGCGTTCTTCACCTTCACGGGTGCATTGTGGGCGAGCAGCAGGTGGGCACACTCTGTAAAAAGGACAGAGGTTCAGATAGGTAAGTATTTACTCAAATCACAACTTATTTTATTGATTGCTTTTACTAAAGGTGTCACAGGACAGACACAAACATACAATATGAAAAAGACCAGCAGAAAAAAAAACACAAAGGAGAAAAGAGAGATATCTTTACATGGAATTAAAGGATTGGAAATAAAACTATGTTAATTTGTCACCCATATTTGCAACACAGCAAACAAAGTGGCATTTAAACGATCCTAGAACGAGGTTACCCAGCAGGTGAACTGAGACCTCTCAAAGGTATTTTTCTTTTGTATAAACAGAGCTTTGACTTGTGTATTAAACATGAAAATGAAGCACTTTAAAGTAAAAAAGTTTAGTTAGAATGATTACAATTCTCACTATAAATGCAAGAGCGAGAACAAGGTTAACAGAATTAATTTATACCCACAGCGAGGAAGCTTTAAAAGGGGGTTCAGCCAAGAGACGTAGCCTTAGTGGTGAACCTTATTTGACTAGCAGTTTGATTTTTGAATGCTGCTTTCTGCTTGAAAGGAAGCAATGGAACCATCATATAAGGCAATAAAAAGAGAGGTGATAAAAGTATAAAGAGATTCCTCCCCAGTGAAAAATCCAGCCCAAATGAAAGCAAAACAAGACTCTGAACCTAATTATAAACGGTGTCTCACAGGTACCAGGAAATTGGTTACCTTTTAACTAGAGACAGAAAAACACAGAGATTCAAATAGGACCGAAGAAAAAGGTTTGATATAACGCAAAACTTAAGAAAGAACGCTATAATGACTTTCCTCATTCGTTTTTTCGGTCTTAGTGCTACTCACCCACAATGCAGGAATACAAAACGTTAAGAGATAGTAGAAAGAAAAGGTGTAGTTTAGGGATGTCCCAATACCAGAACATAACAGTGGAATTACATGATTGTAGGTACCCAATTTGTTATCACAGTAAAAAAAACTATTTATAAAACAAACATTTGCTTAGAAAAAATAAATTAAAAGAATTGTATAAATGGTAAATGGACTGTACTTATATAGCGCTTTTTCAGGTGTCTTAAACCCCTCAAAACGCTTTACATACTACGAGTCGTTCACATCTCATTCATGCAGGGCAGTGCCACTTGCTCTATGGAAGATAACATTCACACACATTCACACTGTTGGCCATGCCATCGGGAGCAACTCAATGTTAAGTATCTTGCCCAATGATACATCGACATGTTAACTGCAAGGACCGGAATCAAACCCACAACCTTCTGGTTGAAAGTCGACGACCGCACTCTCTCGCAGCCACAGTCACCCGTAAATATGATTACATTTGAACACATCACGATAATATTGTAATTTACCTTCACCCTTGCCTATACCGATTTCTACTGAATCATAATGGAACTCAATTAAACTGTGCTCCGGGATGGATTTGTTGTTTCTGTAGCATTATCAGTGAAAAACAGGGTAGGTTAAAGGTCATTTTAATTCATTACATTTGGACTTTGGCACTCGGTAGTTAAATATTGGTTGTCGTGATTGTTGCACAGGGCAAGTATATTTCAAAACAAAAATTGTACGGTGAGAATAAGTCTAATTTGAAACTGCCCAAACACTCCTCATTTCCTATTAGTTGCATCTCTTCGTGACCTATGTTGCTATGGTGACACATTTAATTCATAATCAGAGCCCAAGCAACTCATTTTAACTCCGCCTCAACACTCAACACTCTTGACTGCCTTTTTATTTTTTACTTACTTGTTTGCCTGTCCTTGTTTGTCTACCCTCCCTCATACTGTAAAGCGTCTTTGAGTTGTGAAAAGCGCTATATAAATAAAATGCATTATTATTATTAACACTGTGCTCTAATATTGAGTCCAGCTCGAATCTTAAGACAAACCAGCCGAGAAAACGAAATCAACTCTACTTTTAAGGCTAAAATCTTTCTTTGTGTGTTCCCTGTTCCTGATCACATGCTTCCATTTGATCTGATCACACTTGTATCACTTTGCAGTATATATGAGTTGAATGAAATGTTGCCTGACTGCATGTTCACATCTTTGTGATACACATTTTCTGTAGCATAAATCATCCTGCTTTGATAGAAGGGCAGATTGTGTGTAGGATTGAGATGTCAGCTGACCCATTAACCAGAGAGCCATATGGGAACTACAGTTACACAAGACTGAACATCCCTCTTTAGAATCCATACTGCTGTAAAATGAGGAATTATTCTCAGGAATCAAATGTCAAACTTCCCCTGGCACTGTGCAGAGTCACCCTCAGAGCTGTGCCTGAATTCCAACAATGGGAAAACAGCCAAAGAGCCTCATCCCTCTCTCCATAGCGAGATCAGCAGTAAGTGCAAAATCCCTTCTCTCTCTGGGCAGCCTGTCAACAAACTGCAGCAAGCCAAAGATCAAAGCCTGTTGTTCCGGCTCTGCCGTCATTTTTGTCGTGACATCATTCATTATAGTGTTGGCGTCTGTGTGGCTCTGTCTCAGCGCTGGGCAGGAGCTGTCACAGTCACAGGCCTGTGAGCAGCAAACCAGTGAAATGCAAAGCAGAGGCTGAATACTAACAGTCTGCTGCTGAGTGGATATGGACTCGCTCTCGATAGGGCAGGAGCTTGATGCAGAAACTCTCAATACAGCCCTTCTTTCATTTCAATCCTTTGAATCACCCATATTAGTCATGCAAACAAATTCAAACTGGTAACTTCCTTCATGTGCAGACTTGTATCTCTGCTTCACATTAGCACGAAAGCCAAGACTACAACTAAAAATCGTCTACCAGATCACACTCTGAGCTACATACTCACAATGTTTAATTAATGAAAAGAAGCCAGGGTCTCATGCATTCTTTATGACAGGGAAGAATACATTTTGAAACTCTCCTAATTAAACACATTCTCCACACAACATACAAAGAGGAGTGTGGCAATCCCACAAGTGCATTTACATGAAAATAAAAAGGCGTGTTGTGACAGGACCCAAAGCACTTAAGTCTATATTCTTTAATGAAGCAATTACCAGCAACACCATAGCTCTAATGTGCAGCTTGCTTCCATGTGCGAGCATGGCAAAGAACATCTAAACGAACAAAGACAGGCCAATGGGAAGTTATTGTGTTCGTACCAGGAGAGCAGCTCAGGCTCAAAGACTTGGTTTATGACGAGTCGGAATCTGTTGTCTTATCAACTTCTGTCTAATTCTGCTTCACAAAATCTGCATGTTGAACTCTTTCCAGGTCTCAGCACTTTAGGAAGATTGACTAATATCAACTATATGGCGTGCTTTAGTAACAAATAAGCCGAGTTAGCACTGGAAAGGGTTGATGTAACTGCAAAGTGCCTCACAAAGAGCTTTACATCAGCAAACAGAAAAGCAGACCTATGTGTTACTGTTTATGCATTAGTCTGGTCCGTGCTCGGTTTAGGAACAGCTGATAACAGAAGTTGATGTCGGGAAAATACAGGCAGCAGAGTGCACGAGCGTTTGCATTCTGACGTAGGCCAGCATTCCCTCTGGCCTTTCACCTATATATCACCCTGCTAAAACCAATGATTGTGTAATAATAACGACTAGCAGATATACATTATGCAAGTGTAATGAGTCCTAAGCTGCTGACCTGCTAGCTTCTGTTCTCGCGTCATGCTTTCAGGTACAAGCAGAGGACTCTTTGGCTTTGAGGATTAACTAATATAGCCAAATATATTTCAACTGGAGTTAGGGCTGTACGATATATGATTTCAGCATTGTGTGCATACGCTATAGTAGCATAGCAGGACTTGATGCAAAAGGAAAACTTGCACAGTTCTAATTTGACTGATTTACAAGAGAAGTCAGTCTGATAACAAATCATTCGGAGTGGTTTCGGGTCCTTCATGCAACCAATCACAATCATTCTTGATCAATTGATCTAACACAAGCAAGCAAGCCTCTTTAGTCATCTGTCACATTCTGAAATGAGCAGGAGAACAAACAACGATTTGATTGCAAAAACATGTTTTGAAGTCATCTGTTGAAGATTCCTATATTCTGCTCTCAGCATCATACAATACAGTTATGACATAATATTACGTAAATGTGGTTCTTTTGAGTTGGTTTTATTTGTTATGGTAGGAAGCTGGTAAATACTAATCAAACAGCAGTTCATTCATTTGAATGGAATCGAAAGAGCTGCCTTGATACATTAACATGCAGCCTATAACTCAAAGCAATGGGTTTCTGTCTGACTCAATACCCAGTCATGAGGTATTGATAAGGGAAGCCTCCCTGTGGGTTACTGGGTTGATTGAATGTGCAGCAGCTGGGTGGGAGTCCGGCTCGATTCACAAAGAACTCTAACAGAGAAATGAGGGAGGCAGAGCAGGATGGAGAAATAAAGTGCTAATCTAATGCTTCACTACGTGCAGTGGCTACAGATTGGGCACTTGTCAAGAGGCTCTGTGGGCTTTTACAGCCCCCACCATCACCACCCATTCTTGTCCAGGCTGAGTACATTTATAAAATGGCTTTTCTGCCCACCTCGGCATCGATCACACACTTATAGAGCGCATCAAACAGCAGTTGAATTATCACATTGCTGCAGGCTCTAAAGAAAAAAGTGACACTGTATAACATCACCAATGTTGTTGGTTTTCCCAGAAGTAAAACGAGTGTAAATGTATAATGAGCCTCTAATATCCTCTCTTGATTCAACGCTGATTCCCTGCTCTTTTTTTAAGTGATGACCCGATAAAATGTTACTAAGTGCCAACTCAGAGGAAGACTAACCCGGCCAGACTGGCAATTTGGCTCCAAACACTCACTAGGTTGTTATCTTGTGTCTTTGAAACACATTTAAAATATCTAGAGATGTTATCTGTGTGGCCCTGCAAACATATAGTACAACCTCGGGACAAAAGGAAAACAGATTCTGTCCTTTGATGGCACCAAAGAGGAAACAGGAGGAAGCTGTGTTAATCGTATTATTTTGACAGTTGAGTCATACTAAAGAAATATGTTTCGAGTACTCTAAGTTTCTTTCTTCAGTTTTTTAGTGTGGCTACAAAATTGTACCTTATTGTTCTAAATGTTATGTTATCAATTATGAGAAAGAGTTGATGAAGATACTGTAGTATATTATATGAAATAAAGTACATGTGCACACTGCTGTTTGGTTCTTTCTCATTGTTGTTTCAGTTACCAATGACAGAATCATGCCAACTAAATGTATTATGCTCAGTTTTTTTATTTAACTAACAAGCTGTGCAATAGGAAAAGGTCAAATGTAAGAGTCTATGCACTTCTGTCATTTGCAGTCTGGTGAATAATAAACACACAGCATACACAAAGAGAGCCGTGTCCTGTCCATCCCAACAGACCAGCCACACCCAGACTATGATCTCATGCTGTAGCCTTCAGCCTGTCTGGTCCGAGCATCCCTAGAGGACAGGCTAGCAGCTCAGGCAAGAGATAGGCAACCTCATTAGCTAAATCAAATCCATGGCCTCCCATCCGCCACTACACTTTGGCAATCCACTGTCTGGATTACCGATAGGCAGAGACAGGGACTTCACTCTGTCCACAGGATTGACATTTCCGAATGCGAAATCATTTGAAACCTTTGCTACAATGACAGACATGAAACAATTGGGAACATGAACTACGAGTAACCCTATGCTTGAAATGTTCCCTGAGAACCTGCTGCAGAAGAGGGGGGGATTAATTTTTCAATAGCATGTTCGGAAGTCTTCTTGAAATGCATTAATATTTTAAGCACATGCTTTCAGTCCAGCCAATTCAGCTAAGAAAATAATCAGATCGACACTTCTACAAGGCCTTGATACATCGTGACATATTTATCTTATACACAAAACTGATTTTTCTTCTAGGACTTGTTACATAAATAAACCACTTGTATTTCCTTTTGGGAAAATGCACAGAGCTGAGACATCTGAGGTAAACACCTTTTGTGACATCTTTTTCACAACTGATATACAATCAACTAGAAACTATGATAATAACTAAGTAACGTCTGATGCACAGAAGATAGCATCAAAGTATTAAGGAGGGCAAATAATATGGAAATGACACCTCCTATGTAAACTAATTACCCCCTTTGCCAGCCTCAAACTATTAGTCTTTGAGCCAGTGGTGGCACATCAATCAGAACAAGAGACTTTAGCCACTGAGAGGATCAGATTTCTTGCTCTGTCATCATTATCTAATCCCACTTACAGGTTATTTCTCTATAAATGTATGACATTTAATATTTGTTGTTCAATTCTGTTTTTGACACAATCTTTGTATACATCCATGAGCATCTTGCCGTCAGGGATTCTTTGTGTTGATCTGTGAGAAATGTCTGGTGGTGATTAGTCAGACAAATGCACACACAAAGCAGGGCAAACAAACTGAAACACACAAATACACAGAAACAAAAACAAGACGACACACAGACCTGCAGAGCGACCAAATGAGAACGCCAGAGACAAACAAGAATAAACCATATGGTGGTGCATCATTAAGCATTACTCACCTTTGTGCCCCATCATGACGGCAAGATGCAACGGTGTGTTTCCTGAAGAAGAAAAAAAAAGATGTTTTTTTTGTCTGCTTTGATAATAACAATAAGAGACGAGTTTCAGTGATAAACCCTGTGCCTCTAGTCAGAGTCAGCCTGGATTAGATGTTTAAGTTAGGAGGCAGAATCCACTAAATTCCAAATGACATGGTACGTGTATGCCTATTGTGTGTTCTCCCACCATGACAAGCAATAGTGTCGTCCATTAACCGACCATACCCTTGAAATATGATGCATTTAACAGTCAGGGACATGGCTTGTTAAAGTAAATAAAGTCACTAAATGCTACTGGTTGCACAATACAAATGCATTTGGGTAAATTTGAGTGAGGTGTGGAAAAGCCCAGATGTTTTCCCTGTTATCTGAAATGTGCCTCATAAGCGTTGGAGAATCCCTTATGAGGAAGCTAAACTGCCCGCTCAGCTCCTCCAGGCTTCTCTCTTCCAGGAGAAAGTGGTGAGAAAGCATCAGGGCCTGACGGTAAGAGCCCTGATGTGTGTAAAAATACAACCTAGGGATCAGCTAGCAGTCCCACCGGATAATGTTGTAATAAACAGTATGGAGCCGGTGAATTCAATTAAATGTGTACTAGCAAATGTGCATTCCAAGAATCCATATGCTGGTTAATCTAGATACAATTCAGATGGTGTTGTCATGACTGGCACTATCTTTTGGAAAAAATAATAAATGTTAGTTACAGCCTATTACACTGGAAATCTCAGAACACCTGAGCATACAAGTACAAGTGCAGGTTCAGTAAGTAAATGTTTTTGTGATGTGGATGAATTGACAATTAAACATAGATTACATTTTCTATTTGTGTGGCTAATAATGTGAATAATGAAATCTTTAATAAAACTGTCCTTGTGTGATGGACATGCTTTAGCCTGTATCCTGTGGAGGCTAAACTAATGTGCACGTATGCACACAAACTGCTGCTACTGAATCATATCAACTCTGAACAAAAGGCTCAAGTTCCAAAAGCACGCTTGGGCGAAGAGTTTGACACCTTGTTGTGGTGCTCCACATCAAAGCTTTGAATTGAAGACAGAGCACATTCCACCATGACACTGAGCACAAGCTGCCTACGGGCCATCCTTTATCTCTGGACATGAACCGGAACTAAACAATCTCGTCCCTTTGTTAGTTCAGGGATGGTTTCTCTGTAAAGTGTGGCGTTATCTGAGCAGACTTTGTCCTGCAGAAGAGGTGCTATCAGTCTGGGAAAAGTCTTGCGAACAATCTCTAAATAAACAAAATGGCTATGGACCAACTTTCACATAAGCATTTAACCAAATAGGTTAAATCTGAGAGACTTTTGTGGCTAGCTGTAGTTACTAAGGAATATCAGTGATTTAGGTGGGAGGAGAGTAAACAATCATTCTTACACACGTTTCTACTCTGTAGACTTGTGGGCAATGGGCTGGAGGAAACAAAAAGTGGAGGAATCAAAATATTCCTATATTTTGGCCTTGGTATGGAAAAGCCTCGCCTATTTGGTACTGCTAAGGACTGATGGCCTATTAGCGAACTAAACATACGCTTCACTGGACCTTACAATTGGGGGATCGTGTTTTAGGGCTGAGGGATAGGCAGCTGGTAGACTCACCATGGACGTCTTTCTGGGCGATATTCTGTGTCCGTATGAGTGAAGACAGACGGCGGACATCTCCTTTAAACACACACTCATGCACCGGGAAGTCCTGCCCCGTTCGAATGATGGGGTTCTTGTTGTTGTCATCGATGACATCGGATGTTGAACGTGTGTTGGTGTTAGCGTTAACCTGCGACTGTAGGTGCTGCTGCTGTGTGGATGAAGACTTGACTAACTTGTGATTGCTGAAGATTTTACTCGCTCTGCTCTTGTTGTTAGTCTTGGAGGCGGTGAACGTCCCAGTTGCAGCCTCTTCGTCCGGTTCCAGTAAATCCTCGTCCTTGCTCGGCCTGTGGTCCTTGCGCAAGGAACGGATCTTCTCTCCGGTCATTTCGGTCACGGTGACCCTCCGGGCGAACTGATGCGATCCGCCAGTTGGAGGGCTTTACTCAGGCACAGTAAACTGCACAACATGAAACACACTTAATCTCTACCGGACGGGCTAAAACGATAGTTTACTCGGACAAGTAGAGGCTAAAGTTGGCCGGTTTACTATAAAAACAAACACTTCGCTCCCCTCCTATCGTTCAAAACTGACGCTGGTAGCTGCAAAACCATAGACTGTATATATAAAGTGCAAAACATAAGCGCCTCCAGTTGACTAGTACCGAAGATGTCTTCCGCCTCGTAGTATCGCGAGAGTTCAGGAAAGGTTACCAACGGTCACTAGCTTATTATACCCATCGCCATATAGAGAGAATTAATTATTAATTAATTAATAATTCTATTATATGGCTATGATTATACCTAAGAATAATACAGCTCTGGAAAAAAACAAGAGACGACTGCAAAATTATCAGTTTCTCTGGTTTTACTATTAATATGTAAGTAGAATGCTTTTTTTTATTTTATTCTAACTACTGACAATATTTATCTGTGTTGGAATTCATCAGACACAGGAAGGTAGAGATTATTATATTATATTAGGCTATACTTATTATCTAATTATCAATTATTATCTAATTATATATTATGTAATTATATATTATAATTATATATATTATATAATTTTCGCCCGGAAGTGACGTAGGCGTTACTCTCGTCTATATACTAATTTCCCTACATTACCATATCAGAAATGTAGATAAAGACAGGTTATTATTTAGTTGACATATTGTATTTGTATAATATAGTAAAATGGCTATCCTAGTGTAAATGTTTGTTTACTTATTGGGGAAACCCCAAACATTTTACAACTGTCCCTGGTCTCCCCTACTTTATAAGAACAAATGATAATCATTATAATTTTAATATATTTTTCAATCAAAATTATAATAAAGATGCAAAAAAGATTCATGTTTGAGTCACTTTGAAATTGCAATATCATCAGTGAAAAGTATAGCGTTTTTTGTATTTTAATGCATATCACACTTTGTTAGAATACAAATACAATACAATATGTTTGCTCTATTGATAACAATATCTTAAAGCAACGATTTGAAATGTTCATGATTTAATTTAAAGTCTTTCCACTTGCCCTTATCAATGTAAGTTAGTCGTTTCATCACCAATAACATCCGAAAGTCAACCCAGTGTAATAGCCTAAAGAAGTCCAATGTCTTGATGTAGGCTTAGAAAATATTAGTAAAAAGTACTCAGGATATATTCCACTTTCAGATCCTGTCGGGAAGCAGAGAAAGAGTCTAGTTGAGATTAAAATATTTGTTTCAAAAGCATTCTTGCCAAGACAATGATGTAGACATAAAAACAAAACACAAAACAATTTAAATAAAAGAAATCAAGGCATTAAGATTGACTACATTTCAACATTATAAACCCAATTCAATGAGTGTTCTTATCTCACTTGTGCATGATTTAAGTAAGTGAACTTACTTGGT
Source organism: Pseudochaenichthys georgianus (assembly GCF_902827115.2). Classification (NCBI taxonomy): domain Eukaryota; kingdom Metazoa; phylum Chordata; class Actinopteri; order Perciformes; family Channichthyidae; genus Pseudochaenichthys; species Pseudochaenichthys georgianus. The sequence goes on along the minus strand of NC_047506.1, from coordinate 13,985,391 downwards.
TTCTATCTTGGTTGTACTTTTCAAGTACACACTGCAGTTTGGACTCATTAGAGGCTTCTCAATACTCAAATTTCCCCTCCTCGACTCCTCGACTCCTCGGTCCTCCGGTAGTGACCCGGAAATGAATTTCAGCGCGCCATTTTGAAGGACGTCTCATTTCTCTAAATGCACACCGAGGACCGAGGATCGAGCGTCGAGGAGGCTCTCTGGAGGAGCTATAACCGAGGATACACTGATGGTTCCTCCACGGCTCCTCCGCGGATGCATTTCCGGGAACGGTGGAGGCGTGACGCACGGCCGGACTTATCTCAGCCAATGACAGCTCTGCATGCATCCCCTGGATATTATTTTAGAAACTGCTCTCATCGCAACGCGATGTTTACAGTGAGAACAGCTGTGAGGTCCTGCAGAAAGCAGAGCAGTGTGTAAAATATATATCACTCAGTATAACAGGCATACTCTCTTTATTTGCTTTAGTTTAGTAGATATCTACAAACAAAGAGTCGATATTTTTCTAAAACCATTTAGTGCTTCACATAATAAAATACACAACGGCTGTAGCCTGATTATGCTTTAGGAGCTGTAGGTGCAGGGCCGGCCCTCGGCATAGGCAGTATAGGCGAATGCTAAGGGCGCATCAACCCATAGGGGGCGCCGAAAATTGAAAAAAAAAAGTTAGAAATTAAAAATATATTTTTTTTTTTATTTCATAACAACACAATTTCCCGATTTTGGATCAACAAAGTACATCTTATTATCTTATACTAACAGAACTACGCCTATATTGCGTACAGCGCCCATAAACTATGGCACACCCCCCCTCAAAATAAAGTTGAATTGCCCCAGTCCAAGGTTTATGTGAAATTGTTCTTTTTTTGAAATAATGGTTTTAGTGTGCAATTATAGGTTTTAATTTTGTATTTGTATTCATTTAAAATAAATCAAACTCCCAAAAAACGTACACAGTTTCTGTGTGCTTTTATTAACATTGGAATTTACTGTGTAAGCGGCCGCGGGGGGGAGAGCTTTAGAGAGCTCTCTCCTGAAAGACTGAGAGGCTCTGATAACCTCAGCTCATTGAGGTAAAGGCACACCTTTATATGATCATTATAGTTATAAAAAATAAGAGAATAGGTGAAAAACAGGTATAAAATACTGACAGTACAAAAAAGTTGTTATTAATAAACAAGAATACAGTTTGAAAGGGGAGTGATTTGTAAAATATCCATAAAGGAAAAGAAAATCTGCTTACAGTTCTGTTTCATATGGGTGTTGAGAGATGTATCCATAGATCTCCTAATGTTGCTCTCAAAGTGCACCAGATTGATGCTTTTAACTTCAATATTAAAAAAAAAGGTCTTCCCGGGGGTGCATGCCCCCGGACCCCCCTAGAGGAGGTGAGGTCCCCCCCCCACTTAAATCATGTTCAAATGGATAGGAAACTAAATACAGTTGCACACATCTTGTGTCAATATCTTTGTTGTTGTGGTCATGCCACAACCATGCACGTGCGAATCATAGTGAGTGTCTGCATTTTGGGGGGGGGGCGCCAGCTAAAATCTTGCCTAGGGCGGCAAATTGGTCAGGGCCGGCCCTGTGTAGGTGTGTGTGGTACAGTGTGTAGGTGTGTGTGTGGTAGGTTACAGTGTGTAGGTGCGTGTTGTACAGTGTGTCGGTGTGTGTTGTACAGTGCGCAGATGCGGCGGACAGACAGGTCTCAGTTGGTTTGGTGTCCTCTGCTTACTTTTAATACTTGCAAATACAACTTTTGGCCTGTAATTTCAATTCCCCATTTCAGCGACCAGAGAGAGGGGGGGGGGGGGATATATCCAGTCTCTGATTGTGTTACGTTATTATGAGAGTGCTCTCATACTTTAAATTGCATATATTTATATAAATATATGTGTGTGTGTGTGTGTGTGTGTGTGTGTGTGTGTGTGTGTGTGTGTGTCCGCATCTGTTGCCTGGTATTGCCTCATTATACCGCACTCTCAATGAATTCAAAGTAAATATGTGGGGGAACAATGTTCAGCTGATCTAACAGAGATTATAAAATATGACAAAACACTCCAGCTGATGCAGCTGTTGCCACATAATGAACGGACGTCGCTTTAATATGACCGCTCAGAGGAGAGGAGTTCTCATTTCTTTAAACGTCTGCTGCTTCCCCTCCTCTCTCCTCGGTTCCCCTCCTCGGTCCTCCGCTCGCATCTCCTGTGGGCGGGTCTAAGTATCGAGGAGGGGAGTCGAGGAGGGGAAATTTGAGTATTGAGAAGCCTCTATTGACACAGGTCTGGCTCATCCGCGAGGACAGGGGCCCTTCTCACTTCTCTTAGTTTTCATTTCCTCGCTCCTCGCTCCTCGGTCTCACCGGAAGTTGATTTGTCTGCGCCATCTTGAGTAGCGTCCCAATGGCCTTATTTTTGCCGGAGGACCGAGGAGCGATAATAGAGGAGCTATAACCGAGGAACCACCAGACCATCCTTCGATGAAATCCTCAGACACTCGCCCCGCCCCTTTACTGTGTATCGCTCACTGATTGGACGATGCAGTGCATGCACTGATCTGATGCTTCTTGACATGAGAGCAGTTTCCCAGCGGAGTGAAGAAAATACATGAACCTCACGGGAGTCACTCCTCAGTTTATACCGCGTTTTGTTTCAATTCATGTATCATTTAGTTACAAATATGTGATATATCTGAACAACAAAGTGGTCAAAAATTATTTTCTTCATTTTTTGGAAACATTTTCATGATCGTTTTTTCGTTTTACATTTTCATTTATTGTCATTTCCATTCAGTCAATCATTAAGTGCTATTAAAATGTTAATGTGCTACATATCCACACAAACAAACAAAGTGTGCAATCCAATGAATGTTAATCTAACTGGGTTTTGATAGATAATATATCTCTTTTTATTCTCTGAATTATTTTATTTCTATTGTGCACTCTAATCAATATTAATCAAACTATTGTTCGTTTATACATTTTAAGAATGGCGTTTATTTTTTTTAGAATGAGTTCTTATTTGATTTGATTTATTTGGGTCTACAACAGATGATACAAATGTTTGTGTCAGTAAATGTGTACTAACTTTATATATACAGTCTATGGTACTAACAGAGGCGGGTGTGTGTGTGGAAATAACGGGGACAGAGCTGCAGTAGCGTGGCGTGGGGAAAAAATTAGGGAAGCCAATAAACTGCGGTCAAGCCAGCCTCCACTTGGGAAAACACAGTCAAGCCAGCCCGCACGTGATATTGGGGTGCGCGAATATTAGAAGCATTACGGTAAAATCCCAGCGCTTATTCGGTCAATAACAAAAGCACCTATAAAAACAAACCAAACATATTAAATTAAGAAATATGTACTATATAATGTGATCAATAATTATTTAAAACAAACTACGTATAACTACCACGAGTAAATGTAAAATGTAAGGAGTTTCAAAATAAAAGTCCTTTGAAATCTCATATTGAAATCTCATATATGAGCTATCAGCCCTGTGTTTAGATAAGAATAAAACGAAATCTCTCCCTGATCCAAGACTCATCACTGCAGGGTGATAGAAGGACACCCCATCTACTCACCCAGAAAAAATCAGGACATTCTGATGTGGAGTTTCAAAATAAAATACCTTTGAAATCCCATATATGAGCTATCAGCCCTGTGTTTAGATAAGAATAAAACGAAATATCTCCCTGATCCAATACTCATCTCACTGCAGGGTGATAGAAGGACACCCCATCTACTCACCCAGAAAAAATCAGGACATTCTGATGTGGAGTTTCAAAATAAAATACCTTTGAAATCCCATATATGAGCTATCAGCCCTGTGTTTAGATAAGAATAAAACGAAATCTCTCCCTGATGCAAGACTCATCTCACTGCAGGGTGATAGAAGGACAGCCCATCTACTCACCCAGAAAAAATCAGGACATTCTGATGTGGAGTTTCAAAATAAAAGACCTTTGAAATCCCATATATGAGCTATCAGCCCCGTGTTTAGATAAGAATAAAACGAAATCTCTCCCTGATGCAAGACTCATCTCACTGCAGGGTGATAGAAGGACAGCCCATCTACTCACCCAGAAAAAATCAGGACATTCTGATGTGGAGTTTCAAAATAAAAGACCTTTGAAATCCCATATATGAGCTATCGGCCCTGTGTTTAGATAAGAATAAAACGAAATCTCTCCCTGATCCAAGACTCATCTCACTGCAGGGTGATAGAAGGACACCCCATCTACTCACTCAGAAAAAATCAGGACATTCTGATGTGGAGTTTCAAAATAAAAGACCTTTGAAATCCCATATATGAGCTATCAGCCCCGTGTTTAGATAAGAATAAAACGAAATCTCTCCCTGATGCAAGACTCATCTCACTGCAGGGTGATAGAAGGACAGCCCATCTACTCACCCAGAAAAAATCAGGACATTCCTCTATGTACAGAGCATAGCCCATAAAATATGTGGTCAAACAATCTAGTATTATGAATGAAGTGTGAATGAATATGTGGTGCTAAAGTTTGCATTTGGTAAGTGTTTAAGTAGTTTTGAGTGCAGTTCTTCACAGGAGAAATTAGGTGTTTTGCACTTTAGGTGTGTGGTTTTGTGAATTGTGTTTAGTGTTCTGAGAAAGTGAGCAATTTAAAAAAAGATGTGTGTTAGCAATCGAGAAAAATGTAACATAAATTGTACACCTTGAAAACCATCCATTACAAAATAATAATATTCAAAACTAATAAATCAGAATATACACTTTAGCAAATACCACAAGTAAACTATAAGGACTATAATAGTGCATTTCTGTCTAAAATTTGATTTCACTTTTACCTCGCCTGCTCCTTTTTGTTTTTTGTTTTTTTGTCCTCAATATCTGCCTCCCTTGTTTTAACACTGTGTTTGGGTCCTACCTTACCATTTTATTTTGAAACTATATATCAGAATGTCCTGATTTTTTCTGGGTGAGTAGATGGGCTGTCCTTCTATCACCCTGCAGTGATATGAGTCTTGCATCAGGGAGAGATTTCGTTTTATTCTTATCTAAACACAGGGCTGATAGCTCATATATGGGATTTCAAAGGTCTTTTATTTTGAAACTCCACATCAGAATGTCCTGATTTTTTCTGGGTGAGTAGATGGGCTGTCCTTCTATCACCCTGCAGTGAGATGAGTCTTACATCAGGGAGAGATTTCGTTTTATTCTTATCTAAACACAGGGCTGATAGCTCATATATGGGATTTCAAAGGTATTTTATTTTGAAACTCCACATCAGAATGTCCTGATTTTTTCTGGGTGAGTAGATGGGCTGTCCTTCTATCACCCTGCAGTGAGATGAGTCTTGGATCAGGGAGAGATTTCGTTTTATTCTTATCTAAACACAGGGCTGATAGCTCATATATGGGATTTCAAAGGTCTTTTATTTTGAAACTCCACATCAGAATGTCCTGATTTTTTCTGGGTGAGTAGATGGGGTGTCCTTCTATCACCCTGCAGTGAGATGAGTCTTGCATCAGGGAGAGATTTCGTTTTATTCTTATCTAAACACAGGGCTGATAGCTCATATATGAGATTTCAATATGAGATTTCAAAGGACTTTTATTTTGAAACTCCTTACATTTTACATTTACTCGTGGTAGTTATACGTAGTTTGTTTTAAATAATTATTGATCACATTATATAGTACATATTTCTTAATTTAATGTTTGGTTTGTTTTTATAGGTGCTTTTGTTATTGACCGAGTAAGAGCTGGGATTTTACCGTAATGCTTCTAATATTCGCGCACCCCAATATCACGTGCGGGCTGGCTTGACTGTGTTTTCCCAAGTGGAGGCTGGCTTGACCGCAGTGCCAATAATACGTCCTTTCTTTTGGGTCGGGGGTGTGGTGGTCAATGCAATAACGTAACCAGATGAGTTATTACAGCACCCGGTATCATTTTACACACATTTGTATCATACAGATGCAGGACTTACACCGGACCCGGCGCCACGAGGGGGCAAAAGGGGACATTGCCCCCTGAGTTGTATTCTTTGCCCCCTCACTTTGAGCATCATTCATCCATCAAAAAGTACGATAAATGTCACAATTATTAAATAACTTTAAATAATTATTTCCCCCAATATACGTTACTATGTTTGGATCAGATATGTGGGCAGGCAGTCAAGCAACGTGTAAAAAAGTCTCAACCCCAAGTGAGCTTGTAGTTAGCGTGTGTGCTTAGCTGTAAATACAGTCCACAGACCAAAACGTCTCAGTTTTCCGGGCAAAGTATTCGGTGGCCGGTACCCGGTTGAAACTCCGGAAAATGCTCCCGTTTTTGAATGTGCATTAAAAAACATAAAGCAAGGGGAAATAAAATGTTACATGATGTCAGTAAAAACAAGTCTATGGTAAAAACCAGAGGCGGCGCTAGGGGGTGGCTACTTGGGCTCAAGCCCTGGATGTTTTCTGAAAAGCCCCGGATATTTCACTTAAAAAAATAAATTATTATTATTATTTTTTTTTTAAAAACGTCTCGGGATTAATGTTCAGTACCGGAGTCCACCAGAGAGGCAGCCACTGTGGGACATTAGCCTGCGTACTGCGTAGCCTGCCCTGAAGAAGAAGTGATCCTTCCTAGTGCCTGACGAGTTTTAAGCTAATAGCCTCTACAGTTATGGATATTAGAAAGTTATTGTCATCGAAGCAGGCGCCACAAGCTGCAGCAGCAGCATGCAGCTGACAACAATGTCATCACCAGCAGTGAGGAAATGGATGATGTTTCAGGTTTGTTAATCTAATGGTGATATCTGCACTCTGGCTGACTGAGTAAGAAGTGAAAAAGAGTGATGTAACGTTAATGGTATAGCTAGTAAACATGGAGTAACCACACTAAGTCAAAACCCTTATATGTTAGTATGTATACAGAACATGACTAACAATTATTCTAAGATGTAACGTTAACCCTTCATACCTCAGTCTACTTTTAAGACACTAAAATAACGTATTCCAATTTGTATTTTGTTTTCGCGCGTAGAATTATACCGGCTCTCGTTTCAGTACACATAACAACAGAACTGACAGGCAACCCTCTGAATCAGACTCCGATGGCTGTGACTGCATCCGCTCAGAGTGTCCGATTCAGAAACGTGACTCTTACACTCTTTACGTCACAAACAAAGATGATGGATGAGAATAGATCTATAAAACGATAAGCAATGCGCCAGAATCAAGGTGAGACTATCCGCATCCTTTAAAACTCTACGCACATTCGTTTCACCTTAATAAGTAAACAACTATTTGAGTGAGTTAAGGCATTAGTTTGCTTCATTAAAGGGTGTTAATGAGTGTTCTCCAGTGCCTTTTGTCCGCTTTAAGGTGTTATTAAGGTAGGGTTAATGTTGCTCTCAAAGTGCACCAGATTGATGCTTTCAACTTCAATATTTAAAAAAAAAAAAAATCTTCCCGGGGGAGCATGCCCCCGGACCCCCCTAGAGGAGGCGACGACACCCCCTAAAGGATGTTTGGTCCACCCCCGACTTGTACAAAAATAGCACTTTACCCCTGCACCCCCCCCCACCCCAACAACTCCTGGGCTAAGCCCCGGATCTCCTACAATCCTAAATCCGCCTCTGGTAAAAACAGAGTAACAGAGTTGTGCCTGTTTGTAGCGTTAGCGTATTTCTTCTTCTACTACTTTTTCATCTACCTCTACTTCTTCTTCTTCTACTTGTAATTCAATGTCGGCTACCTGCCCGCGAAATATATTATAAATATTGACATAGTGCAACAACAAAGCTTTAAACGAGGTAAATTACGAATTTATGTTCTCAATCGTCAAGTGTGGGATTGAATATTACATTAGTTTAGATTAGATTTGTACTATAATAATAATAATAATAATAATAATAATAATAATAATATGTTGTATATGATATAAACCGTATTGGTACAATGAGTGACATCTAGTGACGGATTGTGGAACATTGATTCGATTTTTCGGTACCACTTTACAATAAGACTACCCTTATAAAGAATTCATAAATAATTAGGTTATTAATTCAGTTGTAAACACTTTATTAATCATTAAGAACCATTTATAAACCAGTTCTACCATAGTTGTCATACCAACACAGGCTTACTATTTGGCAAGATGACTACGCCTTATATTGGCTAGCTTACTTCGTCTTCTTCATCAGCCAGCATCCTTGGTATCTGTTGTTCAGTGAGTTTATTCCTCCCTTCAATCAATCAATCAATGTGTATTTATATAGCCCAATATCACAAATGTTACATTTGTCTCAGTGGACTTCACAGTTTGTACAGAATATCAGTATGACAATACGACACCCTCTGTCCTTAGACCCCTTCCATCTTGATGTTTCTTGACATCTCTTTATGACCATTTATTTATGAGTTACTAACATTTATAACTGCCAAAAGGGAGCCTTATTGTAAAGTGTGAAACACATTCCCATTATTAATGAGTTACTAACATTTCTAATAAGGCTTAGCAGTACAGATAAATGTGGGCTCACTATTTGGCAAGCAACCGGTCACAGTTGCCCTGTTTATCTCACATCTTATAAAAGCTTATTAATGATTTATAAAGTTTTCACAACTCAATTAATAAATGAATTACAAACTATTCGTAAACCCTTTATAAGGGTAGTCTTATTGTAAAGTGGTACCGATTTTTCTCATTGCAGATAGACTCTAGAGACAAACCAGGGGGATTTGCTTTTAATCTGTGTCTGTCCATTTGGTGTAGTATTTTATCCAATATTACATTTGGTTTATATATTAGTCATTTTATTATGAAATGCCAGGTTGTAGGTCTTGGTTTGAACATTCAATTCGGAAAATAAAAAAATCAACCATTTAATGATTAATGATTCATTTTTCTTTAATTCTGACATGACTAGAGTAGATAGTGATTAAGTATGTCAATCTGTATAGGAAGACGAGTTAAGGGATCGAGGAGAAAAGGTTATGGTATAATTACAGAGCCTGTCAATTTATGAATTGAGGAAATCAAAGTTAGTCTATTAACCAAAGTGCAGCCATCTAATAATGTACTATCTGTAATTAAAGATCAGAGGAAAAGAACAGAATGAGAGGGGTAAATCCGGAATAAAGAAGCAAAGAGATTATAGAGCAGTGAGAAGGAAAGGAAGAAAGAGAAGACACGTTTAGGTCAGGATGGATATCCGAAAGTGGTTGTCCAACAAGAAGGCTGGTAGTTCTGGCAGCAAAGATATTGTGGAGGCCGAGCTTCCAGAGAGGGATTTAGTTCAGAGCGAGTTAACTCCACCAGCCAGAGAAGATGTCCCGGCGGCGGCCAAAGCATCTTGTTCCACAATAAGCACTAGAATGGGTCAACAGTCGCCTCCAGCTCCACCTTGTAATGCCACTGCGCCTGACGATCTTGGGACAAAGGGGCCAGCCCAGGTTATCTTGCAGTCCTACCCTGTCCGAATAATTAATAGGCAAAAACGCACCTTTACCAAGAATTGGTTTAATGGAAGAAAGTGGCTGGAATATTCAGTTGTGGCTGATGCTGCATTTTGCTTTCCATGTAGAAAGTTTAACATAGGCTGTAGTGCTAATGCAGACAAAGCCTTCACACAAACCGGCTTCTGTAATTGGAAATGTGCAACTGATAACTGATGTGTGTGTGTATGTCCCTTTAACGTTCAGCACTGATTGAGGGCACCTGGCTGTCGGTACCATAGACATATAAAGAGTAGACGCCGCATTGGCTGCTGGGGCGCAAGAAATACGGCCGCCATCTTGGACCGGTCATCCTACCCATATTGTACAGACATTCTACCCATCGACAGCAGAGGTTTCAAGATGCCAGAGCAGCATATTGCTGTGCAAATCGGCGGACGATTGCGAACAGGGGTCGGGGGATTACTTTTCACAAGTAAGATTCAACATTATAATTGGTTGTATTTTGTAAATATAATATTATTGTACTGTATTGATGTCCGCCAGCGAAATCGTAGCCAGCAAACATTATGTTCATGGCCAACTGAGACTTTATAAATCGCTGCTGTAACAAGTGAATTTCCCCGTTGTGGGATGAATAAAGTAAAATCTAATCTAATCTATCTAGGAAGAAGAAGGAAGAAAATAAGCTTGACCTCCTTCTTAAAATGTTTTTGTGTTGACTCTCAAATCTCCCGTTTTTATTTTGAAGGTTTCCCAAAGACAAAGATATGAGAAAGAAGTGGGAAGTTGCTTTGAGGAGGGAAGGGTTCACTGCAAGCGAGTCATCCGTGATTTGCAGTGAGCATTTTAAGCAGGACGAGTTTGACAGGACAGATTGTCCGACTCAGAGATGGTGTTATTCCCTCCATCTTCAGCTTCCCGGTTCACCTCCAAAGAGTAGGTGTATCATCATAAGGTTATTAGCATTCATAAATGTAAATATTCTATTATCAATAACAGGGCAGGGTGACATACCTGTGTGTGTGTGTGTGTGTGTGTGTGTGTGTGTGTGTGTGTGTGTGTGTGTGTGTGTGTGTGTGTGTGTGTGTTTGTGTGTGTGTGTGTGTGTGGTATTCTGCTTTTTCATTTTAGCCAGAAAAGGGCAGGACTACGTCTACTTCCAGAAAAGCTGAAGAGAGCCTGTCTGTGGCCCCTCAGGACGACCCAGAAGCTTCATCCTCACACTCACAACCTCAGCCTAATGATGTGAGTATTTCTATTTTCAACATCATTCATAATGGTCCTAGACAAAGTAAAATCTCTCTTGTTTGCTGCCACTCATATTAAACACACTCACAAATAAACACATACACACACAATTGAAGACATGTTGAACATGCATTCCTGGCACACTCACACACGCGCACACACACACACACACACACACACACACACACACACACACACACACACACACACACACACACACACACACACACACACACACACACACACACACACACACACACACACACACACACACACACACACACACACACACACACACGCATGATGCTGGCAGTGGCTTTGACAGGTGATGACTATAAGAAATAATGTGGGCCATACTCTAGTTGTGTCAAAGTGATGTGTGTGAAGTGAAACATCACTCAAACCATGTTCATCCCTCTTTCTAGGATCATAGCTATGTCTCGCCTGCTTCTCCTACTGCTCTTAAGGCCAGACTCAATGAAGCTTTAGCAAGAGTGGAGAGTCTCGAGCGAGAGAGGAAGAATGCCATGGCTAGAGAAAAGAGGGCAGAGACCACAGTGAGGACTCTTTTGGGGGATTTGAGGGAAAAGAACCTCATTAATGAAGAACTCAAAGAGGCTTAATTTCTACTCAGGTAAGATGAAATTAGCACTTTGAAATTCATGTACATCTTACTCTTACACTCTTTATTAAACTCCTTTGTTATTATATGAAGGGGACTTATTAATTTTTTCTCATACAATTTCAGATCTTCAAATAGACTTGAAGGCAAAGCAGGGCCATGAGTACTCCAAGGACCACAGAGAATGTGCCCTCACACTCCATCTACATGGTCCAAAGGCATACAAATACCTCAGAGAGACTACAACAAAAAGGTAGTCTTAATGTTGTTCAATTTCATTTTTGGAAATTACGGTTGCAAGTACGTTAAATAGCTACTTCTCAATTTTTTTACAGATGATTGGGAGGAAGTCGATCTGTGTGCGCTGCTTGACATCATCTGCATGGATACTCTTCATCCAGCCATTCCAGTTGGAGTGTGAGAACTCAGGATCCTGGGCTTTGATCACCCACCCTGCTGCTGTATCGCCCGGAGTGAGGAGTAGCTGGTCTTGTGTCATAGAAGAGGCAAGCTCAGTAATGGGAAGTAATGTGATGGTGTTTATCCCTGTCCTTGTTCTGTTGGTGAATGGAAGAATCTTCACTTCAGCTCCTCTGAGGATCTTAGCTTTGTCAAGTGCCTTCAACTTCACTCTGTGGACAGCTGCTGTCGTCTGGGGATCTGGCAAAGATGGTGCCGGAGAGGTGACTTTGATCCAAACCATTGAATGGAAAGGAGTGTTTCCCTGAATAGAGAAAATGTTTAAATCTATATTGTCTCCGACAAACTGAGTGAATACATTGGTTGTTTCCCCAACCTCCATGACCACCCGATTGTCATGGCTAGTTTCACTTCCACTGGCTGTCATAAATGATAGATCCTCAAGTGCAGAGTCAACCGCAACCTCATCATCGATCTGCTCATCAGTTTCTTCCACAATGGTATAAAGAGTATCAGAAGTATCTTGGATGCCGTCTCCATTCCTGTCATTAAGGAAGCAGTATTTGTAGTTTTGTGTCTCGGAATATGACTGTGTATCCAAGCTGGTGTAACTTGTTCAGCATCCATTTTGACCTACATCTATGATCAAGTTGTATGGCAAGCCCCATCTGGTATGGAAAAACTCCTGATCGAGGCCGACAGGCCTTTATGAAGTTCTGCCCCCAAATGGCTACTCTTTCGTCGGTCTTCACTATTGGCCTCAGGAACATCTGAAGACTCTCAGGAACAAGAGCCAGCTGACTCTGGATGTCAGTCATACTGTGTGCTGTGGGGTATGACTTTGGGTCTAGATCGACCATGGCGATGTCGTTGCATACGAACTTTAGTGCAGTCTTTATGATCTGAGTCTTCTCATCTCCATGCTCAAGATTAGCATGATGCTCTCGCAGAATGTTGTCTGTGTCATCTTTGAGGCAGAGCACATCTGCCCTTCTCTCCTGTGATGTGAAATACAAGGTGTCATGGAATTTATCTTGGAGTTTCTTCTTTAGCCAATACTTTGAATAAGAGAGGCTCTTATCTGGTGACGGATCAAACTGCTGTAGCTTTTCGTGGACTTGGTCAAGAGTCATCACCCCATGCTCGAGTTCTGAGTCTAACCAATCACAGAATTCAACAAAAACAGCCTCTCGTTCCTCATCAATTTTCTTTTGTCCTCTCTTCCTTTGTCCTCTATATTCAGTCTTGGAGTAATGGCCACCTGTCTCAAAAAGAGTTTTGCAGCGCAAATGGTACAGGGTTTCTTCTGCCACAAGGTCATTGATCCCTTCCAGACGTCCAACAACTTCAGTGCCCCAGTCATCCCCGCGACTCTGTGCTGTCTTCCGCAAGCTTGCCTTCAGTCTATCTGCAGTCAAATTATCTGGCACTCTGTATCTCTTTCTAGCTTCCTCTGGACGAGTTTTGTAGATCTGTGCAGGTTGGTTGCAAAGAATGCATACATTCTTGTACAGAAGCTGAACGGACCGTGAACTTGTAGAACTGCATGCAGAAGCTGCACTGAAGTCAGAGCAAGTGCGTCTTCTCTTCTTCTTAGCTGCCTCTTTCTCTGCCTTTAATGTTTGGCCTGAGTTCTTGGTGACTTCAAGAAACCTGTTGTATAAATCATCTTTACACTTTTTGTGGTACCTGAGTCTTCCTATGTTCTGAGCCTCCTTCAAACGCTCCAAAATCTTAGCATTTTCAACTACTTGTGCTTGTTCCAAAAAAGTATAGGGTAGCCTTTAGGAGTTGGCTGTATCAGCCTCTGAGCTGGTGTCTCCGGGCTTTCACAGATGAAACAATTTAGCAAAGGTGGAGTCGAGTCTTCATCCATACTGCTAGACTAATATGTCCTACAAAGTAGAATAAACATTGTATTATATATATCATTATTTTGTGACATTAAAGACAATCTCATGTACAGTAGATGATTAACATTGTAATAGATATTATTGCAAAGGAAAATAGAAGATCTGCTTCGCAGTAACGTTAAACACAAAAGATCCTGTCAGAGACAATACACCACTGGCCGTTTTTCCACAAAGGAATGATTTTAGTGAAAAATAAATGATTGCAATCAACTCAGAATTTTGAAAAACCCCTAGTTTGACCCCTCACAAGTTACCCAAGGCCAAACTGAACATTTTAGATTTTTCGAAAATCGGTATTCGGTACCTCAACTTTGAGCAGTTGTTACGAAAAAACATACAGGATTTGAACTTCAACTTTTTAATAGATCTTACTACACACCTTTACAAAGACATTAGTGAAAAAATTGATTGGTAAGGATTTAGTTTGCAGATCGGTCAAATATCTGATAAAATGCCCTTACTAATAAACTTGCCTTGCCTTTGTTTAAGCACCGGATTGGCAAAACAGGAGAGTAAACCAGTCTGCCTTGATCTATGAATTCATGTCTGGGACTCTCACGGTATTTGCTGCCCGCAGCTGTTTTATAGAAGGAAAACCTCCTTCACTTCATGAAATGGCTGCAGGCAGCATCAGGAGGCAGTGGGACGTGTAACTCCGCTTCTGAGAAGTGCAGCACCAGCGCGCCGAGAGCTGTGCCTTTTTACGCACCGCCTTCGCTGTGTTTACCTTCATCAGAACAGCGAGTGACTGCAGGCTGCTACGTGTTAACCACACACACACCTCTACACACATCGAACTGCCCGATTACTCCCCCTTTTATTAGTTTTATGAAGGAGATGTCCAGTCACCAAGGCGCATGATGTGTGTGCGTGTGCTCTGCTCAGCTCTGTGTTTGTGTCTGTCCGACACCGGCATTTGTTTTCAAATGACCATGAACAGTAATTTACACACATGCCGGTCCTTGGCACAATAAAGGTTGGGAACCCCTGGGTTAGATAACAGGTGTGTGTAAGTCCTGCATCTGAATGATACAAATGTGTGTAAAATGATACCGGGTGCTGTAATCACTCATCTGGTTACGTTATTGCATTGACCACCACACCCCCGACCCAAAAGAAAGGACGTATTATGCGGCTTTCACACCAGCGCTTTTCAGTTTCTAGCTCCGAGCGGGAGCTTTTCTGGTTCAGCTCCAGTTTCCCTTTTCAGCTCCCGCTCTGTGCACACCGCCCACTGGCGCCCCAGAGCTGCCCTTGCTGCGTCATGACGTCACCGTTTACATCGCTGATTTGCCCCCCAACGGCAGCTCACAACAACAACAACTGCGTCGGGTCGATGATCGTGTTGCTTTTAATCACACGAAGCCAGAATAAATTGAATAACGACTTCTCCAACCTTATACTTTGCTCCAGAGTGCCGTGGTTCATTGTTTATTAATGTGTTTCTGCAGCATTTACCGACCGCTGCAGTGCTGGCTGCTCTTCCACGGGAGTTTATTCTCCCGTTAGCTCCCGGTTAGCTCACACTGCAGCGGCCGCTCTAAAGTACTCACTGTCCGACTCACACAAGCAGCTGATGCATATCCCCAGTTCCCTTAGCCTAAGTGAATGTGTGTCAGTCTGAATTGACACTGTTTGGTATCACAACGCTGTTATGAAAGTTTCTCTGGTATAAAACGGGTGATGTTAGCATAGCAACCGAAGCTAAACTGACTACTTGCATCCGATAGCCGCAATAATACAAAACAACACGTCTGCCTCTCTCCACAATGATCGATAACAGCGAACGGATGGTCAAAGTAAGGCACAAATAAACAGAATCACACGAAGCCTGGTTAGTGTTGCCTGACTTTATAAAGTGTGTTTATAGGCACTACTGCTTGTAGGCAGGCATAACAGTCGACCCATGGGAGGTGGGTTTAGTTTCCTGCACGCCTCAACGTAAGAGAGACGTAAGCGACGTCACCTCTTAGCTCCAAAGCTCTTGCCTCTGGACCGACAATTTTTTGGAGCTGGAAATGAAGCGGATTCCGGAGCTAAGAGCCG
The DNA here is from genome assembly GCF_902827115.2 of Pseudochaenichthys georgianus. Lineage (NCBI taxonomy): Eukaryota > Metazoa > Chordata > Actinopteri > Perciformes > Channichthyidae > Pseudochaenichthys > Pseudochaenichthys georgianus. The sequence continues at coordinate 13,969,698 of NC_047506.1, read as the reverse complement.
GCGCAGCTCCGGTGTGAACTGGAAAACCCAGCGCTTTTCAGGCTCTAGCTCCGAGCCGGAGCTGAAAAGGCGCTGGTGTGAAAGGGGCATTATTGGCTTCCCCTAATTTCTTTCCCACGCCACGCTACTGCAGCTCTGTCCCCGTTATTTCCACACACACCCTGTGTACTCTGTTAGTACACATTTACTGACACAAACATTTGTATCATCTGTTGTAGACCCAAATAAATAAAATCAAATAAGAACTCATTCTAAAAAAAATAAACACCATTCTTAAAATGTATAAACGAACAACAGTTTGATTAATATTAGAAATAAAATAATTCAGAGAAGAAAAAGAGATATATTATCTATCAAAATCCAGTTAGATTAACATTCATTGGATTGCACACTTTGTTTGTTTGTGTGGATATAATAATAATAATAATAATAATAGATTTAATTTGTTAGCGCTTTTACAGGTGCTCAAAGACGCTTTACAGATATAGTGAAGGGAAAAGAAAAGGAAGGAACAACAAATACATATATAGTTAAAGTTAAAGTCAAATAATAGAAAAACAATCACACATTAAAAGCCAGATTGAAGAGGTGAGTTTTTTGAAGGTGGTGAGGTCAGTGCAGTCTCTGATGGGTTGGGGGAGTGAGTTCCAGAGGGAGGGGGCAGCGACGGAGAAGGCTCTGTCCCCCCAGGTCCGGTGATTGATGTGGGTGGGGATGGATAGGAGGTTGGCTTCTGAGGAGCAGAGGCAGCGGGAAGGGGCGTGGTGGTGCAGCAGGTCTGTGAGGTAGGGGGGGGGGGCTGATTGTTGAGGGCTTTGTGAGTAATGAGGAGGACTTTGAAGTTGATTCTTTAACGGACGGGGAGCCAGTGGAGGTTCTGGAGGATGGGAGCGATGTGGTCTCGGGAGCGGGTGTGGGTGAGGAGGCGGGCAGCAGAGTTTTGGATATGTTGGAGTTTATTGATTAGGTTGGATGGTATGCCATAGAGGATGCTATTGCAGTTGTCGAGTCGTGAATTGATGAATGCATGAATCAGGGTTTCAGCAGCAGAGGAGGAGAGTGATGGGCGGAGACGGGCAATGTTTTTGAGTTGGAAAAAGGCAGTCCTGGTGATGTGATTTATGTGGTGGTTGAATTTGAGCTGACTGTCGAAGATGACTCCGAGGTTGCGGATGTGAGGGGGGGGAGATAGAGTGTGGCTGTCAATGGTGAAGTTGAAATTCTGGATGTCTTTGATACGGGATGGGGGGCCGATGATGATGATGTCTGATTTGGCACTGTTCAGTTGGAGATAGTTTGTTTGCATCCATGCTTTTATTTCTGAGAGACAGTTGGTGAGAGTGGAGTGTGTTGTGGGGGTGATGGTTTTTGTTGAGATATAAAGTTGGATGTCATCGGCGTAGCAGTGAAATTGAAGGTTGTGGCGACAAATTATTTTGCCAAGGGGAAGCATGTAGAGCAGGGATGGGCAAATGGCGGCCATTTGCGCCCTCGGATCAATTTAGAAAACAAGGTAATTAAAAAAAAAAAATTATATATTTTTTTAATTAAAAAAAAAATTATATATTTTTTTTAACTTATATTACTGATATGTGATTTCGTTCGGCAGCCAAATACCGCGAAATAATCTGTGACGTGTTTGTGTGTATTGTGTTTGTTTCCCGGGGGAAACTCACAAGAAACACCGGCTGTTGTTATGCCTGCTGTGACGTTAAATTACTCCGTTCTCCGCTTGTAATTATGCCGTTACAAGCTTCAAAGTTGTATTTATCATGAATTTGAATTTGGCAAAACGAGTTTAATATTCTAAAAGTCAAGACTGTATTTATTTGAAATCAGATGAAAACAAACTGTAACGAACCCCGAAAAACTAGTTTTTTTACACAAATCCACTTTTATTTTGAAATCAGCCGTTGGTTGCTACTTCCGACTGATTTCGATAGAGCGGGTAACATATGAACACGGCCCTATGTGGATGTCAGCATGAGCAAGAGAAAGATATTTGAGGAAAATCGTGTTTTCCAAGAAAAGTGGGAGAACGAGTATCTTTTCACTGAATTCAGGGGTAAACCACAATGTTTAATATGTTTGCAGACCGTTGCTGTCATGAAAGTAAGCAACTTGAGCCGCCACTACAACACTGTGCACAAGGACAAATATGACAGGTACACCGGGGCTGCCAGAGCAGCGATCCTAGCGGACCTGAAAGGGAAAGTACAAAAACAACAGTGCTTTTTCACCCAGGTCACAAGTGTCCAAGAATCAAGTCTGAAAGCATCATATGCTGTCTCACTCCAGCTTGCCAAAGCAAAGAAGCCACTTTCAGAAGGAGAGTTGGTGAAAACATGCGCGATTGAGATGGCTAACGCCTTTGGAAATGAGAAAATGGCTAAACATTTTGAAACTGTGTCCCTCTCCCGACGCACAGTGACTCGCAGGATTTTTGACATTCAAAGTCATGTGGAGGGAAAGCTGAAACAAATCATGTCTGACTGTTCATACTTTTCGTTAGCGTTAGATGAGAGTACAGACGTTACCGATGTTAGCCAGCTACTGGTGTACGCAAGATCAATAAATGCGTCATTTGATGTACACGAGGAACTATTAAAACTTGTACTACTGCACGGCACAACAAAGGGATCGGACATTTTCGAGGCAGTGAAGGGTGTTGTCAGCGAATATGGTGGATTTGACAAGCTATCTGCCATTGTTACTGATGGGGCTCCATCAATGCAAGGAAGGCGCACTGGCTTCGCTGGACTTCTCCGTCAAAGTGGTGTGGATTGCCCGATACTGCACTGCATCATACACCAGGAGGCCCTCTGTGCAAAGAATCTGAACTTCACACATGTCATGGATGTGGTAACAAAAGTTACCAATCTGATTCGGGGGGGGAACAGGTCTCTAAATCATCGGAAATTCACAGCCTTTCTAGAGGAGGTGGATGCTGCCTACGGTGATTTACAGCTGCACACAGACATCAGGTGGATGAGCCGTGGTAAATGCCTGGAGAGGTTTTACGCACTGCGGCTCGAAATTCCCGTGTTTTTGGAGAACAGCCTTACTGCGGATACAAGTGCGTACTGTGACACATTGAGGGATCCACACTTTCTCTGTGACATGGCATTTCTCACTGATATAAGTGGACATCTCAATTGCTTGAATGTCCGGTTGCAAGGCAAAGATCAGACCGTGTCCGACCTTTTTGGTCATGTGAATAGTTTTCAGATGAAACTCGGCCTGTTCAGAGATAACCTTGCGTCAGATCCCCCGAATTTGACACACTTCCCCACATGTGGAGAGCTGCGCAATGACATCCCCGAATTGGCCGAATGTGAGATGACGATCCACCGCTACAGAGAAGCCCTTAAAATGTTGCAGGATCAATTCAACAATCGCTTTCAGGATTTCCACGACATGCGAGGCACAATCCAGCTTTTCACTGACCCCATCTCAGCGGTTGTGAATGACCAGCCACCTGAACTACAAATGGAACTGTGCGAACTACAAGGTGACTTATTTTTCCAAATGAAACGGAATGAGAGGGGAGTGTCGTTTTGGAGACTGTTGCCCGAGACCCGCTTCCCTCTCTTGAGAGATTTTGCGCTTAAACAGGCCAGCATGTTCGGGAGCACATACATATGTGAGAGCAACTTCTCCATGATGAAGCACATCAAATCAAAAGAGAGAAACAGACTGTCAGACGAAACGCTGTTTCATCTGATGCAGCTTGGATGCACTGGCATCGATGTTGACATTCCCCTTATTGTGCGTCAGCAGAGACAGGCTACAAGTCTCTTAAATTCCAGTTAGACAACTAATGTCTGGGTTAGTGTTCATGTTTATGTCATGTTAGAGCAGGGTTTATTCTCGCCCGCCGCTTCCAGAGGCCCCAGGTGTGCGGCTGGGCTGAGCAGCTGTGAGCGCAGCTTTCTGCTGTGGATGAGAGGGCAGATCTGAGAGGAGGGGGGGGGTCTGACTTCATGTTTATGTCATGTTACCGTTTAATCTTAATGCACACTTTCCAATAGTTTAAAAGTTGTATTCCACTGTTAAATAACCTGTTCAATACAAACATGCCACTTGTAAAAATTAAATAACATTTCTGTGAACTGATGTTTGTTTTGTGAGCTTATTAGAGGATGTTCCCTTAAAGATAGAAACATATCAATGAAAATGTCAAACTTAGTATATGTTAATAATTACATACAATACGTGGAATTTGTGTTTTTGTGTGTTCCAATTGAATCTGCGGCCCCCTGGTGGCCAGTACATACATTATTTGGCCCCCACCATCATCAAAGTTGCCCATCCCTGATGTAGAGGATGAAGAGGAGGGGGCCAAGCAACAAACCCTGGGGGACGCCTTGGGACAGAGGAGCAGTGGAGGAGGTGCAGTTGTTGATGTTGATAAACTGATGTCTGTCGGTGAGGTAGGATTTCAGCCAGGAGAGTGCAGTGTCGGTGATGTTGAGTGATGATTCGAGGAGGGACAGCAGGATGGCGTGGTTGATGGTGTCGAATGCTGCGGTGAGGTCGAGGAGGATGAGGATGAGGATGTTAAGGTTGCCGGAGTCAGAGGAGAGGAGGAGGTCGTTTGTGATTTTGAGAAGAGCTGTTTCGGTGCTGTGTTTTGATCGGAAACCGGATTGAAATGGCTCAAAGAGATCATTGGAGCTGAGGTGGGCTTTAAGTTGTGAGGCAACGACACGTTCAAGTATTTTTGACAGAAAGGGGAGATTTGAGATGGGCCGGAAGTTGGACATGATGTCAGGTGTGAGTCCAGGTCTTTTGAGAATGGGTGTGACAGCAGCCAGTTTGAGAGAGGGGGGAACTGATCCAGATCTGAGGGAGCAGTTAATGATGGTGGCGATGAGTTGGGAGATGGCAGGAGGCTCTCTTTAACAAATTTGGAGGGCATTGGGTCAAGTGTGCAGGTGGAGTTAATTCCAGTCATGAAGTCGGACAGTTGCATGGGGGTCACAGGGGAGAATGGGACAGGGGCTGTGAGGTGAAGGGGGGAGCCAGGAGGGGAGGTGGGGGGTGCTCATGAGGGTGTCAGATTGCTGTAAATGTTGCTGATTTTGGTTTGGAAAAATGAGAGGAAGGAGTTCCACTGTTCGGTGGTGAAGGATGAGGTGGCGTTGTCACAGGGTTTGAGAAGTTTGCTAATGGTGGAGAACAGACGCTTGGGGTTGCTGGAGCCAGACTGAATGAGTTGTGAGTAGTAATTAGACCGGGCTGCTTTGAGTGCGTTACTGTACTGCTAGATATGTAGCACATTGACATTTTAATAGCACTTAATGATTGACTGAATGGAAATGACAATAAATGAAAATGTAAAACGAAAAAAGCCATCATGAAAATGTTTCCAAAAAATGAAGAAAATTATTTTTGACCACTTTGTTGTTCAGATATATCACATATTTGTAACTAAATGATACATGAATTGAAACAAAACACAGTATAAACTGAGGAGTGACTCCCGCGAGGTTCATGTATTTTCTTCACTCCGCTGGGAAACTGCTCTCATGTCAAGAATCATCAGATCAGTGCATGCACTGCATCGTCCAATCAGTGAGCGATACACAGTAAGGGGGCGGGGCGAGTTTCTGAGGATTTCATCGAAGGATGGTCTGGTGGTTCCTCGGTTATAGCTCCTCTATTATCGCTCCTCGCTCCTCGCTCCTCTGGCAAAAATAAGGCCATTGGGACGCTACTCAAGATGGCGCAGACAAATCAACTCTCCACTCTAGCACTCTCCAGACAAAACTCTAATAAGCATTCATTCACAAACTAAATCAGGAGACCTCACTAGAACCGCCAACGGGTACATTTTACCCGTAGCAGTTTTTTGATTGTATGTAACTTTTTTTTCAATAACATATTAAAGTCTCCCAGTCCGTGACTTTTCCTGAAAGTGTGTTATGTAGCACCCTCTGTTGTTAACAATTGTCAATAGGAAGTCAGATTGAAAAAATCGCCCAAAAAAAAGCCATTTATTTACCTCATAGAAAATGCAGCATAAACATGACATGTTGCTTAGCAACGCCTTTTGTCTACTGCGGTTCCTTATCAGAGAGAGAGATTGAGAGATAGATAGATAGATAGATATATTGATAGATGGATAGAGAGATAGACAGACAGATAGATAGTTATAGATAGTGTAACATCTTGGAGAATACAAGATCTTGGATGACTGAGCTCACGTTGAGGACGTAATGCATGCAGGTTACGTGCCAGTTGAATAAAGATGGACACTCGGAATGAGAGAAGTAGCCCGCGTCGTCTGTTTATGTAGACAATTATATGTCCATAGAACAGAACATTACAGATGGATCGATAGATAGTTATAGATAGATAGATAGAGAGATTTGTACCTAAACAAAACACAAGTCTAACACCAAGCGTTTAAATCAGCACTCTTAGCGATATTTTATACTTCATGCTATCTGCACAAACTATGTCATATGAAAAACTGAGAGTCCACAGATTCTATTGGTATAAGTTTCATCCCTGTGCGATCAAAACTCACTGTTCTGTATGATAAATAAAAGAACATTGTACCTTGAAAATCAATAGCGGGTACATTTTACCCGTTGGCGGTTTTAGGTATACAGCGACCTCTGGCGGTTCTAGTGTTAACGTCTTACGTCCGATTCGCTCCTTTTTTCCTCTCTGTACACAGCTCCAGTTTGGGCATTGGCCTGTCATCAGATTGTATTTGTTGTTGCTGCTGTAGCGGAAGTTTAGTACAATTATTTTTGATTAAATACTCCAAATCTCCACCATCCATAATTGCACTTGCTTCAGTTGCTTGCTACTTTCTAACGGCGGTGAAAGTGGACGCTATCTATCTTATATCGATTAGATTTATGATTCGAAAATTATAAAAGTAGGGTAGACATGTGGATATTATCCGACTGAACAAAACGTGCATTTATTTAACAGGTTTGTTTTCCACTGACCTTATTTCGAGCTATTTTCCAAAATCCTATGGAGAAATCCCATTGCTTTTTTGTCTAGGGAAACCGAGCGCAGCTTACTTCCGGGTTTTAGGACGCGTCACTGCAACACTAAATTGATGCGATTTGATTGGATTGTGAGGCAAGGGAAGCCAGCCGCCTCTGGCTTCCCTTGGCATGGCCCTGACCAGAGCCATATAATAGAAGAGTTATGACATCTCCGTTCACTCCAATGGACCACGTTTACAGATAACAGATCAAGCTAGGATACCGAAGCAAGCTAGCAACACACGTTGAACAGCCTTTCAATTGTAAATTCCGTTCTCTTAATGTCATTTCGTCCAACGTTGTTGAATTAGAGAAGAGGGGCTTCTAAACTGGATTGTATGCGGGGGTGGAGGGAGTTAAATATTAGATAAATATAACTTTGGTGCGTGTAAGAGTGAGTGTTTTTAGCAGAGCCATGTTGATTATTACCTGTCTGTATAATGTTGCAGCTCAGCTGATTTTGGATTCATGGCAAAGGGAGAGGGACTTAAGTGAGAGTGAAAACACAAGGTAAGTTTAATACTACTGTTTTATATAAGTAAGCATACTAAACATGTATTCTATCACTGTATTATATAAGTAATCTTGTTAGTAACCTACTGTATGGCAGGTGGAGGGGCAGTGATGTTACAGGTGGAGGAGCAAAACTGCAAGACTGCAAACTCACAAGACAGAGAAATCAAAGTTTGTTCTCCAGAGAAGAGGTTGATTTCACTTACATTTTTTCATATTTTCTAAAGATGTGGAAATGGCACAAAAACAAACTTGAGAGCTGTAACCAAGACAACTGTAACAACATGAGTAGAGAGCCACCAAGGTTTTTCAAGTCCCTCTCTTACTCCATTTTGCCAACCCAAACTTCCAGGTACATGACGGGACACCTTGCTTGTTTTTGTTGTTTGCGCTCCTCTGGCTGGGTGCTGGCAGGTGGAGGGCAGTGATCCCTTCCCTTCTTCCTTCAATCTTTGAGACTAATGTAAGTAGAAGACATGGCACTGTAAATGTTCGAACATTTAAAATATGATACCACTTAAAAATAAGAAATATTACTTTTGTTACTAAGTGTTCATACTTATTATACCTGTGTCACCTTTCACACTATCGCTGTGATCATGAGCTATGGGCTTTGTAGATACAGGGGCCCTTCTCTTTTTGACCACAGGGCGATGCACGAAGATGGTGGGTATAGCCTCTGCTCTCAGCCTAGTCTTGCCCTTTTTTGTCTTGACAAACGAGTGACTTGAGGTTACTTCACACACAGAACAACTCAGTTTTGTCTGCCCACATACATATTCCATAGTGGTTGAATACACAGTATTAGGAAACACTTTATACTTACTGGACATGTTATACTCATTACATACTGTATATAAAATATGACCAAGAATGTGAGACAACTTTATAGAAATTCATATCACATCTGTTACTGATGCCATTTGTCATACTTTGTTAAACTCACAAATAATAAAGTTCCATAACTTCAGTTGGGAACAGAGACCACACCTTATCTCCCCAAGGCAATTTCCCATCCAACAGGTGTGCTATATAGGTGTGTATAACCCTTTCTCCTGTCTGTTACTCCCTCTTTCAGCACAAGAACCAGAGGGGGATTCAATGGAGCCTGAATACCTGCACTGAGACCCTCACCCTGCACCCTGAGTCTCAACTCTGTGTTTTTCAAGCCTTTCCCTGTTTTTTTTTGTATTAAACAAAACATTAAGCTTTCCCAATGGTGTGGTTTTCGTTTTGTGAAAAAGTGCAAATGCAGTGTTTGTATATAAATCACATATTTTGTTGCTGTTGGTTGTGAAATTGCTCCTGCTTCCTCCGCTCTGTGTCAGTGGGGAAGCCGTACATTCGTACTCCTTTCTCTGAGCGATTGGAGCATCCCCAGGCAGCACAGCAAACCATGGTGGCGACTAGGAGGCAGCACAGCAAACCAGGACAACACGAAGGAAAAGGCACAGACAAACTGCATAATATGCTATTCAATGTTTATTGAATTCCATGTATTTGCAATGGATGTTCCTAAAACAACACATTTAACATCATCGTCATGCTGCTGCTGCTGCTGCTAGTCCTTTGATAGTCACCTGTCAGTCTCCTGTCCTTTCTGAAAGCCATAAAGATGACATTAGTCATTTCGATAACTTGTGTCCTCAATTACCATGGGATTACTGAAACTACCATGAATTTAAGAAAATGGTAGAAATTAATCTAATCTTAATTTTAAAGCATTACTTTAGATCTCCTCCCTCTAAATATATCAATAAACATTAGAAAGTGATGCTCCTGACTACCATACAAGTTTAAGAAGATAATATTGGTTTTAAAGAATTCAAAGCTATAAATAAACAACAACAGGCTCTTTAACCAAGGCACTGTTAGTAACATGTAAACTAGTTGTTCACACTAATCCTAATATTATCACTTAATATTAGCAAATACTATTTTATTTTTTAAAACATATTGATGTAAATACATACACATATCGATTTGTTGTATAAATATTGCAAATCAAAACCTTTATTCACTAATAATTACCAAAAATCGTAGTTCTATCTCCTGTTATCATTGCATTCACATTGCCCGCCATGAACTTCCGGGGAACGATCCTCGTCTACATGAACCACGTGAAGATAACCGTTTTTGGACTTCCGTTGTCGTAACTCTTCTATTATATGGCTCTGGCCCTGACTAATCACAGGTTGGCAGGGCCATGACGTGAGCCTTGTCTGATTGGTCAATCCCTCCATTTTTTTTCACCAAGGGAAGCCAATAGCCGCGTTCACACTGCGGTACTTTTCCCACAAAGGTTCATGCGAACTTAGTACATGATCGCGTTCACACCATAAGCCGCGTTCACACTGCGGTACTTTTCACACTAAGGTTCATGTGAACTTAGTTCATGCGAACTCTTTAGTTCGCATGAACTAAGTACAGATCGCGTTCACACCAGAAAAAGTCCCTGGGGGTGGATTAGGCAAATGAAGCCGCTGACGTCACTTCTTCTTCTTCTGCTTTGGGTTAACTGGCAGTTCGCAAACCACTTCACGGCGTATACTGCCTCCCAAAGTCCCCGGCCGGAAGTCCCCGGAGTTGGGGACTGGCTTCAGTAGAAGCTGCTGGGAGTCCCAGCAGCTTCTACTGAAGCCTTCCGAGTAAATCGCCAGAACGCCGACACCTCCTCATCTCCACCGCTCCCATGTTTTATTTTGTGTTGCCATAAGTGAGTCTCTCTGTGTTTCTGCGCTGGGCTAATGCTAATAATGCTAATGCGAGGATAATAAAATGGCTCTTTTTGGTGTGAACGCGATCATGAACTAAGTTCGCATGAACCTTTGTGGGAAAAGTACCGCAGTGTGAACGCGGCTATAGACTGTATATATGGTTCACATCAAAAAGAGCCGGTACTAAAAGTAGTTCATGCGAACCTTTTTACCCCCTCGAAAGTCCCTGCGAGAGAGCAGGGACTTTCGAACGGCTCTTTTGTGAGAAAAGAGCTATATTTCTGATTGGCTGGACGGATTGCAAACCACGCCCCGTAAAACTCCCAAAAAGTGTTGTGAAGCCGCCATTTTATTATCCTCGCATTAGCATTATTAGCATTAGTATTAGCCCAGCGCAGAAACGCAGAGAGACTAACTTATGGCAACACAAAATAAAACATGGGAGCAGTGGAGATGAGGAGGTGTCGGCGTTCTGGCGATTTACTCGGAAGGCTTCAGCAGAAGCTGCTGGGAGTCCCAGCAGCTTCTACTGAAGCCTTCCCCAACTCCGGGGATTTCCGGCCGGGGACTTTGGGCGGCAGTATACGCCGTGAAGTGGTTTGCGGCCTGCCAGTAAACCCAAAGCAGAAGAAGAAGAAGTGACGTCAGCGGCTTCATTTGCCTAATCCACCCTCAGAGACTTATTCTGGTGTGAACGCGATCTGTACTTAGTTCATGCGAACTAAAGAGTTCGCATGAACTAAATTCGCATGAACCTTTGTGGGAAAAGTACCCAGTGATGTACCTGAACGCGTTCAATGAACGATCGTTCATGAACGCGTTCATATTTTGGGCGAACGTGAACTGAACGTACTGTATTTCCGCTAGATGAACGTAATTGAGAACGCGTTCATTATCAGCACTGTATAACGGCGTTCAAAAGTGCGTTCATTCTCAGCACTGTATTATAACGGCGTTCAAAAGTGTGCCAGATTTCATATGCCTTTCAGCCGAAAACCCAGTTAAAACACACCGTAAACAGGCTTCAAAATAATGCGGAAAACCACCCAATCTGGCAACAGCAAGCTGCCTGTGACGCGTACGCGCCTGTCACCCCTGGCTGTCGCACTAAAATATAAATATACTAAATATATCAGACTCCTCACAAGAAACAATGTGGAACCGCGGAACCGGCGAGCATTGAATGAAGTATGGACGAAGCCGAGAGCAGCTGCAGCAGCACTCGCTCAGAGTGAGACTCTACGGCAGGGGTGGGGAACCTCCAGCCTCCGGGCCGTATACGGCCCGCGAGACAATTTGGTACGGCTCTCGAGGTAATTTATAAACACACGCAAAAAAAAAAAAATGAAAGAAATCTAGACCGCAAAAAAATTAAACAAGCGAGTGCCTGTTTTTCCTGGCCAAGGTTAGGGTCCTTGAACACAACACGAGCCTAACGTGTCATCACGTGGTATATGTCTCGACTGACAGGGGTGCAGTTCTGACGGAGAGCACCAGAACGCCACTCCAGCACTTCAGAAATTGCAGTACCGATAAGTCCATACACATGCCGCAGTTTCTGCGTGTCTGTGTCTTTAGTTGAAAGCCCAGTTGCGATCTGCTCATCTGTCATACTGATCAGACAGTCAATAACTGTGTTGTTATCATTAGCATCTGGTTAGCTAGCTATGCTAACGAATATAAGAAGCTTTGTCTACAACCAGTGAGGTAAAGGCACATCTTTATATGATCATTATAGTTATCAAAAAAATAAGAGAATAAAGTAAACAGGTATAAAATACTATATGACAGTTATTAATAAAGAAGAATACAGTTTGAAAGGGGAGTGATTTGTCAAATATCCATAAATTAAAAGAAAATCTGTTTACAGTTGTGTTTGGGTGTTGAGAGATGTGTCCATAGATCTCCTAATGTTGCTCTCAAAGTGCACCAGATTGATGCTTTTAACTTCAACATTTAAAAAAAAATCTTCCCAGGGGAGCATGCCCCCCGGACCCCTCTAGAGGAGGTTAGGTCCCCCCAGACCCGGCGTCATGGGCGGGCCCCATGGGGCCGGGCCCGCCCATCCAGGATTCGGGCCCGCCCATCCAGGATTTGGGCCCGCTGTTTTAATCAGGGCTGAATACCACATTTGTATTGTTTTATTATTATGTTTATTGTTGTTATTTGTAGGGCTTTGTCCTAATATTTATTTGTGTACTAGTTTAATATCATTTTTTAATTTTGCTAGGAAATTCTGAATGAAAGGCTGCGCGCAAGACTGGTTTTTCGCTGGGTTGAGTCGTGTGGGTTTTTGAGTGAGATGCGGCACAGCAGCCTGTCAGTTAGTTTACTCTTGCTAGTGGTTCACGAAAGGAATATGGCAACTCAGCGCCAGATGCAGGCACATTAGAAGAAATCAGTTAGGCCTACGTTACCAACGAGCAAGCAAGTCAGCTGGCAATCAATTATATTTTGAAGAGACATTTACTCTCAAGCCGGCTCTCTCACAAACTCCTGCTCTGTGCGCAAGCAGACCGCTGCACAGGCTCTCTGCCTCGCTCAATCTCTATCTCTCTCCCTTTCTCTCCATCGCTCAACCTCACTCCACCTCTCCACCCTGTGTGCGCTCAAGTTTGCCTGCGTGCTTGCCCAAGTTGGCACAGCGTTACAAATGCATACATAAGACCGTCAACAGCCTTAACCAAAAAACCCCTCTCTTTCAATAATTCACGAGCGCCTCCCTCCTCCCCCCCACCCCCCGTTGACAAATCGCGAGCATCTAACAGCCCCCCCGTTGACAATTCAGATTTCCCGGGAAATGTAAGTGTCGTGGTGGGCCCGCCCTGGTAAATCAAATGCCCGCCCAGAGATGTATGTCTGCCGCCGGGTCTGGGTCCCCCCCCACTTAAATCATGTTCACATGGATAGGAAACTAAATACATTTGCACACATCTTGTGTCCATATATTTCTGTTTTGGTGGTCACGCCACACCCTGCACGTGCATGCATACGCGAGTCATGGTGAGATATCTGGATTAAGAGGTTGCTTTTTCTTTGCACAGAATGAAATGAATGAGTTGTGATTTTAGTTTTTTTAAGCAGAGGTCAATAACTTGTACGGCCCTATGAGGATATTGTAAACATTGAAATGGCCCATTAACATCGTACAGGAGACAAATAATAGCTCGCAGCAACTTATTGAAAAAAGAACTATGAACTATAAATTAGTTCATTTTTGAAACCATGAACTTTAGTTCAACATTTTGAATTATGAACTATGAACTGAACTAGTTCATTTTAAAATGTGTGAACTGTGAACTGAACTAGTTCATGTAGAAAGTGAACTTTCCCAACACTGAAAGTACCGCAGTGTGAACGCGGCTAATTTCGGCTGGCCTCCTCTCGCAACAGTGAGTGCAATCTACTGTTTCACCATAACATCTAGAGGGGCGCTGTTTCACTCTTTGTAAAATACTCAATGAGAATGGGGGAGAGACGGCCGGCAGCAACACACAACAAAGAATTTCCGAAACTAATTGAAGTGTTTTTATTTATTTATTACAATTATAACTACAATCCGAAAAAACAGGGGAAGCCTGGCTTCCCTTGGCCTCCAGGAGAAAACGCCACTGCAGAGCTGCTGTCAGACGATCAGCTGTGCAGCGTTATCACAAACGGACGTCGCTTCACGTGACGCTCCGGAGGAAAGGACGTCCCATTGCTCTTAAAACTGATTTCCCTGCTTCTCGTGGTTTCCTTGCATCTCTCCATGCTTCCCTGGTGGGAGGGACTAGTCGCAGGGAAACGACGCAAGTGAGGGACGCAAGGAATCCATTTAACCGAACTGAGAAGGGCCCCAGGTTTCATCAGGCTGAAACAGAACAGACCTCCAGTGCTCCACCGAGTCAGGACAGAGCACTTCCTCCCCCTATGGCTCAAGAATGGAAACACAGCTAAAGGTCTGTTATGTGTGCCATGAGGACACACATGCACATAACTAAATGTATATGTTAACCAACAAATGTTATAGTGTTGGTTAGAGAGAAATTAACAAGTTGTTGATTCCTTTTAGTTTTGTAAAAAAAACAGCTTCTTAATCTAGATTTAAATTTGGACACTCTTTTCATAGTGGTCGGTCAATTGTTGAAAACATCACCAACAGACATCAAATAAATACAAATAAACCCATATTGAGGTTATTAAACTCATTGAATAAATTAAGTAAATCTGAAACAAAGTTAAATACTAAATACAAAAGACACCGGTAGCCCCTCTTACTCAAGCAACAGGAAACGTTGCATCACTACAGGGCACACACAAGCACGCAAACAACGTTCTGCGTCATGTGTGTTGGACGCCCCTGCCGAACCACCAATCAGAGCCTTCCTGCGCTTGTTGATGAGCGTTGATTGGCTCACAGAGACGAGCCGTGCACGTCCACGTTTCCCCGATATACGTAAGGACTGTAAAGAACGGTGGCAATGCATAACCAGCCTCATTGCACTGTGGTAGCTTACACATTGAGAGGAGCGCGTTGCCATGGATAAAAACCACAAACCAGAAGAGCAGAGCGATTTGTTCGCCGGCTTTAGAGAGCCGTACAAATCCTTCGCCACTGATGCTATTCACGTCGGCCAGGAACCGGAGCAATGGAAATCAATGGCTGTAGTGCCGCCGATTTCCCTTTCTACCACATTCAAACAGTTCGGACCAGGAAACCACGCCGTAAGTAGCCCGTTATGTCTTGTTCCTCAAGGGGTGACGCTATGTTCCGGTGGTATGCACATGTAGGAAGCAGACCTTATTCAGCCTCATTCACGTGGACTTAAGAGGGCTATAACGGAACATGTTCATTTGTTGTTTTTTCAAATCAAATTAAAGTCATGTAACATTATGTATCTGAAGCTAAATATAATATACATATATCTGATAACATATACATATAGTTATCAGAATATATTTCAAGATATAGTCAGTATTGACTGAATCATTCTTTTGTCTATGGTGGATGGATAGATAGATAAAGTATTTCAATAATTCCAAACTGTACTATTCATCTTGACTGCATGTATTTCCCCTTCAGGCCATGTCTTGGAATCCAGACTAAAACTGGTCTGAGGGTTACACTCAAATTACTCATTCACTTCCAAATGCTCCCTGCAGTTCAGGTAGTAAGCTTTTTGCAAACAAGGTTAAAAAAAAAAGATTAAAAAGTAGGTAGTAGTCATGAATTGTTTTACATATTGCCATTCTGGATGTGCCATTGTTATTACATTCTCACACAAAAAGCACATAAAAAGGTGTTGAGAGCAGAGGTAATTTAGGCTTACTCATGTTTATTTTTTCACACTAAGTATTAAGGAAGGAATGAGTGCTGTTTAATGTTTCCCAGTTGTAAGGCTAATCTCGAAGCGTATAGAATTAACAGCTACATCGGCCTCCTCAATGAAATTGTCAAACTAAAATGAATACGCCTATACACCGCTTACGCTGATCTTCTGACCTCTCAACCTTGTTTTGTGGACCCTGGTATGTGCTCCCACAATATCCTCACTGAGCTCACAATGCCTCAATTCCACCACGTTTGGAAAATATATTTTACCTTTCAAAACGGCAGCTGCTGCTCTTTCAGAAATGGGTTGACTACTCTGACAGCAACAGTTGCATAAAGCTTATCCACTGTTTGCTTTACCACAGCCCCATGTATGACTCAACAACATCCAGACTTTATCATAGCCTGCTGTCTAACATATGCTTGGGAAAGTAGGGTGGAAAATAACAAATATTTGAATTCCCAATTTAATCTGTTCATTCTTTTCTTGATTCAATGTTTTGTCTGACATTTTATAATGTTCCCCAAGGCCTAAGCTGCGACCTCAAATGTCCTGTTTTGTTCACAAGTCAAAGATATTTCAGTTAACTGCCATAGAGGAATACAAAAAAAAAACGGGAAACATTCATATTTTTTTTAAGCTGGATTGACTGAAACAATTACTGAATTCCAAATGATCAAAATAGTTCACGTTTAATTTAGTAGTTGTCAAGTACCAACTCAAATCATTTTTGCAGCTCTGTTGAAAGTGAGTTGTTTTTTTCTCAGTTACCCTGGGGGTTCTCACAGTTTCAGCCTTGTATACACTCCCATCTTATTATTAAAGGATCCAACAATTGTAGACGCTGGCTGCAGGTGAAGGTGGCAAGCGCAAACAAGTTTGCAGGTTACGTTAAACCCTGTGAACCTAGCATCTAGACTCGGTCTAAAGTCAACGAAGATTCTATGATAGGTTGATTCCAGTGTTCTTTTCCTGCTGGGCTCAAATGTATTAAAGCACAACTAAGCAGAGGGGTCTTGAATTACCCTTACTTGTATTTTGACTGATTTTCTTCCAAAACACTGCTTTTTGTTGTTGTTTGAAACACAGTGCGCTATTACAAATGTTGATTTAGGTTACTATAATATCTTCTAATCATGTTTTTAATGTAGGGCTATGAATACAGCCGGAGTGGGAACCCTACAAGAGACTGTCTTGAGAAGGCTGTGGCTGCTGTGGATGGAGCCAAGTATTGTAAGTGATGCTATTATAACAGATGCCCACATAATCATGACATGCATATTTTACAAGAAGGAATGATTCAGCAAATTGTTGAATATGACTCAAACATTGATCATTATGTAAGAAATAGATTTTCCGCCTGTGATTCCTCTGACAAAAGAAGGATGTTTGGTCTCCCTGCAGGCATTGCTGTTGCCTCGGGGCTGGCAGCCACTGTCACCATCACTCACATGCTCAAGGTGGGAGATGGCATCCTCTGCATGGACGACGTGTACGGAGGTGAGGCACCACTCTGTTACTGATTACTGTGTAGAATAATATGATGCAACCATTTCCATATGCTACTAGAAGCCCACCATTTCCTCACACAATAGTTAACAGTGTAAAAGTGGAAGCATATTTTCTCCTGAGTTGGTTTTGAACCACACGCGGAATTTAAACTCTGTTTTTATTTTTCAAGGCACAAACCGCTACTTCCAAAAAATTGCTTCTCAAACTGGTACAGAGGTGTCTTTTGCCGACTTTACAAAGCCAGAGCTGCTGAAGGCCGCTCTCAAGCCCAACACCAAAGTAAGTCAAAGAATAATTCATTAATAAAGTGCACTTTGTCTCCTTGTAGCTTTCTTTGGTCTCTCTTCAAACTGTTTTTTATCACCCCGTCCTTTTTATAGCTGCTGCTTAAAGGCTTATTTTAATACAATGTCGTATATTTGGGTGTGTCATTTGGTGTTCGCCAATTTCAAAGCAGTCATTGTGAATCAGCACTTTGTGTTATAAGTCATTGCTAGGGCTGTATAATATTGTCTTTTCAATTGTTATTGCTATGAAAAATGTCGCAACAATGTTAAGTTGAGTGGTTAATGTCCAATAAAAATATGGTTTCAATGTATTGAACTCAACAAGTAATTTATATTTTAGAGGTATAGTGAAAGGGCAAAACTGAGCACCACCATTTTCCCACACCTTCCTAAACCTGCTGCTTCTTTCTGTAGCTGGTGTGGATTGAGACGCCCACCAATCCCACCATGAAGGTTGTGGACATCAAGGCCTGTTCTGATTTGGCCCATGAGTTCAACAAAGACATAGTGGTGGTTGTGGACAACACCTTTATGTCTGCCTACTTCCAGGTGAGAGTGATAGATGTACACTTCAGGCTCGATTAATTTCTAAACGGCAGTTTAATAGCTTCCGGCTATCAAATTAAAGGCTCATGTCGAAACAAGACCTTAATTAACCCATGTGATTGTCTTGTGTATTCTCAGCGCCCCCTGGCTTTCGGAGCGGATATCTGCATGTATTCAGCTACCAAATACATGAACGGTAGGTTCTGCACATTTACTTATTTCACTAGCATAAGATTTCTTTCCAATGTAATATAATCCAAATATGAAAAACACTAAAGTAATTCATCAGTCTGCATGGTTATGTTTCAAAATGAGGAATGAGTATGATCTGCAGTCAGTAGTTTTCACCGGCAAACAGCTAATTTGTAAAGGTTCTAGGACATGACAAGACTTTATCTACATTAATATCAAAGTAACATATTTTTCTTTCTTTTCATTTGAAAGGGCACAGTGACGTGGTAATGGGTCTGGCCTCAACAAACCGGGATGACCTGTTTGAGCGACTGAGTTATCTACAAAATGGTGAGTCGAAAGAACAACATAGAAAACTACTTAACCTGTAACCTGTTTTTACATAATGTCAGTTATACTGACAAAGGCGTGGCTTCCTTCCTTGTTTATCTATCAACTATACTATACGCCTTAAACAGACATGTTTGAACTAGTTTTCTTTCTTTTATATTACTTACAGTTTGAAGATTTGCTTGGCCTCCGATGGTTTGGATGGTATTAAGCGATGTGTTTGCTCAAAATAAAATAACAAACTTTTACATGTGCTACAAAGAAAAGAGTCCTTTACAATATTCAAAACAAATAATTTGGAGTAATGGTTAGTGGCTGATGAGTCCCCAGTGAAGAAAAGAAAAAGACAAGAGGGACAAGAAAACAGCGGAGAAGTAACGGGCAGAAACCCTCCTTTTTACGCAGCGGTCCAGACATAGACATCAAATGGCAAAACATACAGTGTGCAGTTACTTTGGCATTAGGGCAGGGATATCGAGATACTTTCCAAGGTTTGACATAATGAATTGTGCTACTTTTAAAGCAAGCAGCGATGTTTTCAAATCTGTAATCAGAAAGCTCCTCAAAAACGCTATCGAAGCAGTTCCTGCCGTTGCTACGTTAGTTCAAACAGTAACATCGGACTATTTTTCTTCGCGGATGCATGTCAATTTAAATCAATACATAAAACTATTTTTTAAATCAATAAAATCATTTTCTAAATCCATAAAAGCATTTCAATTAATATTGGGAGTCATAACGTTACTTTGTTGAGAATGTGGCCATGTAATAAGCGGGATAATGTGCTGCGACGCGGTCATTATGGGGAAAAGAACACCTTCATGCCTATCTAGATCCCTCCGCTTCGCGTCGGGCTCCTGATCAGCCTGTCGGTGTTCTTTTCCCCATAATGACCGCGTCGCAGCACATTATCCCTTACTTATTACATGGCTTAGTTGAATACTCGATTCTGATTGGTCAATTCAGAACACGTGACACGTTGTTAATACCGAACAGACAGACCGCTGTCAAGGACTTATTGACCGTTGTTAAGGACGCTCACATCTTCAGAAAGAAGTCCGGTCGATTTAACTGTATACAGTTGGGCCGAAAAGCAAACTGCATGCAGTTTGCTTTTCGAACTGGGACAAGAATAACAGCGGAGAAGTAACGGGGCAGAAACCCTCCTTTTTACGCAGCGGTCCAGACATAGACATCAAACGGCGACACATATTCACTTGCCAGTTACTTTGTCATTAGGGCAGGGATATCTAGATACTTTCCAAGGTTTGACATCATGAATTGTGCTACTTTTAAAGCAAGGAGCGATGTTTTCAAATCTGTAATCAAAAAGCTCCTCAAAAACGCAAGCAGGTCCTACCGTTGGCTTTTCAAACTGACAAGAGACGCTCTCACTGTTTTTCAAATGTAACAGTTTGAAAAGCAAGCAAACTGTCTGATTGTCTTTAGTTTTCCGCTGTCGTGTGATAGCAACATGGAGGATTTTAACATTCATTTTAATATATTTGGAGAGCACAGTAATTTGGAGTAATAGTTAGTGGCTGATGAGTCCCCAGTGAAGAAAAGAAAAAGACAAGAGGGACAAGAAAACAGCGGAGAAGTAACGGGCAGAAACCCTCCTTTTTACGCAGCGGTCCAGACATATACATCAAATGGCAAAACATACAGTGTGCAGTTACTTTGGCATCAGGGCAGGGATATCGAGATACTTTCCAAGGTTTGACATAATGAATTGTGCTACTTTTAAAGCAAGCAGCGATGTTTTCAAATCTGTAATCAGAAAGCTCCTCAAAAACGCTATCGAAGCAGTTCCTGCTGTTGCTACGTTAGTTCAAACAGTAACATCGGACTATTTTTCTTCGCGGATGCATGTCAATTTAAATCAATACATACAACTATTTTTTAAATCAATAAAATCATTTTCTAAATCCATAAAAGCATTTCAATTAATATTGGGAGTCATAACGTTACTTTGTTGAGAATGTGGCCATGTAATAAGCGGGATAATGTGCAGCGACTTGGTCATTATGGGGAAAAGAACACCTTCATGCCGATCTAGATCCCTCCGCTTCGCGTCGGGCTCCTGATCAGCCTGTCGGTGTTCTTTTCCCCATAATGACCGCGTCGCAGCACATTATCCCTTACTTACTGTGCTCTCCAAATATATTAAAATGAATGTTAAAATCCTCCATGTTGCTATCACACGCCAGCGGAAAACTAAAGACAAACAGACAGTTTGCTTGCTTTTCAAACTGTTACATTTGATAAACAGTGAGAGCGTCTCTTGTCAGTTTGAAAAGCCAACGGTAGGAACTGCTTGCGTTTTTGAGGAGCTTTTTGATTACAGATTTGAAAACATCGCTCCTTGCTTTAAAAGTAGCACAATTCATGATGTCAAACCTTGGAAAGTATCTAGATATCCCTGCCCTAATGACAAAGTAACTGGCAAGTGAATATGTGTCGCCGTTTGATGTCTATGTCTGGACCGCTGCGTAAAAAGGAGGGTTTGTGCCCCGTTACTTCTCCGCTGTTTTTCTTGTCCCAGTTCGAAAAGCAAACTGCATGCAGTTTGCTTTTCGGCCCAACTGTATACAGTTAAATCGACCGGACTTCTTTCTGAAGATGTGAGCGTCCTTAACAACGGTCAATAAGTCCTTGACAGCGGTCTGTCTGTTCGGTATTAACAACGTGTCACGTGTTCTGAATTGACCAATCAGAATCGAGTATTCAACTAAGCCATGTAATAAGCTAAAATAACAAACAACTTATGTATTATTTCTCTCTTGATAATGCTTATATAACTTAATAACTTAAAGTGTAATTATACGGTTAAAAACTGTTCCTCGACAGCGTCTTTCTAGCAGGTTGCCCATCACTGTCACTTTAGAGGAGGCGCCGTGGGAATTGTAGTCTTTTATAGTGCGTTGACTACAGACGTCAAAATTAGGTGGCCTTTCTTATCAAAACAAAATACTGGCTCTATTGACTTAACAATAGAAGAGTGCAATAAAGTCATTTAACAGAAAGTCTGCAAATACCTTCCAAAGTGATTTCTGGGCATCAAAGAAGAAGCCAAATGTTTAGTGACTCTGGTGTTACCACTTTTATATCTGAAAATGAAATGTAAATTCCGGGCACAGACCTCAGAAAGTTTTGGATTCATAAATGAAGCTCATATCCTGCTGTGCCACAGTATTTGGTGGACTGGTTATTTCAACCTGACCTACATTGATTCACTAAACAACCAACATATACCCCAGAGTATAATGTTCTGCACCAATTAAAAAAGCTCTTCAGAAGGAGGTATTGTTTATGCTTTTTGTTGTTTGCCTGATCTGGGTTTTGGGAAACTTTGTGACCTCATTTTCTCCCCACCCATTTGGTCATGCCATGGTTCAGCACTGGGATGTGTACCGTCTCCCTTTGACTGCTTCCTGTGTAACCGTGGACTGAAGACACTTCACCTGCGCATGGAGTGCCACTTTAAGAATGCCATGGCTGCTGCCAAGTTCCTGGAGGCAGATCCCAGGGTGGAGAAAGTCATTTTCCCAGGTAAACTGTCACTCTAATGTAGCAAACGAGTGTGAAATACAATTCTCCCACCAAACCGGATATTTGCAAAGGTGTTGTCGCTACCTAATTGTTTACTAGTGTATGTAGATATAAGACTTGTTGCTAAATCGTTACAAACTTGGGCACATGAGCAAATGCTCAATTTTTCTCATAAGCAACTCTGCTGACAAATATTAACATGTTTTGTCTTTTTTATGTAAGGATAATGGATTCTTCATCACCCCTACCTCTAATTGCTTTCTGATTGTCATACTAGCACAAAACACATACAAACCTTTGATTTTGGTATGTAAGGTTTGCTAATCATTCCTACCAGCTGGCTGCCCGATGTTATTAACGCATCGCCTCCCATTAACCCTTGCATTTTGGTGTTTTTTATCGTTTCCTTCTATGACCTCTACAACTACAACCTACATCTTCACCTGTAGCTGCTTGAATAGCAGTGTGAAACAAAGGAGGAGTAAACATTCAAGGGTTAGAACAAACTAGAAGAGCATGTTTAGAATAAATATGGTCTGTAACTCAAATTCAAAGAAGCTCTGAACTGCTTGCATGGATATTCAGAAATAACAATGCAAATGACCAGCGTGTTTAAACCCACAACACCAACTTTTTCCATATTTAAGTGAGGAAGAAACATCTTATGGGCATCACCTGACTGTTTTGAACTGTCCCTCTACATAGGCCTGCCCTCTCACCCCCAGCATGAAGTGGTGAAGAAACAATGCACCGGGTGTCCGGGGATGATCACCTTCTACATTAAGGGGAAACTGGAGCACGCCAGCGCCTTCCTCAGTAACCTCAAGGTCATTTGACAGTTCATTTTGGTATTCACTATCGGCTGCTCAGTTTTGTGTGTTGTAGAAAGGCAATACTGTGAAGTGACGTTTTCAAAATGACTTTCCCAGACTGGTGAAACAACATTTAAACCACAGCTATAAGGGTGCCTTAGCAAAACACTGAAGTCCTACTTGCAGATTTGTCCCTTAGCTGCTGAGGTGAAACAGTAATTACAATGTTTCACTCATAAAAGGGTGCTATAAACATGATGTTGCAATTTGCACATTTAAGGGCTGCCATAAAACTAACTGCATCTAAATAATGTTTTTGAGTACATCCCAAAAATATGTTCACCTTGGCCAAGTCCTCACTAAATGGATTGCTTAAACAGCATCTTAAAAATAATTAAATGTAAGGTAATCATCAGTCCTCAGCTCATGTTCTCACAGGAAGACAAGATTGAAGTGTGTAAAAAAAATATGACCATGGTGTTTGGTAACTTTCTGTAGTTGGTTACTTATCTTTTGTCTGACCTATGTTTTAATTCCTTCTTCTCCTCGTTTTAGTTGTTTGCCATAGCTGAGAGTCTTGGTGGATATGAAAGTTTAGCAGAACATCCGTAAGTATCTATAAAGAATTTTCCAAATAAACATTTCATACATATTTTTAAAATGTTTGGTATTTAACAGTACTAAAATGCAGACTGTGTTTCGAAAAGAAGTGACAGGAACCGCAATACAGTGAAAAACTTTACAAAACTGAAACTTTGAGCAACTGTAACCCAAGAAAGATGTAATGTTACTAGAGCACCACAAGGGGGCAGCAGATATCAAGGGAAATAATCCATAATCTATCTCTGTAACCGATTTTAATTTGGACACTTTATTTCCATTATAAAGTCTATGTCTGTGCTGTAATCCAATCTATAAAAAAACCTGGTTATCTTCCTGTTTATGGCTCATATCTATGCGACACTGTCTTCTCTTCTATCATAATTTAGGGCAATTATGACCCATGCATCAGTGCCAGAAAACGAGAGGACTGCCCTGGGGATCAGTGACACGCTCATCCGGCTCTCTGTGGGCCTGGAGAACGAGGCGGACATCATTCAAGACCTGGAGCAGGCCCTGGCTGCTGCTGTGAGTAACATCCAACACCAGAGTACCAGAAAGTCAATCATCCATTTCATCAGCCGTTAAAAGGATGGCGCCATAGTTGTGGGAGGGTTTTTATCATATTCTGCTTCCTAAATAAGTGATGCCACACTAACTTGTTCTTCAGATAATGAAAGCGAGAGCACATGTCTTTTGAGTTTGATACAGTGAAACCAAAGAACAGCCAAGATGATTAAGAAGTGTTTCGCTGTGAAAAAAAAGGCTTCTTGGTTTGAATAATGTGTTGAGGCCTTTTCCATAAAACTAATGAGGCAAAAAAATACCCATTTTCAAGGTGAGATGGGGCAATTTTTTACTTATTTATGTATGGCTTCTTCAAAGCATTAGGCTGTCATCACTTGGTCATGGTCTTTTCTGTGAACTGATGAAAAAAAACAGACGTCAGAGGGTCAATGATTGACAAGAGTGAACTGTTGAGTTGCTTCATCTTCCACTGCTACTGATAAAAAAAACATGTGCTTACACCCACCAGATAACCTAAATATGTTTACTTAACATCACATCAAGTCATTCTGTGGTATTTTAGAAATGTTGGTCCATTCATAAAGTAGGAAAATCTAACGGAATAGAAAATACTTCTGAAGCTTCTTTATTTAAAAACATAATGAAACACGTTGCAACAATAATAATAATAAGAGGTTTCACAAAACACCTGGCATATTTCGATTTCTGGGACACTAACATTCAGTTAATTCTCATCACTTGTAAGAACTGGATTAAGACTGTAAGCAGAGGAAAACTCAGAGCATTATGGGTACTGCAATTTCAAAAACATATAGCACGATTATCTAACAAATAGGACAGATAATAAAAATGGAAATCAAAAAAACCTTTAATATCAACCTTTTTTCCTCAATTATTTTTGACATTAAGGCAAACAGTCCTACAAGAGATGGCATGATGATGGCAGGCAGTGTTAAGGGTCTTGTCTCAGGGAGGGGGGGCTCATGGTGTCAGAAGGCCTGTTCCATACATAAATTAATTTCTATAAAAAAATCGAATTGCTTTCAAGCAATGTATTTGCAAATGTTGCCACCAGAAAATTTCGCAAAAAATGTATGGGTATTTGATGAACCACTTTCTCTTTACTTAACCAAATCTCACTTCCTACACTGAGCTTTATGGTGTGAATGCTGTGAAAGAGATCTAGTTGCCACACGTGTGGTATGTAAATGATTAACAAGGCTAAATGCACCCCTTACAAGTACAAGGTTATATCTAATCTCAGAGCTCTGTGGGCAAACACAATAATAACATATAATTGCTGGTGCATTACATTTGAAAGGAAATGGACATATTTCAAGAAAACATTTACTGGACTATCTAATTTCGAACATCTAAGAAACTGCTACTTAAAAAAACCTCTATTTGACCCGTGTAGTGCAGAATAGGCCACGTCTGTTAAAATAAAGACAGATCAGGCCTGGAGAAGAAAGGGGCAATTATCTTGGGGATATTTAGGGAGAGCCAGGACAGGAAGAGTTGCAGACCAGGATTGAGTTAGGTATGCAGTGGTTGCATACTGTGAACTTTGTCGAGGGCTGTGGTGTATTCATCCATCCCAAGTCACTCCTTATGTTCCCCTCTGAAAGTGTTATATCTTCAAAAAATGCATGTAGTCGACAATATTTTATTTGTTGAAAAATACCAAAGTATTTCTACTTTGTAGGCCAACAGATGGGTTATCAGAAGTACTCCAATGTGGCCAAAATCCATTCCCACATTTATGGCTCAGTTTTAGCATTTCTCCATGTACCGGTACATTTGGCCCTCAGATCTCTAGAGCCAGTTCAGACATCTGCATTTTTATCACTTTCTTTCCACTCGATGAATGGTGTTTACATTTGAGGTTTTATTGTACCTCTGTCTTTATTTCTGTCCTGGTAGCTGAGCTTTCATTAAATTCACAGTATGAGATAATTTGTTTTGTGTTTTTGTACTGTATCCATAGATGCATAAAGAGAAACCTTTTATTGGATTTAAACTTCATTAAACAAGCTCTATTGTGCTGCTTTTAGAGCGATAACAACTGACTGGCTGCATTACTATTAAATGTAAGTTTACTAAAACCTTTTTTTTCACCGTCATGCAGCCGTATCCTGCATGGCGGGCTGCACCTCCTCTCCAGGATTCAGATAATGTCTCAGAATCGCTTTGCTGATCATCCGCAGCAAATGGAAATTAAATGGAGACAAATATCTCCTAATGACGGTGTGGTTCGGGGTAAAAGGCACCTCTGATGGGTGAATCGTTTAATTGTGTGAGACGGCAGGTCAGATTGGGACAGGCGGTTACATATCCGGTCAATCACCCTCATCCCAGGGTTAGTTTTCAATGACAAACTTTGCTGTTGGTTAACCATTTTGAGCTCTACCAAAGGTCAATGCCATTTGTAGCATTATTGCTGTGAAATGCTGGGTCTGTGGTGTTTTATTGACATGTTTTCTCTGGGGTGGGCCCCTCAGTTAATCTGCGTTTGACTTGTCTTTATCGGAGACGCTTTAGCATACTGACTCAGCACTTCAAGCGTAAAGAGGATAATTGACTGTCTTTTTGTTTTTCTTCAAGAAAGTGTTTGTCATTTCTGCAAAAAAAATGTAGGTTTTTAAAAAAAATGTTTTTAATATATTAATTTGACAGGGACAGTGCACATTGATTGACATTTCTGTAAATGCGCCAGAGTTAGCCAACAGGCTATTTTTTTTGTTTGTAGTCCCTTGACAGATGTTGAAAGTCATCCTAAAAACAAAAATTCATTTCAAATGACAGGTAAATACAATCAGTAAAACAACGTTCAACAGAGATGCTTATATTATGATAAAAGCATATATAAAAACTAAACTAAAATACATATTCACAAAGCAGACAGATAGCAACAGGTCAAGGCACATGTACAAACGGAGCGTTGACCTGATTGTGCAGATTGTGTCAGTGTTGACAGCTGACTTTCCACTAACCATGTTTTTAAGTTAGATTTAAATAAACTGCAGATGTTTTGTTCTCTAATCTTTA
This sequence comes from Pseudochaenichthys georgianus, assembly GCF_902827115.2. Classification (NCBI taxonomy): domain Eukaryota; kingdom Metazoa; phylum Chordata; class Actinopteri; order Perciformes; family Channichthyidae; genus Pseudochaenichthys; species Pseudochaenichthys georgianus. The sequence continues at coordinate 13,942,733 of NC_047506.1, read as the reverse complement.
CTGGGATTGAGTTCCACTGTTGTGCAGCTTTAAAAGAAAAAGAAGATTGGCTGAATGAACTCTTCCTTAATGGAACAACGCAGTCTCCTCTTGTTGCAGCTCTTGTTGACCTGGTTACAGGTGTGCGTATGGTGATAAAATGTCTGAGCGGAGGTGAGGTAAGGCCGTGTATTATGTTGTACATGAGGCAAGCATTTGCATATCTCATTACATTTTCCCAGCTCAACAAGTTATATTTTGTGAGTATTGGGCAATGATGAGAATAAACTGATTTCTTATCTACTATTTTAAGTGTTTGTTTGTATAATGATTCCAGGGGTTTAAGAGTGGTTGTACAGGCATGTGACCAGGGGCCTCATTTATAACGCCATGCGTAGGATTCACGTGGGAAGGTTGCTTACGTAGTAGAAATCCAAAAAATAGGTACAGAAATGTTCCGACATTTTCCGATTCACCAAACATTGCGCACCAGCGAGGAAAGTGCGTACAGCACTTCCTACGCCGGTTTCCCTTTATAAATCACAACCGACTCGAAATGCGGTGCAGCTTTTGCGGGCTTCACGTAACGCCCATATTTGCCTATAAATAGTCAAAGAAACGCCCATTCATTCATTTTGACTGACTGCATGAAGAAGATCGCAGGAAATGACGACAGAACAGCTAAAAAAGACATCTCACACCGTGTCAGATTCTGGTTATGTTGGGGAGGTGGAGATAAATCATATTGTTTGGTGGATGCCGTTTGAACCAGAGTAGCAGCATGGAGGTCGGATCGTCACCAAAATAAATAAATAAATGGCCCGAAAAAGGTTAATGACAAAAACAATACACATAGCCTTCCTCAGGCAGTGTGTTTGTACCGGGGACAGGAGACCCCCCCTTGATGAGAGACTGTAAGAAGTGATCGGGGAATCCCTCCGGAGTGGAGTCATGACGACTGGATCTGAATTATGTTTTTGTATTTGGTGGTTTGTGTTCCAGCTGTCGATCAGCTGTGCGCAGCGTCTCCACTGCAGCCTGTGCGTCTCACCCCCCCCCCGCAGCAACCCTATATCCACCAGTTAAAGGAAATACAAATGTGTTGTGTTATATTAGCTGTACAATTTACCACATATGGTGTTCTTAGCTTCCATACCTCCTGTGTTTTACGAGCGACTTCTCAAGTCTTGGCAAACGGCATAAAACACGATTAAACGTGATAGTATATAAAACCATGCTCATACAACCTATAGAAATGCAAAACGGCGTCAGTTTAGACGTAATTCTGTCCTCCTGCTTACCGCATCATTTGAGAAAACATTTCATAACATTAACACAACATATTCGAGGTGGTTTTCAATAACATATCCGTATTTATTTATTTATTTATCCAAGTTATGTTTTTGTGTGCACTGAGGAGTCTTAAACAGGCGTGCGTTAAATCATTTTAAGATTGGCTTTAATCAATGTTTGAAAATGAATTCTTCATATATGATAAATGAGAGGTAACATTTTATTTATGGTATTATTTCTCTCCATTATTCCTTCTGCCATTATTCCTGTCACAGTTTCTCGTCTCTCCCGTTTTTGTGCTTAGTGCGTACGCATGGGTTAGACTAGAGTTTGCGTGGAGGACCGCACATTTTCCCGCCAAGTTAGTATTTTATAAATCGCAAACATTGCGTAGAAACTGGCGTACGCCATCTTTTGAGCGTATATCCCTTTTATAAATGATGGCCCAGGTTGTTAAGCAGTAGGTGATATGAGATAGAACCATAGAGTGCATGTACATCAGAGCCGCCTCTGTTGACATGCAGTTCCTGGTAAACCTCAAATTGAACAGACTGAATTTGACCCCGTTGCAAACCTTTTTCACCTGAGCCTTAAAATTGAGTCTTGAATCAATTAAGACCCCCAGGTATTTGTACTGTGAGACCACCTGTAGCCTCTCCCCGGACACAAACACATCTGGCTCAACGCAGGAGGACTTGGTTTTGGTGAAGAACATACATACAGTTTTACTGACATTTAGTTGCAGACAGCATTGCTCCAACCAAGCTGTTGCATGAACCATCTTGTTCGTCAGTTCATTAGCCACTTGTGTCAGACTACCTCCGTGAACATAACTTACAGTATCATCGGCATACATTTGGATGTTTGTGTCAGGACATATCGATGGTAAGTCGTTTATATACAATGAAAATAACAATGGACCCAGAATTTACCCTTGTGGGACACCCGTGGACAGCTGGAGGTTAGATGATTGATTATTCTGTACTTTGACATACTGAGAACGGTTGAACAAATATGATTCTATCCATTTAAGTGTTAGTATGGAGAAGTTAATGCTGGATAGCTTAGATATGAGTTTGTTGTGATTAACAGTGTCAAAGGCCTTCTTTAAGTCGAGAAACACTGCTCCTACAACACCACCTTTATCCATTTTGGATTTGATTTGTTCTGTGAAGAAACAGTTGGCTGTATCTGTAGAGTATTTGGCCCTAAAGCCAAATTGCATTGGATGCAGAGAAAAAGCACTGTTATTCAGATGGTTCATAATTTGTTCAGCTACAAGTTTTTCAACGACTTTTGATACTGTAGGAAGGATACTAATTGGCCTGTAGTTATTGGTGGACATTGGGTCTCCACCTTTAAAGATTGGGATAACTACAGGCGGCTTCCAGACATTTGGAAACATTCCTTGACGGAAAGAGAGGTTGATGATATTGGCAATAGGATGAGAAAGAGTTGTACTGAGGTCTTTGAGCATAGCTGCATCCATACCAAATATATCCTTTGCTTTAGATGGTTTAAGGGATTTAATTACTCTTTTAACTTCTGCTTCAGTTGTGTTTCTTAAGCTGAAAGCTGGCTCCATTGTATCAATTTGACAATTACTTGTGCAGTCAGGAGAAAAGCACTGTGCAATGTTGGCAACAGAATCAATAAAATAGTGATTTAAAACTTCAGCTACATCGCCTGGAGTGTTTATAAGCTTCCCATTTACTTTAAGTTCAAACTGATTTCTTTCCCTATGTTGATGACCAGTTAATGTTTTTAACTGGTCCCAGATCAGTTTCGAATTACCTCTGGTCTTGTCTATTATAGTTAAAAAGAAATCTGCCTTAGCTTTCCTTAGTTTCTTTAAAACTTTATTCCTAAGCATAGTAAAATGACTTCTGTCATGGCTTAATTTAGTTTTGATTGCAGTTTTTAAGACTAGATCACGTTCTTTCATTAGTCTGAAAATATCCTCATTTATCCAAGGGACAGTGTGTTTGTTATTTCTATGCTTGATTTTGCATTTGAAGTTGTTAATAGTCCTCTCTAACGTTTTTGAGAACATTTTACTGTCTTCTTCATGGTCTATTCCAGGCAAAAATATCTTCCCATTTAATCTGTTCAACAGCATTTGTAAAGGTCTCATATTTGTTTTTGGGGATTCCACAAGAACTGGAACCTCTTGTCTGTTTGCTGCTTACTGGCTGTACAGATTATTGATTTCACTGGTCTTTCTTTTTCTTTTCCGGTTGTCTTTTAATAGCATCCAAAGAAGAAGTGAAATGTCTTCAGGGATCCTCGAGGTTGAAATCAGTCAGTCGAGATGAAGACCTGAAATATCAAATCATCGCAGATCAACGCTTGCAGAGATTCAACATCAGGGAACAAGTTGTGCCATCTGTGAATAATTAACTCAATTTCTACCAGTGAATTGTTTAAATGCCTCTTTCTAGAACATCAGTTTTAATCTTGTTTACCTTATGCTGAGTTTGCTTTGTTTCCTTGTTTTTGCTATTCAGTCAAAAGTGTTTAGTATGACTTTCTGCAGGAAAACACCATTTTCTTTAAAAGAAAAGGTCTGCAATGCTTGATGAAGGTGCTATTTTGTAAGGAACACAAACGTTTTGAAAAAATAAGAAAGGTTCAATGAATTCTTCTGGTGAAAACTTAAAAAGCCTTTAATCGAATGTCTCTTAGACCCCACCTAGAAGCACAAACAGCTTTCATCAGAGTGTTTACAGCTTAAAAGACATTTCTATTTTTAGAATTTGACCATGAAAAAGCCTAATGATTGAAGGCTTTTTAACATTTTGCCCAAAGAGTGCCATCGACCTTCTTTTTCTTTTTGAAAACTAGTTTCTGTATAATCTCGCTGTAAACGTTGTGTTCAGTAAAAGATTACATTTAGACAATAATAATATCTTATTAGACTAAGCGAAGCCAATGCCCCCATCTATTGTTGAAAAGTCAGACAGATTTTCTTTAATATTATATATAATATAGCTCAAATATTTAAGGTTCTTCAAAACCATTAAAAGCCCCAAAAGAAAAACTTGGATAAAAGTGTGTACATTTGATTCCAGAATATTGATATGATTGATATTATGCTTAATGTAGAGTCTTCCTTGTAAAGACGAGAGTAGTCCTATTACTCATGTTTGAGACTAATCAGGCTATTAGCCAATACATTAGGTATGTTTGGTAAGCATATGCCTTATTTGGAACATCATTTCCCAGCAATGATGATGTTGAAGGTTTTCATAGTAACAACTGAAGGCTGCTAAAGGAGTATTCCTCCTAATGTTCCTGATGAATAATTATAACTGAAACGGTAGATGAGTGCCCTTGAACTCAAGTCAACGTGTTTAGGCTAATGAACAAAGCAACATTTCACCCCCCAAGGGCAGAACATGCGTATTTCACTCAGCCACTTCCACCTTCTGCTCTCCTGTAGTCAAATGTTGCATCACTGCTCAAGTATTCACCTCATTTGGAACAGACCACTCACAATCAATGTCATGTATGTAACTGACAAATCCATTAAAATCTGTTTGCAGTAGAAGTCTCTGCGTCTCTCACTTCCTCTCAACCATTCCATTTACAAACTCAAAGCAGTGTTATTGTGAGTTCAGCATCAGTAATCGTAGACAGTCGATAAGCCACGTCTAATTTAGTCCAGGATAGTGATGGGCTGCACACTGCGGGGTCTTGGATTATGGATCAACAGAGCAAGTTGTCGTACTAATGACCCCGACTATCAATAACATTTCCACCAGGATACTCGGATCAATTATAATCTTTAAAAGGTTAAGGTTGACTGGAACTTTAATTTATTGTAACTTACGAGCATGTAATGGGTTTTATACCTCCAAGGTGCTTCTGATCAGCCATTAGGGTTTTGTCTAAGCCATGCTGCTACCTTTTTAATCTCTGCCAAAGGCTGATTTGATAATTTAGCCGCCACAAACTCTGCCCCTGAAGTCTTAATGAAACCTGGCACGTCCAGTTAGCTTGTGTATATTCAGGGGGAAGTGGTGGAACAAATGGAAACGGGGCTGAGGGAAGGCCCAGCATTTAAAATAGAGGTGCTACTGAGGTGTTTCAAATTCAGCTCTCCTCTCACCTGGATTTGACTCATGTGGAGGGATCTTGTCGGTGAGTGTGAGGGGTTTAACTTTCTTTAAAAGTGTCATAATTCAGTGCAGGTTTGTTGATCAGCTCTCTTCAGTCAGCTGGGGACTTTTTTACTCCATCAGATGAGTCTCAAACATGAATAAAAGTCTGACGATGCGCCCAAGTGGAGACACAGTGTGTCTGCGTGGGCTTTAGATGTTTATTTTACAAATATGACTACTACATTCACTGCTTCATAATGTCGGCTATCATTCGTTAAATCAACAACATGTGCGGCTTAAATCTGGAATATAAACAAAGTGGCTGTTTTTATTCCTAATGTGTGATCTCAATCTGTTGCATCACTGATAAAAACAGAAGCCACCCACTTGCATTTACTGGAGGCCGTCTGCCCTCCATCACATCTAAAGTCTTAGATGACATTAAGTAAGCAAATATGTAGATAAGAGCTTTAGAGCTTGGAAGGCGTCTGGCTGTGTGACAGTGGCAAAAAGGGGTTTGAAATATTGACTTGCGTTACCAGAAATCCTGTGAAGTGACATAAACTGTAAACAGCATGGTCATGTTAGTCACACTAGGGAGTCTTTGAGAACTACAGCAATTCACAAAAACATACCAAAGAGATGAATGAAGCCAAAGATGTCCAGCTTTCTCTTTTTTTCTCGTCAAAGTGAAACTATTCCTTTGACTTGAAGGTCTAGCACTTCAACAAATGAAAAAGGGCTGATGTTGTCTGTTACAGCCTTACCTTGCAATCTTAGAGAATGTTCTGGCTGCCCACAAAAGTCTATTATTTACATCATCAGTTGAGAAGCATTCAGGCAACTTCCGTTTGCCAGTTTCATCACAGCATCTTTCTTTCTAGCTGTGTCTTTAGACACGTAGAAACTCAGATAACAGGAGGCTACAATAACTTTTACAAAGCAAGCCTTGTTTGCGATGGAAACATGGCAGAGACTGAATTGACTCAAAATATCCTGGTCAAAGTTTTTTTGTACTTACTGACTAATGTTCCGATATCTGTTTTGTCATTATTTGACCATACCAAAAGTCAGCTCAAAATATTATTGTTTTGCTGCACCAACCAATACACAGTGATTACTAGGAAACAGTAATTAAGTGGTATAGATAAATGAAATAAAACTTGAAATTCTGTCATTTAAATGCTGTTAAAAAACCTTCACTTAGCAAGGTACTTTTATTATGGTTGCTCGCTCAAACTATTATTGTACAGTACCTGGTCTCTAGACTAAATACCCCACCAGAAGATTAAAGTCGATGATTTACCGTAGTAAATCTGTATCAGATCAAACATTGGAAGTAAAACATTTGCTTATGAGTCGACAAATGATCCCTGAATCCATAAACTGTCCTACATTTGTTTGCAGGGAGGAGAGACCTGAGATTAAACAGCAACGGTTTGTGCACTCTGTTTTATTATCCATGTGAATTACTGTGGGTAAATGAGAAAATAAATAAACCTGTTTCGCAGTTAACTTAAGCCCAATGTTTGATGAGGACCAGTAAAGAGTTTTAACAGCAGTCATAATTACATATCTGTGTTACCGATATTGAATTGGGCACATTGTCCTTTTTTCTAAAGTAGTAGATTAAATAAAACAACCAAATGGACCAAACAAATATAACTCCAGTCCAGCTGACCTTCAGAGCATCACAGTTCATTAACAGTGCCATGTTATATAGCTGGGTTGCATTGGACGTCCACATTGATGTTCATTTTTACAGCATCTCCGCCACGCCTTGTTTCTTATAAATGTCAGCGCTGCCGGCTCTCACACTCACGAATACTATAAAACACAGTTTAATCTCACACTTGACAAGGTTTTTACGAAATTGAAATGGACAGGAAATGGCCATAGTTGTTTTCACAGATTACTCTGCAATTGTTTAGAATTATCCTCTTGGTTTGAACCAAGGGTAACCAAGAAAACATCTATTTGAGGGACTAAAAATGAAATAAAAACGATAATTACACGTCTGAAGGGTTTCAGACCCCATTTATTCTCTCAACCACTCTGTGTTCGAAAGGGAAAGGACATAATTAGACCTCTATTGATTTTTAATTATGTCAATGTTGCTGCTGTTCTGCCACTGAACAAGCTGATCTTTAATGAAGATATATTGTTAGCAGAGGTCTGCGTTGTGTTTATGACAACCAGCCTTTAATGTCTGCATCCTTGTTACAGTAGGTATTGATCAGGGCCAGACTGGCACTGTGTCTTTGAATTATAAAAGGTCATGCTTGCAAGAGAAATAACTGCAAAGAAAATGAAATTGTACTTACGTACGCACCATTTGGTGGAGACCTTTATCCATGAACTGCTTGAGTGAATTTTAAAGCTTGAAAAATGTTGTATACTATTGTATGGACAATACAGTAAAATAAGTGGTTTAAAGTGAGCAAGACTTTGCCAATTAATCGCTGTATTTGTAACATTAAATAATGTTGTATAGTTGGTTTAACCAAAAACAAAAGAAGAGAGAAAAAAGGTAATTTCACATTTTTTTTATTTCAAAATATAAGTGTATTTAATGAACTTAACTCAGATATGATCAGAAAAATCCTATATGTGTTAAGTGGGTTGTTCAATCAGACGCAGCACACCATAAACACACACAACAAATCTGAACCTGAAGGCACCAAATGCACACGCAGACATAGCTTGCAAATGTATACTTTAAAGGAATAAGTATTTGCTGAGTAACTTCTTTTGCTTTTGTATAATACTTAACAGAATATATTTGGGTTCAGGATTAATCAAACAGACCAAACAGTTTATCAACAATGAAAAAATTGTTAGTTGCGGTTCTATTAGATATGTTAATGATATGCTTTATGTTTCTGTCCTGTAACATTATATGGGATTAGTTTTGTATCATAAAGATAAAACAAAACTTTCTCAGAATAAAGCAAAACTATGATTTTAAAAGAAAAAAAAACTGAGTCAAGCAAAAATAAAATAAATTTAAAAAATAAAACTATAAGTTGCAAACAAATCATTTGTGTAATCATGTAAACTATAAGTCTTTTTTCTTTGTTTTAACATATGTTTTTGTTTGCAGTTCTTGTTTCTTCTTTGTCAATGATTTTTTGCCCGTCCACACAGCGGCGTGCGTTGAAGCTTCCAACGCTTCTGCCCATTCACTTTGAATGGGTTGACGTCACTTTTAGCCGAACTGCATTTTGGGAAGCGACGTGGAGCGTTGCTGGCATTGCTCGCTTCAAAAGTTGAGCAATGTTCAACTTTCGGCGCCTCGGCAGAAGCGTCAGCCAATGAAGGAGGCATGGAGGGAGGTGGCAGAGACAGTGGGTGAAACTGGTAGGTTTTCGCCTGTTTGGGGATTTTATATCCAGTTTACTTCGTTTTAACATTGCTATTGCTTTGTATGTCGGGGGCGGGAGATTCATGTGATTGGTTGTTGGTCGCGTTGCACGCTGCTGTGTGGACGCTCCGTTAGAGGGGACAGCACGGAGGGGGGGCATGAAGAAAGACCTGCACCAGCTTCCTCCACGCTGGCGTTGCTGTTATCACAGTGTCATTTCATTTGACCAAATGTCTTTACATATACATTCAATAGATTTTATTATTATCCACCTTTTTGTTTTATGTCCTTTTATTTAAAACATTCTTTGAGACTTCATCTTCTGGTTCAAATTTCAATAAATGTAATTTGTATAATCACTCTTTTGTCTTTATTTTACATGAAAATGTTAGAGATTCCATTCAAATATGTTGATTATTCATATCTTCCTCAGGCTAGGAATAGTATGTCGAATTTGTAATGCTAAATGTATATAATTTTCTCACAGGATATAGAATGAGACAACACAGTTCTCATTCATAACACTCCGTTCGATGTCTCACTATGGGATGCGCCTCATCGCGGAGCAAACAGAAGCATCAATCTCATTACGCCAATCCTGATTGGCTGGTGATCTTGACGTCAGCGTCAGGGGAAATCACCCCCTATAAGTAGCTTGCACCACGACGCATGTGTCATTCAAACACCTCTTCTCGCTTCAGAGCACATCTCTATAGTAGCCGGACAAGCTTAACGGTCCACAGACTGAACCCAAATATAACCATTTCGGTCGACGGGCGCTCGCCGGCTACTCCTTCTGCTTTGCAGGAAGACGGTAATACTAACGCCAGTTAGTATTGAAATCGACCTCGCCCTTCTCTTCCCCGGAAAGTAAGGTAGGTCTGATTTTTTTTAAGCTAGCAACACACCTGTTGCTAGCTCGCTCCCTCACTATCGACACCACGGTAGCGAGGACGTTTTTTCTTTTCTCTTCCCCACGGAGGAGAAAAGGATTAGAAGTATATTGACACACCAGTCAATATTCTTTGAGAACAAAGGACCCACACCGTCCCTTTTTCTCCGGATTAAGGACGGGTTGGTAACACTTTTCTCTCAACGACGTACCTGTTACGAGCGGGTCCACTCCACGAGGCGAACAAGATGGACGCCTCTCCCCCTCACACCAGAGACTCGGTCATGCGGCTGCGGGTTGAAGATATCAGGCACAGACTCACACCAGGTCTGCTCGTCCTACCTCGGGCTGGAACACCGTCCAGGAGGCTATCGACAACCCCGGCTCGTGCGGGCATTGTGCCCGTTTCACCCGAAAGAGCCTCCACCGACGGCTAGCACACCAAGCTAGCTTGTTGGAACAGGACTCCCTCATGTCCACTGATTCGCCGTTTGGCAATCAAGACACGGGGGCGTCCGCCGCAGAGACTAAGCCCCTCACTGTGTCGGTCTGGGGCTCACTAACAGCAGCAGCTGCGGAACCGGGATCCCACGCCGTGTCAGGCCGGGACGCGGTGGCGGCAAGAGACGCAGGAACGGAGCCCCACGCCTCACCAGGCGGGAGCTCCCAGCGAGACCTCACCATGGTCTCGCCCGCGGAGGATGTCCTGGAATTAGACTACATGGAGGACGAAGAGGACACCTCTGAGTCCCTCCTGTCTGTTTCGGATGAGCAAGAAGAAGATATCTTCATGTCATCGGCTCAAACGGCAAAACCAGGAGCGATGGCTGCTCTCCCGGGCGATAGCACACCAGCTTCGCCCTGTCTGAGCATGGACCTGCAGGCCGCGTGTCAGCGCACTGCGTCCAGGCTAGACATCTCGTGGCCCGAAATGGCCAAGGAGACCGCCAGGTCCCGTTACGAGGGGAAACATTCTCCCCAAGCAACGAGGACAAGGAGGCAACTCCTCCCGGTCTTCCCGGAGATGTTGGATGAGGTGTCGGTCTCGTGGAGGGACCGACCCTTTAGCGACAAGGCCCCAATCCAGGGTGCCTCCTCCCTAGACTGCGACGGTATGGAGAGGCTCGGCCTGCTCCGCATACCGCCGATGGAACTGCTGGTGCCCACCACGCTGCCAGCGAAGGTGGACCGTTTCCAGTCGACCATGACTGAATGGTCCTACAGAGCCGCAGCGTTGTCCGCCAGGGCTCTGAACGTTTCCTCACTGCTAACCGCATACCAAGCGGAGCTCTGTGAGGATATGTCGAGTAATCCTGGACCGGCCGTTCTGGACGAGTTGGCCGCAGTCACAGACATTTGTCTCCGTGTCCAACGATGCGCCGTCCAGGTCACGGGCAAAACAATGGGGATCATGGTGGTGCAGGAAAGAGCTAGATGGCTCAACCTCCCAGACCGGGAAAAGGAAGATGTGCTTGACATGCCCATCGTTCCCGAGGGGATTTTCGGCTCCGCTCTTGCCTCCATGCAGAGGAGATGCGAGTCGAAAAAGAAGGAGGACGAGGCCCTCCACCTCTGCCTCACTCGAAGGGCCCAGCCGCTGCCTTCGCCCTTCGTCCAAGCTGCCCCGAACCCTGCTCGGTTCAAAATACCGAAAACGCAGAGGTCGCAGTCCGCCCGAGTCCCCAGCCCAGGCAGGGGACGAGGGCGAGCTGGCCTAGAAAATCTCCGGTTCCGGCTCTAGCCCAGGCGCAGCCAACCCAGAATTTCGGCCAGCAGTCGAGGAAGAAGAAGCGAGCGGCGTGACAGCCCCTCCTTCTCCTCTCTGTGACAGAGCTGGAAGTCTACGGTTCCCCAGCTCTAAATGTGTTTCCGCCGCCTCGAGAGATGCCTCAACACCATCCTCAAGTCCAATGTCAATGTCACACACTTATTGATTTTTCTGTCATAAAACATTTTCCGCTGACGCATCCAGGCTTCGAGCCAAGGGCGCAGCTCGAAAAAAAGAAAGGAAAAACAATAAACAGTCCGTCAACTGTTCCCCTTCTGAGAGCAGCAACGGCCTCTCTGAAAGGGCGGACAATTGACGGGTCTGTGAAGGCACCACCGTCACGCGCATGCGCAGTGCCGGCTGGGGTTGTGAAGGCACCACCGTCACGCGCATGCGCAGTGCCGGCTGGAGCCGTAAGGGCACCACCGCCACACGCATGCGCTGTGTCGGTGGGGATTGTCGAAATGGGGCACCACAGTGCTCAGACACTGGAGGGCCCCATAACACAACAAATAGAGACTCAGAGGGGAAGAGACGTGACATCTCAGCTGGCTCTAAGGAGCATACAGCGGGAGATGCTCACGACATCTGCTTGGACATCTGCATAATTGGTTATTATGAAATGCGTAGTGGCACTACGCCACTGGCCGCACCCGACTTTTCTAGTACGGGGCGCGCCTACGGGTGCTGTCCTTTCACGGAAGGTGGTCACCACGGACGCATGTCTGACAGGCTGATAGGGTATTTACGAAGGTCGCCCGGTGAGGGGTCTCTGGAGCAGAGACCTCCAGCGGGCGCACGTAAATCACCCGGAGCTTTTAGCGGTGGTCCCCACCCTAAAACGCTTTCTGCCTTCTCTCAGAGGACACCATGTTCTTGTGAGGACAGACAACACGACCACAGTATCGTGTATGAACCACCTAGGGAGGTTGCGTTGTCTCCATTCACACACACTGGCACACAAACTGATCCCTTGGAGCGGCAGACGTCTCCTCTCTCTGAGAGCGACGCATGTACCAGGAGTGATGTACCTCGGGACAGAACTACTGTCCAGAGGTGCACCACCCTATGCAGACTGGACTCCACATCCAAGGATCGTGAGTCCGCTGTGGGTGCGTTACGGCAGAGCCGCGTTAAATCTGTTCGCATAAAGAGAAAATGACCAATGACAGCTGTTCTCTTTAATGCACGATTTAAACGCACCGTTAGGCATGGACGCACTCGTACACGATTTACCTCCGGGTCTTCTGTACGCATTCCCACCCCTGGCTCTGATACCCCAACTCTGGCCAGAGTGAAGGAGCAACGCCACACACTTATCCTGATGGCTCCGCCCTAGCCCGCAACGTACGGGCTGGCGGAGATATATCAGCTGTTGTGCGGGCAGCCATGGCAGCCCCCACTACGCAGGGACAGATTGTCTCAGGCGGGGGGGGGGGGCGATCCTTCACCCACGCCCAGAGCGCGGGGCACTATGGGCCTGACCCGTGAGTGGTACAATCTGAATACAGTGGGACTCCCTCAGAAGGTGATAAACACTATTCAGAGTGCGAGAGCTTCCTCCACCAGGTCTCTTTATGACTGTAAGTGGAGGGTGTTTGAGGAGTGGTGCCTTCAAGAAGGACACATCTCTTTTCAATGTCCTGTCGGGGTGATTTTATCATACAGGACTTGATCGATAAACACAGAGCTTTCTCCACGATCAAGGTGTACCTGGCTGCTATTGCTGCATGCCATGTGGGCTTTGAGGGTAAGACGGCTAGCCAACATCCTTTGGTCTGCCGTTTTATGAAGGGAGCTCGCAGGCTCCTCCCTGTCTCCAGGTCGCTGGTGCCCTTATGGGACCTGGCAGTGGTTTTAAATGGGCTCATAATGACCCCATTTGAACCCCTGGAAGGAGCTGACATGAAACATCTGTCACTCAAGACAGTGCTGTTACTGGCCCTGGCATCCGCCAAGCGGGTCAGTGATATATTCATGCGCTGTCTGTACATCCCCAGGGCAAACGAGAGTGTTGTTGAAGCCCAACCCTGCCTTTACACCAAAGATGGTTGGTTCGTGTACCCCAATTGACATTGAGGCATTTCCTCCACCGCTGGTTTCCTCCGGGGAACAGCAGCAGGATCTGTTGTGTCCAGTCCAGGCTTTACGCACATATATGGACAGATCAAAGGAGCTTCGTCTTAATGACCAACTCTTCGTGTCCTGGGCTAACCCTCACAAGGGCAAGCCTGTTACTAAGCAACGGCTCTCCCACTGGATTGTGGAGGCAATTGCTTTGGCCTATACGAGTCAGAGTTTGCAAGCATCTTCGGGTCTGCGGGCTCACTCGACTCGGGTCCTGGCTACATCCTGGGCTTTGTTCAAGGGTGTTTCCATCCAAGACATCTGTGCAGCGGCGAGCTGGTCCTCACCGCTCACTTTTGTCCGCTTTTACAGGCTAGACGTCTCCGCTCCAAGCGTGGCCCGAGCAGTGCTGGGCACCTTGTTGAGTCGGGACTCTACCTGTTAAGTTTTGGTTGGTTGGTGATTTTCGAGATAAGCTCGTCTGGCAATACGGGAGCTACAATTTCCCATAGTGAGACATCGAACGGAGTGTTGTAAATGAGAACTATAGGTTACTTACGTAACTCCAGTGTCAGGGTAACAAGAAATGAGATGTCTCACCAGACGGCCCTCCTTGCTATGGTGAAGCGAGAAGAGGTGCTTATTTTGAATTATGCATGCGTAGTGGCGCAAGCTACTTATAGGGGGTGATTCCCTGACATTGACGTCAAGATCACCAGCCAATCAGGATTGGCGTAATGAGATTGATGCTTCTGTTTGCTACGCGATGAGGCGCATCCCATAGTGAGACATCTCACTTCATGTTACTCTGAGTCCTGGGGTTATGTAAGTAACCTAGAGTTTTTTTATCCATTGTGTATGAATGCTTCAGCTCTTCAGACCAACATAGTGAGATGTGAGATGGTCCTAATGGTGTTGGTATGCAGCCTAGGTCTGCTCTGTTTAATAAAGCAAATCTGCCACTTTTATATTGTAGAATTTTTTTAATTAAAGCAGTCTTTAATTGTTTGTCCTAAACATAGCAATATATGCTTTTTAAATGTAACATGTCTTTGAAAAAATAATAGTATACAGTTTATATTGTGTATCACCTTTAGCTTGAAAAAACATAGATGTGTTTTTTTTATCTATAAAATAGATAGACAGACAGACAGACACTTTATCGATCCCAAATTGGGAAATTATTTTACAGCAGCAGTGTCAGTGTGTTCAGGTATTACAATATTTAAAGTTGGAATAAAGTATAAACTACACAACACAAGTGTAATGCACAGCAATCCATAAGATAAGTCCGATATTTTTCATGAAAACTCCCCAGGAGACACCAACACAAACGTGGTCGAGTGGACTCCGGAGTTTGCTGCTTGAGTTGCACTTTATGATCTGTGGTGTAGTGGGCTGTCACTCAAAAACTGAGTAGCCAATGGGGACACACCCCTGAAAGTCCCACCCACCGGGGATGTTTGTGTCAAAATCGAAAACAAAAAAGAAGGGAGCACAAACGAGAAGAATTGCAGCAAGAGCAAAAGTCTGATCATTGAGAAAGAAGAAACAAGAACTGCAAACAAAAACCTATGTTAAAACAAAGAAAAAATACTTATAGTTGACATGATTACACAAATGATTTGTTTGCAACTTAGCCTATAGTTTTATTTTTGAAATTTACTTTATTTTGCTTGACTCATTTTTTCTTCTTTTAAACTCATAGTTTTGCTTTATTCTGAGAAAGTGTTGCTTTATCTTTATGATACAAAACTAATCCCATACACTGAAGGTACACTAGAGCTATATGACTTGGAGGCCTTCATGTTTCATGTCAAGCAAAGATCAAAATATGTGCATGTTCATTCTTTACTTGGGGCTAAAATCTGTACCAGCACATGCATGGAAGTAGATCAAGCAGAAAATTGCATGTTGTGTCTCATTATTACTCTCCATCTGCTGAGATGTATTGTATCTGTCATCTGTTCATTTTTTCAAGAGGACATCAATATACCATGTGTTTGCGGTGCCTCCTCAGAGAAAAATGTCCGACAGGAGTCCATCAGATCAGACAGAAGAATGAAGTGCCTCCTGAGAAAGGAAATGCGTTGTCAGTACTAACACGTGGGAAATGGATGCAGGTTATCTGGAGGGAATATTTCCCCTGTCGAGGAGAGGAATCATATCTATTATTTACACTGTAAGGTGTTTTGTTGACGTACAGAGAAGATTCTGCTCTCCCTCTGACTCAATCTGATGTTTCATTTGTTTCCAAGAAGTCCTTGTCTTTGCTGCTGGAAACTCATCAGTGAAATAAAAAAATCCCTCCTTGATTGAATTCAGAGTTGAAGCACAACACCCCCCTCCGTCACTACAGATGAGTCCGACCCTCAGTCATTCACACTGTAACTCACAGCCAACAGAGCAGCACGTTACCAGATACTGAGACCACTAAGAAAACATAGGATTTATGTTCTGTTGAAGCAGATAACTAAAAGTGTCTAAAATATAATACACAGTAATAATCAATATAATGTACTTAAACTGGTACAATTTAGTTAGATTGATTAGCATAAAGAATAAAGAATAGTAAAAAAGTTTAATAATACTTTACAGTTATACTTATCGAGCAACTTTAATGAGAGAAAAAGCAGACTGAAGTTAATCACTAGCATTGCCGGAAACTAACAATAAAGAGTGCAGGTATACTCTCCTGTATAACGCTATATGAACATGATAATATAAAGGATATGAAAATAACAGCTACAGGGAGAGAGGAAGATCAAGACAAATTAACATCTTTTTAAGCTTGTTTTTTCCAATTCTATATTAGAAAACCCGTTCTGGCTGCGCTGCCGCAGCATGCACAGTAAAACCTGCTAATGGTCCAAAATGCCTCGTCCTCAACCATCCAAGAACAGCTAATGTTTCTCCACTTTCCACCACTTTCCTCTGGCTCTGTATTACTGCTCACATTCAGTTTGAGTCACTAATGCTCACTTGCAGTGGCCAGGAGAATAGGACCTGAACTCCCTCATCAGGTTAATGAGCCTTCTAGTTCAGCAACATCTGCAAATAACTACCACACGCTTTCCACCCTTCTTAATCTTTTTCTTTTTCCAACCTGCTCCATCTCTATTTTTCTGTCAATACATATAATTTGCAATGCACAATCAGTACAGATTTTCCCAACAATTGGTGCCAGTTTGAATGTATCCCATGCAAGATAAAGGCTCTTAATACATTTATATTAAAATATCTTGAATGCCTTTACTGACTCTTCTGTCATAATGTGTGTGTAATTTGTTTGTTTCATGTTTTATTTTTGTGTTTTTATGTCATATTGCTGCAAAAATAATTGTATTTAAACTGAACTTCACTTGAAAAGCATAGAAAGACTATTTAACTAAACAAGATGCTCTGGTACCGTCTGAACCACACAATCAGAGCACTTCTTGTCACAGTCTGGACTCACCAATTTTGTTGCACTAGTATTTCTCAGTCACCTTAGTCACCTGGTAGCAGAGGTGGGAAGTAGTGGAGTGAAAATACTTTGTTACTGTACTTAAGTACATTTTTATGGTATCAGTACTTTACTCCACTACTAATTTATTACTTTTTACTTTTACTTCTTACTTTTTTAACACAAATATCTGTACTTTATACTTCTTACATTTTCAAAACGGGTTTGTTACTTTAGTTTTAATCTGCGTTTGGTGGCGTGATCATTATTATTTAGAATCATTGCGTGCCTATTTTTTTATCACAATCCGTGTATCCATCATTTCCTGGTCTTCTCTCAAGAATTGAGAAATGACCGATGAAAACGTTGTCATTTTGCCGTTGTTCAGCATCGAAACATTCATTAGCTAACAATGACATTATTGTTCTATTAATATAAAGTGAGGTCAGTTACTCTTTAAAACAGTTGGTAGTTATGGGTACTTTTTACTTAAGTACATTTCGAAGCCCATACTTCTTTACTTTTTCTTGAGTAAAGAAGTTTAGTCAGTACTTCTACTTTTACCACACGAGTATCTGTACTTCTACTTGAGTAAAGGATGTGTGTACTTTTGCTCTCTGCCTTGTACCAGAACTATTAATCGATAACTGCAAATAATAAAGCTGGTTACCGACTTTCCCTGGTCTCCCGTGTGTAGCATTTGGTTCTCAGCTCGTTCGTGACACTTTTTGTCCAATTCCTAAAATGTCTCTGATACAAACAGGTACTCAAGAGACACATTCACTGTCTTTCTGAAGGTGTTGTGAAGATGGATGCTGAACCGTAATGACCACAATCTGTGCCAGGGATATCATTCCAACAAAGCTCCCAGCTCTCCCAATGTTGAGTACGTAATGCAAACCAAGAAGATGTGATTTTTGTCCAATTTCTGAGCAGTGAAAGAATCCCAAATGACTTGGTTTCTGAAAGAGGATGTGTGTGGGACAAACATTGGTTTTGTGCCACAAGCAGACTGAGTGACATCCTCCTGAAGGAGCCCATCACAGCACCTGGGTCTGCACAACAACACCTGGCAGGGGATCTCTCTGGGGGTGTTACCTGCTGTTGTTTCATTTATTACCCTTTAATGCTAAGTTATCCTGCTGCAAGCAAAATGAAATAGTTGATAACATCTCTTTGGAGAAATTTAATTCACGCAGTTTAAATGATAGTTTGCATACAATAAAAGGTAATTAGAACAAAAATAATCAAATGTGTGTTGGAACAACCAACAGCAGTTAAAGATATCCAACCATATTTCAGCATCCAAAGTGTTTCTTAAATCACACGGCAGACATTTTGAAGTGGTGCACCAAAAGTGGCATTGACTGGGTGAGTCTGCAGGAAATGATGTGCAATGATATACCAGGCATATTTAGGCCAGGGGTGTCAAACTCAAATACACAGTGGGACAACAAAATCGGTACTAGTCGAGGGCCGGACTGGTTCAATGTTTATTGCAAAATGTATTGAAATGAACTTATTGCACATATTAAACCTGGAACTAACAAAGCTTACATTATTGCCTAAACAACATTAAACATTAAATAATCAGTTGCATTCATTTCTTATGGCTCTATCTGCAGCTTTTCCAGAGTCATTTCTTATGATTACATTTCCCTCAAAGAACAAACCAAACATGCCCTGTTGTCTCAAGAAAAAAAGGGAACATCCATTGAAACTCAGTTTGCTGCCCTGTGATGCTAGTTTAAGCCAGATACATCTTGGGTGCAAGTTCATCAATGTTTGGGGTCAGGCTCTGAGCAGAGGAAATCCTCAGGATTGAGTGAAGGTGTGCGTGCAATATACCGGCGGGCCAGATCTAATAGTAATTAAAAAAAATATCCTGCGGGCTAAAATTAAATCCACCAAGGGCCTAATTTGGCCTCCCGGGATTTAAAATAAAGAAGACAAAAACAAGAAAAAATCCCAAACTAAAAGCAAACAATAAATTGATATCCTATCAAATCTATACAATATTCCTGTCCTATAGTTTTACTTAAAAAGGTACAACTGCATTGTGAATTTGCAGATGAATGTGTAGTTTTATTTGCATACAGTGTTAAAGTTATTTTCTTATTAATTAAAGATATGAAGATAACAGCTTATATAAGTTATTATAGTAATATATTATCCCAATAGTTTTATAAGCATTCAAAGCTGTGAAATAAGTGAGCTGAGCATATTCTCGTGTAGTATTTGAGGACAATCAGAAAGTAAATAGTATTCAACAAATACTTGGGGCAGTTTGTTATGAACAATGACAGAAGTACAGCAAATACACTAATGTGTTGTTTCAGTTGCAATTTGGGATCTAAATAAACAAACATTCACATCATTTGTAGATCAATACATACAGATTAAGCCTGCAAACTTCAAGAGTCCCAATATGTCTGAGTTGTCATGACAACCAACCAGAAGGTCCTTTCATCACTTGCTACTTGGCAGACATGTTGGACACTTTCATCTGCTCGGGAGGATACTGTAGTCATCATTATAGCAGGCACTGGCAGGCTGAATAATCAAACATTGATCAAAGACATGCACAGTACATTACCCAGGATGCACAGGTTTACATTCACACAGACCACTCCTCTGTTTTACATCTCCATCTCTCTTTTCCGCTGTGGCTTCTCCTTCCTTCTTTCGATCCTTCTATCTTTAACAGTTGTTAGCTTGTTAGCATCATACCTGGTATTAAAGGTGTGGTAATTTTGGAGAAACCAGCTCGAGTGCGCTAGAATTTGAAAATACACAGCCGGAAAAAATCTGCCACTTCCTTACAGAGCCCCTCCTCCAACACACAGGAACGCGCACATGTTTGTGCACAGATGGAAGGCTGACAGGCAGGTAGGCCATCCAGTTATTTTAGCCGGGCCGGCTAAAATGATTGGTCGTGCTTTTTACAGTATTACAGCTTCCACAGATGACGTTTTTTTTATGGATTTTTTGTCAAAGCACTTAAAAGTGGGGTATGTAATGGCGCGTTTCCACTGCAGCGGGTAGCTCGCTTTAAGCGTGCCGAGCGGGGCCCGTTTTTGGTTGCGCTTCCACTTGGCCAAGTTTTGGCCCGGGGCTACTTTTTCACCTTTTTTCTGGCCCGACAAAATCGTGGTTCTAGGGCCAGGAACAACCAGGCTGAGTCGGGCTGAGTATGCTAAACTAGAGAGAGAATCGCTGGCAAGGGGGCTACAACTACAAGAAGATGAACATATTTGACCGTGATTTAATTGTAATACACGTTTCAAAATGATGCCGAAGTAACAACATACTGATACCGGTTAGTAAAAACCATGAATTAATGCTTTGACAAGTCTGCAGACAGACGGCAGGCGAAAAACCCTTTTAAAATGCGTGTTTTCTAAATGGAGCTTGGCTAAGCTAACGTTATATATGCTCCGACCGTCCACACTCACAACAACGGCCTACAGACATAAATAAACCAGCGACTGTATTCGCCATGACACAGGCAGTCTGTGGTTTGTACTTGTTTAACTTTTGTCTAGTTTCTGAACAGATATGAGGAGCTGTGAGCTCTGAGTGCTAAGAGCTAACGGCTGTGTTGTTTTTCTGGGGCTCTCATTGAAGATGACGTCACGGCTCCGCCTACACTGCGTTACTATAGTAACTACCCCAGTTCCTAAACTGTAATGGAAGTGCAGCATTAAAGTGAGCCGGGCCTAATAAGGCCTAACCAAACCGAGCGAGGCCTGCAGTGGAAACGGGCCAAAAGTGAGCCGGGCCTAATAAGGCCTAACCAAACCGAGCGAGGCCTCGCCATAAGTTTGAGAACCCGGCTCGAGATACACTTTTTGTTATATTCCATGGAATGCTCTTACCATCCCGATAGCAATGAATATCTTAAGTGCTTTGACAAAAAACCCATAAAAAACCGTCATCTGTGGAAGCCGTAATACTGTAAAAAGTACGACCAATCATTTTAACCGGCCCGGCTAAAATAACTGGATGGCCTACCTGCCTGTCAGCCTTCCATCTGTGCACAAACTTATCTCGTGCCCTCATTGGTCATGTGCGCGTTCATGTGTGTTGGAGGAGGGGAAGGAAGTGGTAGATTTTCTCCGCTCGTGTATTTTCAAATTCTAGCGATCTCGAGACGGTTTCTCAAACTTACCTACCCCACCTTTAATCTAACTTTCACTAACAGCAGAACATAATAAATGTCTTGTTTTATTGGGTCTGGTTAAATTGTTGAGGTAAAAATGTAAGCAAATGATAAAGAGCTAGATTCAAAGCTATTGACCAGATAATCTACGGCGAGTAGTGTTGAAGCTGATCGGGCACTTTTCATTCATGTATGACCCATCTGCAGCACCCCTATATAAAATGACATGGGGTGTTTTGACTGTGACTCACTTGTACTCCAGGTGGATGGATGACTCAGCTTGATATGTGTGCTCTGATCACTCTGCTTGTCTACAGAGGAAGATCTTCAGCATACTGGACAGTTATTCATAGATTTTTCTGCCTCAGGTGACTTAACAAATGTTAAGGCTGGCCAAAATTCAACATCCAAGGCTTCACTGTGAAGGAGCCAGGTCTTCCTTGTTTTTTGACATTTCACTGGGTAACTTTTTTTCTTCTGAAACAACACTATACAGTCTACATGACATTTCCCAATTTTAACAGAAGACATTGCAGTATACGATGACAAATTGAAATATATATTAAATGAAAAAAACAGTGACACCGTCTGTCAAAGATTTCACTACATACTTTATGGAAATAAGCTTGTATTGATACTGATGATCCATGACATAAATGAACATGTTTCAATTAATAAGTTTTTTCAGGGCCCTATGAAATCCATTTAGATTTGTTTCAGATACCATGTTTGTTTGATTTTTATTTATTATGTGCTTAAAAAAGTATGCACATTTTGCCATGAAGAGTGTTTAATCATGTGTTGCATGAGGAAACTTCAACTATTCAGATAAACACTCATCATATAAAAATGTCCTTAACTGATTGAGTTAAGATGATTCAAGTTTTTAGAACCCTTAAAGGTCCCATGTCATGCTTTTCCGGTTATTACCCATCCCCTTGTGTGTTATGTAGCTTTATATGCATGTAAACGGTCTGCAAAACCCTCAAAGTACCCTGTAGCGAGTACAACTCTAACACAGAAAAGACGTGTCTATGCTGCCCCAGAACGCCTTGTTGGAGATTTTCTTTTTCCATTCTTTTCCTTCCGGGAACCAAGTGACCACACACACACACACACACACACACACACACACACACACACACACACACACACACACACACACACACACACACACACACACACACACACACACACACACACACACACACACACACCACACACACACACACACACACACACACACACCACACACACACACACACACACACACACACACACACACACACACACACACACACACACACACACACACACACACACACACACACATCACACACACACACACACACACACACACACACACACACACACACCACACACACACACACACACACACACACACACACACACACACACACACACACACACACGCAGCAACCAGGAAACAACACCAGCAAGCCAGCTCACATGCACTGTCCGCTCCAGCAGCGAGCCCCGCAATGTCCCGCCAACACGGCACCCAGACCCCACACAGCATTCTCATCTGTTTGTCATTGCTGGTGTCATTTTATGGTTGCTTAGGCCATTGTAACACATAATCACTGATGTTCCGCTGTAACGGTGGGAGACCATGTGGTAGACTCATCAGAGCACAGTGGGCTCACAGGGAGGGGGGGGCAGGAGCTCCAACAAGGCGTGTAGGACAGAGAGTGAATACACATGCTATACAGAGATGCTGTATGAGAAACCTGTTAGGATTCCCGAGAAGTGACTGGAGATGAGAACCCGCTATGCAAGCACTAAAACTGAGACAGTGGTGAAGTGTCAAAAAAGGCTTAATTTTGTCCACGACACTGACGAGGAGTTGACGAAGAGAACGTATAAGGCAGGGGTGCCCAACCTTTTTTGAACCGAGAGCTACCTTTAAAGTTGCCAGTCTGCCGAGATCTACCATTCCAAATAGAGAGGCGTAGCCATTACTGACAGCCTACTACCAGGAAAATACACACTTCTACTTGTATACAACTGACCTATGTACGATTAATACTTCATAAAATACTGCAGATCCTTTATCTTACCTCTTTCTAATCTACACACATACAAGTATTTAACTGAAGTTACACAACAGTGTTGTTGATACAGAGTTGGAGTTTATTCACACGTCACATATTACAGTGGGTAATGTTTTCAAGAAACATTGCTGCCACATATGACACAGGAAAAAAAGAAAATACACTGAACCCTTTCTTTGCCATTATATAAAAATAGTGTTGCTACAAAAGTATAAATTAGGCTTACTAATAAGACAACTCAGATCTGAAGCTACACAGGAATCTGCTGCCAAAGTGCAATAAAAGAGACAAAATTAATAGAATCAAACCCTTTTTTGTTGCATTTTAGTAGAGTATAAAAATAAATGCCTTTTAAAATAGGATGCAAGCAACACTAGTTTCTTAACCTGAATTGATAATAGACTATAATCAATTTAAGTTTGCATTCTTTCTTATACCATTTTGTACAATAATTATAATGAATAAGTTCAAACAAACTAAAACTTACAGCTGATTAATAACGGTATCTAACTTGAGTTTTATTATATCAAAAACCTGTTGAAATGCTACAGTTATTTTTACTGTTCCCCCAAAAGAGCGTCGGCAGCCTCCAGGAATGCTTCTTTCACAACTTCGCCGTCTTTGAAATACTTCATGTGTTTCGCAAGAACGTGACTGACACGATAAGATGCTCTGGTAGCAGCCTTGCTCTTGTTGTTGGGCCTGGTGAAAATGGACTGCTGTGCATTTAGCTGTCCTTTCAGGCCCCTCCCCTTTTGGGAGCGTAGGGCAGAATTAGGAGGGAATTCTGTCTCGTAGCGTTTGTGCACTGTTTTGAAATGCCGCTCCTAAATTACCCTTCTTCGATAAAGCCACGCTCGCAGATGAGACAGATGGACTTTGAATTGGAATAGATACAAAAATAATCATCCTCCCACTCGGAGTGAAAATGATATATTTTGGGCTTTTTTGCTTCTGCCATAATTGCGGTCTTGTGTGTGTGCAGACTGTCACTCCTGTTGACATGGACAACATCAGCGAACACCCACTGCCCACAAGCCACGCCCCGACACATGGGGTCACGCCGGCCAATCACAAAGCTTTGATGCGTTCAAGTGCATTATTCTGGTACAGGAAGATTATGTTATAGGACATTAACGATAAAACAGAATATTGTTGTTCTATTTTTAGACACATCTCGCGATCGACTGGGAATCTCCCTGAGAAATCTGGTTGGGCACCCCTGGTATAAGGGAAGACGTGGAGCTGGGCTGACCAGGAGGGCTGGACGTGGCAGGCAGAGCGGCTGGAGTATGTGAATCTGGAACAGGAAAAACAAGCAGGATTAGGAGCATCAAAAAGTCACTAGGAAAAACACTAGTAGGCCTGGACGATAGTTTACCACTGAAGAACTGGCGAAGTCTGAGGATGGGAACCAGGGTTTTAAGCAGGTGCAGGTGAGTGGTGGCAATCAGTGAGATGAGCAGCAGCTAAGGTGGTGAGTTGGCGGGAATCGGAATGTAGGTAGCCATGCCCAGCCAGGAAGACAGACACACAGATAAACAGACAAAACAAACACAGGGCCCTTCTCACTTCTCTTATTTTTCATTTCCTCGCTCCTCGCTCTCGGTCTCACCGGAAGTTGATTTGTCTGCGCCATCTTGAGTAGCGTCCCAATGGCCTTTTTTTGCCGGAGGACCGAGGAGCGATAATGGAGGAGCTATAACTGAGGAACCACCAGACCAGAGCCATTTAATAGAAGAGTTACGACATCTCCGTTCACTCCAATGGACCACTTTTTTACAGCAATGGCGGATCGTGGAGCCTCTCAATCGTTCCCCGGAAGTTAGCGCCAAGGCTGGCAGAGCTGTGGAGTTGCTGCATAATAGACCGTTCGTGACGGACTTTTAAAGGTAAGAAGAAGTTTAAAGATGTATATTGCGGATATTATCAGTACATCTGATTCAAATGAACATGTGTATTAAAGGATGTCAGTGGATTATCCCTAAATTAGTAGATTTAGGGAACGTTTACAGATAACAGATTAAGCTAGCATACCGAAGCAAGTTAGCAACACACGTTGAACAGCCTTTTAATTGTAAATTCCGTTCTCTCTATGTCATTTCGTCCAACATGTTGAATTAGAGAAGAGGGGCTTCTAAACGGGATTGTATGCGGGGGTGGAGGGAGTTAAATATTAGATAAATATAACTTTGGTGCGTGTAAGAGTGAGTGTTTTTAGCAGAGCCATATTGTGTCCTTGTGATTCTGTTGATTATTACCTGTCTGTATAATGTTGCAGCTCAGCTGATTCTGGATTGATGGCAAAGGGAGAGGGACTTAAGTGAGAGTGAAAACACAAGGTACGTTTAATACTACTGTTTTATATAAGTAAACACGTTATCTCCCCAAGGCAATAGGTGTGCTATATAGGTGTGTATAACCCTTTCTCCTGTCTGTTACTCCCTCTCTCAGCACAAGAACCAGAGGGGGGTTCAATGGAGCCTGAATACCTGCACTGAGACCCTCACCCTGCACCCTGAGTCTCAACTCTCAGTGTTTTTCAAGCCTTTCCCTGTTTTTTTGTATTAAACAAAACATTAAGCTTTCCCAATGGTGTGGTTTTCGTTTTGTGAAAAAGTGCAAATGCAGTGTTTGTATATAAATCACATATTTTGTTGCTGTTGGTCGTGAAATTGCTCCTGCTGACTTGAGCCAGCCATTTTTCCTCCGCTCTATGTCAGTGTGGAAGCCGTACATTCGTACTCCTTTCTCTGAGCGATTTGAGCATCCCCAGGCAGCACAGCAAACCATGGTGGCGACTAGGAGGCAGCACAGCAAACCAGGACAACACGGAGGAAAAGGCACCGACAAACTGCATGATATGCTCTTCTATGTTTATTGAATTCCATGTATTTGCAATGGATGTTCCTAAAGCAACACATTTAACATCATCATCATCATCATCATCATCATCATCATCATCATCATCATCATCATCATCATCATCATCATCATCATCATCATATCCTGTCGGTCTCCTGTCCTTTCTGAAAGCCATAAAGACGACATTAGTCATTTAGATAACTTGTGTCCTCAATTACCAGGGGATTACTGAAACTACCATGAATTTAAGAAAATGGTAGAAATGAATCCAATCTGAATTTTAAAGCATTACTTTAGATCCCCTCCCTCTACATGTATCAATAAACATTAGAAAGTGATCCTCCTGACTACCATACAAGTTTAAGAAGATAATATTGGTTTGAAAGAATTCAAAGCTATAAATAAACAGCAACAGGCTCTTTAACCAAGGCACTGTTAGTAACATGTAAACTAGTTGTTCACACTAATCCTAATATTATCACTTAATATTAGCAAATTCGATTTTATTTTTGAAAACATATTGATGTAAATACATACACATATCGATTTGTTGTATAAATATTGCAAATCAAAACCTTTATTCACTAATAATTACCAAAAATCGTAGTTCTATCTCCTGTTATCAATGCATTCACATTGCCCGCCATGAACTTCCGGGGAACGATCCCTCGTCTACATGAACCACGTGACGATAACCGTTTTTGGACTTCCGGTGTCGTAACTCTTCTATTAAATAGCTCTGCACCAGACCATCCTTCAATGAAATCCTCAGACACTCGCCCCGCCCCTTTACTGTGTATCGCTCACTGATTGGACGAGGCAGTGCATGCACTGATCTGATGCTTCTTGACATGAGAGCAGTTTCCCAGCGGAGTGAAGAAAATACATGAACCTCACGGGAGTCACTCCTCAGTTTATACTGTGTTTTGTTTCAATTAATGTATCATTTAGTTACAAATATGTGATATATCTGAACAACAAAGTGGTCAAAAATCATTTTCTTCATTTATTGGAAACATTTTCATGATCGCTTTTTTCGTTTATACATTTTAAGAATGCCGTTTATCTTTTTTGAGAATGACTTCTTATTTTATTTAATGTATTTGGGTCTACAACAGATGATACAAATGTTTGTGTCAGTAAATGTGTACTAACAGAGGTGGGGGTGTGTGTGGAAATAACGGGACAGAGTCAAGCGACAAACTCTGGGGAAGAGCCGGGACGCCAATACGGAAGTGCCACACACTGCAGTTTATCTAGTGGCCAGTAGGAGCAGTCTGCAGAAGGGCGCAATTTTCATAGACCCCCATGTTAAAATGCCCAACTTTGCAGCAGAAATAAACATGTTTACATCGTGGTTAAAAAAACCATATTCTCTGTATAGTTAGATCCCCCCTTCATGACTACTGTGTGGGGGGTGCATTTTTTTCTCAACTCATCTGTTTAATTAATATTAAGCCTTAAAGTTATGCATATATTAGGGCGTGGTCACATTGAGTGACAGCTCTGTCAAGTGACTGCTGCTGCTAGCTTCTTGTCTCTCTGCTTGCTGCTCCGTGAAGCTAGCTACAGGGACTCTGCCTGCTCAGTTCATCCAGGGAACACAACTTGAAGCCGGCCATGGTTGTTTGTTCTTCATGCTTATATATCGGACAATTGTGACTCGCTCTGCGGTTGAAACAGACGGTGCATGAATGCGGTTTTTGCGGTAAGTGAAATTCGAGTACTTATTGATGTGTTTATTATTTGAATCAGCTACGTAATGAATGTTAAGGCTTGGGTTAGCATGTAAGCGAGTGGTAGTTACATCGGTGCTAACAATGCTAATCGTAGTCTCCAAGTTAAAACCATAGATTGTAGATATAAAGGTTAAAACGAAATAGACAAGTGTTAAGCGTTAAGTGGGATAATACTGTAGAACAAACGGCTTCTGTTTGAGGTTGATAAAATAAGGTCATCCTTGTAACTTAGAGAGATATTTTATTATGTAGGTAGGAACTGTATGCATCGCTAAGGTTCATTTAAATTGGCTATGCTCAAGTATGTAGACAAGCTTATGTCGAGGGAAGTAGTGTAGCGGATGTACATCCCACCTTTCATGGGTAAGTGCCCCATTACATTTATATGTGCAAAGATGCACATCAACATGATTTAAGGCCAAGGGAATCAAAGTGCTGGTGGTTTGAGTGAGGAACAGCTAGACGTGAAAAACATCAAAGAGAATACAATTAAATCACAACTCAAACTGAATCCTGAAGAGCTTGGCCAAATAAATAAATCAAAAAACGGCCTCAACACAAAGTGGAGAAACTGTCTGGAGTAACCAAACCATGAGCATTTGGGGATGAATTAAAAAAAGCACAAAATTGCATGTGACAACATTTTTTTTGTGTGAACACAACCCACTATACCACAATTTGTTTAGAGACATTTCATTTCATTTCAAACCTTTATTTATCCAGGTGTATCCCATTGAGATCATTGATCTCTTTTTCAAGGGAGACCTGCTCAAGTAGGTTCCACATGAAACATAAAAACATAAACAGAACAACAAAAAGGACATCATACAGCATCATTACAGGGATTTACAATTTACATAACTATCCACATGAACAGGTACCAACAGCTTCCGAGCATCCAACCGAGCTTTAAAAACATTTAGTGGCACCAGATTGCTCAGTTTCCATTTCAATTGCAGACTATTCCAAGACAGTGGAGCTGCGCATCTAAATGCCATCTTCCCTAAGACAGTCCTAGCAGTTGGCACATTTAATAAAAACACATGCGATCTCAGGCAGTAGCCACTTACAATTCGCCGTGAGATCAGGGAGCAGATGTAGGATGGAAGTTTCCCTAACATGGCTTTGTATATAAAAATGTACCAGTGACTGAGCCTCCGTACAGTTAGCGAAGGCAAACAAGCCCTTGCATACAGGGCACAGTGATGGGTTAATGTGATGGGTTAATACATGACGAAATACATTGTTAAAAACAATATATACAAATGCATATGCAAAGAGATGAGAGGAGTAGCTTTCAAAGACTCGCACATTTGACTTACAAACTGCGATTCCAGTCTAGTGTGTCTGTATTGATTAATAGATAGCTGATAAACTATCCCTTGCAGTTATATTTATCTATGACATTTAGCAATTCTGTATCTTTTACATCCAGGACCAACACTCTGTAAGGGCGTGATGAGCACTTTATGCTTCTGATTGGAGGAGCTGATATCAACTCAATTGAAAGACCTGCAATTGTTTTTTCCGTATGTAGAACATGTATGTACATTCTTTTTTTTTATCATGACATTGGCTGTTAAAAAGTTGTTCACTATATCTCATCCAGGATCTGTCCAACATCAATGGGCTTGTTGGGTGATAGACTTGTGCTGCTCTGGACTCAAATTTCAATCCTTAATATTAAACTGAGGCAGGGATGTGAAGTTGTGACTGGGTTGTGTTGCTGAGAGTTGAGTCAGCAATGCAAACCTGGACCCTTGGACCTGTTAGGGCACATGAGTAATAGGGTCTTGTATTACCACAGACAGATCTGCGATGGTGTTGGATTTGTTTGAGAAGGTGTGGATGCCTCGAAATGCCCGGAAATCTAATTTTGTGTTTCTATAAGTCAAGATCCTCTCTCTTAACCACTCTTAGAACATCTACATTTAACACATTTAACAGTGAATTGGAATGTATTTAATTGATTAAATAATTAAAATAGCAATGTTGCACACTGCCAGATAATTTGATCTGAGACTTTGAAATATTGATGTCACAGGACTCACATCATCATTTCTTTGAAAACAGAGGAGGTGATTATTGGATGGTGTCACATTTTCCTCAGAGTCATATTGAAAGAAGAAAGCCAAGCTGAGATAATGATTGAACAAGCCATAATTGATTATGTAAATGTCATTACAATGTGTGGGTGGCCCTCTCCTCAGATCAATGGACATAAAATCTATTGCCAACGATTGCCTAATTTGCACCATGATAAACAGAAAAGACGAATATACTGTAACGATAGAGAGCTGCAAACACAGAAATCTGGTCAAAGGGAACACATTTAAAGTTGTTTGTGATCCATGACACTGATGATAAATGTTTCAATGTAAAGCTTTCTCCACATTAACCTGGTGACTCTTTTAAGATCTTGATCGATTTCAGTTACACAACGAGCTATTTACTGCACGACCGTAATGATGAGAAACAGCCTCTTTACCGGCATGGAAGACACACACCATTAATGCTGAAGTTGCATTCTTGAAAACATTTGACAACACCAATTTACTATGCCATTAGGGGTGCAGCTTATTCTCCCGGGCTATGCATGAGCGGAGCAGATAGGAGAGTTTGTTACGGGCCAGAGGAAGCATATTTATAGATGATTTGTTTCCAAAATTCTTCCACTACAGCTTAAGAGAGTACTAAATTGCAGACTCATCCTGCTTTCCTTTTTACTTTCTCTTATAGGTACAAATAATACTCCTTATGTTGTAAGAGATCATAAAACACAGGGTACATTAAGTCAAGTTGTGTAGTAAATTCTTGTTAAGCACTCACTTTAGCTCAGCCCGAAGCTTGAAATCTACAATAAATGAGATTTATAATATAAATCTCATTTATTGGCTTACGAGGTCAAATATTATTTGACCTCGTAAGCCAGTTGTTCTTTCTTTTAGTTTTCTCTCTGTGACCTTTTATGGGATAAATAATTGTTTGTGTTTTTCAGTATCTGATCTCATTTAAACTTTTATGAGCCAAGAGTGGAAACAACATACCGTAGGCTGTAAATACATGATGCATATCTGGTCTCACATGTTAAAGGTAAATCAGTTGAAATAATAAAGTTGTTGAAAGCTGCCGGTGTAAGGACAAGCAGGAGTTGCCTTTAAAAAACAAACCAACCACATACTGGACCACATACTGGACCACCTATTGGCCGACTCTGTGACTTTCAGAGGCTCTACTGCAGCCTGCAGAGGTTTAACAACCAGATTAACAAGAAAATAAAGCAAATAAAGCAAACAAGAGGCTTGCCAAAACCTAACAATTCTAAAATGACTAGTTTATTTGTTTGCGTGTTGACTGACTATTTTTATAGACTTTTTATTTGGATCAGTGTTGTTTGGGGAATAATTGTACTGAAAGGTGTTTTCTAGTAATTTGTCAACAAAGCTATCTACAGAGGCCGTATTTATTAACAATAAGAATGGCATTTTGAGGTTTTAGACATCAGCAATAATCCCAAACCCTGAGTTGGTAAGTCTTTCATGAGCTATAAGTCATGATGTGGAAGCAACATGGGTGGTAAAAAGAATATAAGTTATTGCTCATAGTGTTTGAACAAATTGTGGTTCCAACAACAGGGGACATGTACTGGAAGTCAGGAACACATTTCCCGATTATTTCGAGACCATCTGAGTGCTGCACAAATGCCCAGACTCACAATTTTTAACTCAAGTCAAACATCATTTATCTTCATGATTCAGATCAACTCAAATTCCAAATGTTTTTTTGGCCTGTGCGACACCCTTCTACAAAGTGACATATGAAATCAGGCCAGACGTTTTTCCCCGTAATCCTGCTTAATCAGACAACGGACATAAACAAATATATCAAGACGAAAAACATAACCTCCATGGCAGCAGAAATTAATGAATGTTATAATATGCATAAATGGAAATGTAATGTCTAGACTCAAAAGGGACTTCAACTAAAGATGATCAATCTGTGAATGTTATTGTGCAAGTCATGTATATCTTATTACTTTTTTATAGTACAATATCTGGAGTGACTAGAGAGTGCTGTGTATTCCCTGGGTGCAAAGGATCTTAGTCTGAATATCTTAAAGTGTATTGGTAAGATAATAAATATAATATATCTTATATACTCAATCATATCCGCTTGTCTGTCAATTATAGTTTTGATATTTATACAGACTTAGATGTCAGTATGTGTCGAATTTTTTTAGCATAATCTGAATTTGCAAGGTAACACCATAAGGTTTTCTACATTATCAGCAAAGTGAGCTGAATCAAATTAGAAATATTCATAAGCAGTTGCATTAATTTATTACTTATTAACTTATTCACGAACAAAGTCACATATATAGCCTATAAGGGAGCATCATGAGGTGAAACAAAATGCCGAACATCTGACTCTTAAAAATAAAATAATACCTTATTCCGAGTGTACTTGCTTTTCTCTTTGAAAGTCATCACATACCGGCATTGTAATACACGGTTCGGCTGCATTAAATATTACATATCTGCCGTAGTTCTGTATTTATAGAGCCCTGATGAGAAGACCTCTAGAAAAACATGAGGAACTGAAAACGTGACGTGGATCATAAATATATCAGCCATTAAACAACATCTTACATTTCTTTTCACACAATACGTCTCCTTGCAGTATCAACACTAATTCGGCTGACTTTTATATTTGATCCAATTGGTAGATAGGCTGTATTTACACCATAAAGGTGCACAGCTGATATAAAGGGACACCTGGTGGTTAAAGCATGTTATTGAATTTCATTATTTGTATTATTAGTAGTGCTGTCAAAATTATCGCGTTAACGGCGGTAATTAATTTTTTGAATTAAAAATATTTAACGCATTTAACGCATGTGCAGAATGGCCCGCCCCATACATGCCACCAGTGGCAGCGCCAGGGTATGGCTGGGGTAGTCTACACCCATACCAAGAAATGGCTTAGCCCCACCATGAAAAATGATGTTAAAGTAAGCAAAATAAAGTCTGCCAACTCGCGCGGAGTAAATTGCACAGACAGCAGTTAGTAAGATTGATTTCAGTAGCCACGGTTTTGAAAACTTTTGTCACGTAGTGATCGTCTTCTCAATAGAACATCTTTGATAACGGCGTGGTGTTGTTGCAGGAAGTCCCGACGGAGAATACTTTTGCTGTAGTACAGGGCAGAGCCATATAATAGTAATAATATGGCTCTGGTACATGGGTGCACATAACTGGTACGCAGGTTATGTGCGTAATCTGAAATGCGTACCGTCACTTGTGTCACAAAGCGCATTTGCGTACCGACGTACTTGTGAAGCTTTTCCAGAAGGCAGTTCGATCACCGGACGACAGAGTCGGTCTCCGTGTGCACAGACAGGGCTGCTGTTAACGTCGGTCTGTACAACGGAACTGTGCCAAAACTACGCCAACCGGCTGCGGAGGGAGACTCCCCCCAACACTGGAGAACTGCGCTAAAACAGCTGATCACAACGTTCACACTCTGTGGTCCCGAAGTACTCCACTAGCCCCCCACCCCCTCTGTTGACTTTCCTGAAGTACTCCCCCGTTGATAGAAATCAACACGTAATGAATTAAGACCCTACGGTTTGATGATTGATAGGTGTGTGGGTTGTCTTTCATTTTGACATGCAGACATTTTTTATAATAAACATAGATACTGTATGTTAAATGGATATATCCGCCTTCTTTCATTTATCTTTCCATTCCCACAACAATATACATAAATAAATGGCATATTTTGGACATAGTTCGAATGGTGATTAATCATGATTAATTAATTTTTAAACTGTGATTAATCTGATTAAAATTTGTAATCGTTTGACAGCCCTAATTATTAGATATTAATAGGATCCTTATAAAGTATATTCATTACTCGTTATTCTCTACTAATAGTTAATTAAAGACTGTATATAATGACTATTTTGCACATCCCATTCAATATTTCAATATTTTCTAAGGTTTATTGACATATCATATAGGCCTACACAACTATGGTGTAGTTCTGCACTGAATGAAAAACTTGGGTCCCAGGTTCCTCAATAGTGCATTACAAGACATCTATCAATATGTGTGCATACCTCCAGCAATGTTAACTATGTTGAAGCACTTATTTTAACTGATATTATACATAATGTATTATACTCTTATAAGATGTATGCAGATATTTCATCTCCGGCCTTGTCAGGTATTGAACAATCAATAAATAAAGAACACAGAATTGTTAAATATAATACACAGAATTTGTGTGATTATACTAAATGATTTACAAATAAACACCACTGCATTACAACTGTTACACATGCTGATGTAACGCAAATGTTCCAACTTGGGATCAATAAAGTATATCTTATCTTAAGCTGATCGATGGCTATGCCATATTTGCAAAATTTGCCTCTGAACCTTGACAAGTGCATGTTTCAGGCTTATCAATTAATGTAATGTAATGTTATCACAGGGGTCACACACATAAGACCAGCTGTTAAATAAAGCTCTTCTGACCTTAGCTGGCATGTGTGTATATATATTAATACTGCCCATTATGGGCACAAGCAATTTTCACCCATTTATTAATTATATGTTTTAAATGTGAGTGTTTCCTATCCCCTAAACCTCCAGGGATGTACACAGTTTAATACTGGCAACTTCTTATTATGGGAAATACGAAAACGTCTTTTAAAACTACAACTCCCAGTAGAGACGTGCCATATAGAGAACATGTTGCGAAACAGAATAGCCAGCATGTGTAGTTCTGGGGACGGGGTGGGGGAGGGGGGGACGCGGTGGACCCGTTCAAATCCAGTTTTGGACAGTCTGCCGTGGTTCCATCCCATTTCAAGTGCTGTTCGAGGCTCGGTAACCCTCGGAGCACACTCTCCAATCACAGAGCTTGAGGACTATCACAGGGTTTGTCAAACAGAGCACATGGTGTAGTCCAAACGATAGCTGGGGATTCTGGGTAGTGTAGTGTCTTCTGCCATCCTTTACTCCGAAAAAAGATTTGTTTCTCCGAATCGAAGGGGAAAAATACAAAAGCATTGCACACAATTTAAACCAATCAATGTTGTGTAATTAACAAGGATAATCTGGTGTTTTTTAGTCGATGAGTAGTGCAGATATCACTGTAAAATCAATCGTCAGTAAGGGGAATATTTACTTCCGGGTGTACAATTCTCCGTTATCCAATGAGAATGGACGCTCTCATTGCCTTTAAGGGCAGTCGACACAAACGAATGCCGTGCTTCCATGAGCGTCCATAGAAGCTATGGAAAGCTGAAAATGGGCCCCCCCCCCTTGCGTTGAAAATGGACTCTAAGGCCCCCCCCCTTGCGTTGGAAAAAGCCGGCAGGGGACTTGACATAACGTCAACATAGGCCGACCTGGGAGTGAGGATGTGTTGGCTAGGGAGAGTAAGTATAATAATAGCTTAGAGCTCTTGCTTTTAACTAGGAAACTACAAAATGAAGCTCAAATGATTGCTTCCCCTAAGCTATTACATTTTAAATAGATTCTCCTCTTATATTTTCCTGCTTCCCTGCAGTGTAAATCACTTCAGGAGACAATCTCGTCCAGGACATCCACCAGCGAACAATCAGACAAGCCCTGAAGTATCTTTGCTCTAAAATCGACCAGAAGCCAATCGGCATGCTCTCTCAGTTTCATGCATCTGCAACACAGTCCCTCCGTCTCAGCAAGATTCTCAACAACATCCAACCATCTCCACCCCCACCAGCAGCAGGATGAGTATGATGACCTTATCTGGGGTTGATGTTTCTGACCTGTGCTTCCAATTAAAGCTACAAGATGGAAAGTCTTTTCATCTGCAGTTGTTTTTCTCAGTTGATTTCAGGTTTAACTCTGTTATTATATCACGCAGCCAGCATGCCTTGGAGAAATGTTTGTTTTGCTGAACTCTAGTCTGTTCTCCTCCAGGGACACATCCCAAAAACTAACACCAGTTTACGATTATCCAATAATGAAGATCTGCATTTTGAGGTCAGTGTTGTAAATATTTAAAAATGTTCTTATGCTCCAGGCCAACTACATAAGATCTGCTCCATAATAATAATAATAGATTTATTTTGTTAGCGCTTTTACAGGTGCTCAAAGACGCTTTACAGATATAGTGAAAAGAAAAGAAAAGAACAAATAAATATATATAGTTAAAGTTAAAGTCAAATAATACAAAACAATCACACATTAAAAGCCAGATTGAAGAGGTGAGTTTTTTGAAGGTGGTGAGGTCAGTGCAGTCTCTGATGGGTTGGGGGAGTGAGTTCCAGAGGGAGGGGGCAGCGATGGAGAAGGCTCTGTCCCCCCAGGTCCGGTGATTGATGCGGGTGGGGATGGATAGGAGGTTGGCTTCTGATGAGCGGAGGCAGCGGTAAGGGGTGTGGTGGTGCCCTTACTTGGGTCTGTGAGGTGGGGGGGGGGGGGGCTGATTGTTGGGGGCTTTGTAATGTGTATAATAAACATCTGGGTTGAAAATTAGCTCTGTGATTTTAATACGCTACTGTTCACTGTATTCATTCACTCAATGAGATTAATCTGAGACAGTTTATGACTCCACAAAAGTCATATGAGAGTTATGGACTGGGGAAACCTCTGCAGTCAGACACTGATTTTACAGAAAGTGACTTTTTATTTGGCCCACCTTTTAATAACTCCTCTAGAAAATGCATTGACTTGCAGTGTAGTGAGAGGGCAAATGAAATTCCTCAAATGCTGATTTAAAGTCTTTGCTAGAGTCAGCCCCACCGAGCATTTCTCTCATTACTTACTACAAAATAATAAATCAATATTTTGATTTCAGATCAGATAGTATTAACTTTTGTGTGACCAACTTCAGGACAGTGTCATTGCTCCTATGATTTATTCCTTATTATTCAGTTTCTGGATTTTGCTGATCAGCCTTGGCAAAGAGTTTTTATTACTCCATTTTATGGAAATGTGTAGGCTGCGAACTGCTGAAACTGCTTATTTAATTATTATTTTGTAAACTTCAGTATTGCTTACACGGTAAGATGTTTCCTTTATGTCGTTTGATTGTCTCTCCTGTTTAAATAACATTCAATATGAGTAGTCAGAGAAGAATCCACTTATTCACTTGAAGCATAATTGGAATATGACATTTCATTATCTGTATCAAGATTAGTATTTTCTCAGGCAGTATTTAATCACCCATAATTCCTCTCCTTCAGCCTTGACCTTAAGCACTTGGAAATTGACAATATCAGTGTTGACCTCTGATCCATAAAATAAATGACTCAGAATCTACAACCATTTGTTGTCAACATCAGTTTTCAAACCGATACACGATATACTGTCAACAGCGTGTGATGTGTGGAGAAATACTGACCATCACTCAGTGGATGTGACATTCAAGGCCAATACACAGTGTGTTACAGTGTGTACCAGCTGGACCATCTGATGATCAATCATGTATTCCTTGAACACCTGTGTTTTTTTAAACTTATGGACCGGATCAGAATCACGGAGCAGATATTTTTTACTTATGGATACAGCTATGTTGGAGGTCTGTGTTCTTCAAGAGATGTTATTATTAATAATATTGTGATAATTTGTTGCTACTCGTGTGTCACAGTAACTATGATTGTTTTATAGAAATTAAACCAACCCCATTAAATAATCCCAAATGTTGAATCATGACATTTATTTTTACAACAGCTAACAGTTTCATTTAATTTTATAAACCTCTCATTTTATGTCAAAAAGTATTCCTCAAATTGAAATTACATTTTACATTTTTATGTTGTGCTCAATTCATACAGGTTTTTGTTTTCCAATATTGACCTTGTTCTCATTAACAGAAGAAAAGCCTCTACTCAGCATATTAATGCGAGCCATCATTTGCAAAAAAAAAGCAACCTTAGCCTTCAATTTCAATTTATGGGCAGATCAGTCAAGTGGAATCTAAGCTGTTGAATAACCATTCACTATAACTACTTTGGGATCAATATCAACACTTAATTAAATACTTAGACTACAAACATCACCCTGCATCCCATAACATTTATATCTACAATTCATACATGTATGTACCAATTTCACAAATAAAAGGGTATGAAGTTATTATAATAAACATTATTGTGGTTATATTTTTAGCTAATCGTTTGTCACAATAAAAAAATGTTTAATAATACAAATGAAACACATTAACACTATTACATGATGCTTAATGTTAAACACATAATCGTGAAATGTCTGTGAAAAAAACATTTGGAAGAAATATGCCACTTATTTTACATTGATAGATATTCCTTAAGGTTGAAGCGAAGGATATCATCTCCTCTTACATTGTGGTGCTCCATTTTTACAGGTTTTTAATATCGCTGCCTTCACCCAAAACCCATGTGTTTCCAAAATATGAATGCTGCCAGATAACAGAAAGGTGTGAGGAAGTCCTGCCAGCAGCAAAATGAAAAACTAAGCCAAAGCCTGTACAACCTTATCAGATACTCAATGTGTTCAAATAGCAGTAAAGCACACTTTTAATATCAATACAAGTGATAATGTAAAAACACGTTTGCTCATTGCAAGTTTATGTACATTTTTTTTCTATAAATAGCTGCATTTTAGCAGGGACCTTTTACTGGGCAAAAGCACCCATTATCCCCATCAGTTAAGCCAATAAAACTCCAGCTGCATTCATCTGGACATGCTTAGAGTGATTGAAGCCATCTGGTAAAAACTGCAGGCCAGCTCAGCCTCTGAAACATTGATATGGATGATTTTATAACCACGTCTGCGCAGTGAACGGTAAATATTCAAGGTTAAGTCTATGGCTAATTTGTTTAAACAGGAGCTCAAGCTTTCCTAGGCTAAAGTAACACCATCTGTTGTGGGGGCAGGTTTTTTTCAGGGGAAGTAGCGTTCATCGCAACAACACAGTTATTAGAGTTCAGTTTATTATGCTGCTCCTGCCCTGCGTTACTTTAACCCAGAAGTTGGCAAACCTCGACGTGGGGCTATATTCATGCACATAAGGAAACAGCTGGAGAGATGGGCCAACAACTCTGTGAACTCACAGTGAATGAATACAATGGATACGTTTGCTGTTTGGACATCTAGCTTCACACACACTTTTCAGAAGCAGAGCTGATATTTACATTAGTTCATGTCAGAAAAACGTTCAGCATGTATCTCTGTTAAGATCACGATCGATAGATTTTTAAAAAGGTAGAAATATTAATGTAGAATAACCAAAGGTATTGTTGTTTTTATTTCTCACATTTTAGTGAGGAAAAACGTAATCCCTACATAAACCTCAATGCAAATCCACTGCCTAGAGTTCAGTCAGAGATTTGGATGGTTTGGATAGTGACCGTGACTCAAGCTATAGCTGATTTTGTACAGCTTTCTCTGGAGCCACAAGGACATTATAATGTGTTTCACATAAACAGTAGTTCCCCTTTAATCCTGGATTAAATAACCATTGTCTTTAAAATACAAGTTATCTAACAAGGACATTTAAATGGCGAAGAAGGAACTTGAAATGTTTATAGATGGAGAAATATCAGTTAAAACTATAGGTTACTTACGTAACCCCAGTCTCAGAGTAACATGAAGCGAGATGTCTCACTATGGGATGCGCCTCATCGCGGAGCAAACAGAAGCATCAATCTCATTACGCCAATCCTGATTGGCTGGTGATCTTGACGTCAGCGTCAGGAAATGCACCCCCTATAAGTAGCTTGCACCACGACGCATGTGTCATTCAAAATAAGCACCTCTTCTCGCTTCACCATAGCAAGGAGGGCCGTCTGGTGAGACATCTCATTTCATGTTACTCTGAGAACTGGGGTTACGTAAGTAACCTATAGTTCTCATTCATAACACTCCGTTCGATGTCTCACAATGGGAAATTGTAGCTCCCGTATTGCCAGACGAGCTTATCTCGAAAATCACCAAACCGACCAGAACTTTAACAGGTAGAGCTCTGACTCAACCAGGTGCCCAGCACTGCTTGAGTCACACTGGGAGTAGAACGTCCAGACTGTTAAGAGGCGGACAAAAGTGAGCGGCGAGGACCAGCTCGCCGCTTGCACCAATGTCTTGGATGGGAGACATCCTGGACAGAGCCCAGGATGCAGCCAGACCCTGAGTCGAAAGAGCTCGCGGACCCGAGGGTGCCTGCGAACTCTGACTCGTATGGGCCCCAAAGCAATTGCTTCCACAAACCAGTGGGAGAGCAGTTGCTTAGTAACAGGCTTGCCCTTATAAGGGTTAGCCCAGGACACAAGGGGTTTGGTCATTATGACGAAGCACCCTTGATCCGTCCCTGTACGTGCGCAAAGCACGGGCTGGACACGGCAAATCCGGCCGCTGTTCCCCGGAGGAATACAGTGGCGGGGAGGATGCCTCAATGTCAAATATGGTACCTGAACCAACCGCCTTAAAATAAAGGCAGGGTTGGGCTTCAACCACACTCTGTTTGCCCTGGGGCGAACCGAGTGCCTGAAGACTGTACAGATAGCACATGAGTGCCACTGGCTCGCTTGGCAGCTGCCAGGGTCAGCTCCATGTCACACTGTATTCAGATTGTACCACTCACGGGCCAGGCCCATAGAGTCAAGCGCTCTGGGTGTGGGTGAAAGATCTCCCCCCCCGCTTGGGACAGTATGTCCCTGCATAGTGGGAGCTGCCATGGCTGCCCGCACAGCAGCTGATATATCTCCGCTAGCCAGTACATAGCTGGCCAGTGAGGAGCTATCCGAATAAGTGTGTGGCGTTGCTCTCTCACTCTGGCCAGAGTTGGAGGTATCAGAGCCAGGGGTGGGAACGCGTACAGAAGGCCCGGAGGCCAATTGTGCACGAGTGCATCCACGCCTAACGGTGCATTTAGATCACGCATCGAAAAGAACAGCTGACACTGAGCGTTGTCTTTTGATGCGAACAGATCCACCGCGGCTCTGCCGTAAGGGACCCACAGCTGGCTCACAATCCTTGGATGTAGAGTCCAGTCTGCATAAAGTGGTATACCTCTGCCCCGAGGTTCATCACTCCCGGTACGTGCGTCGCTCTCAGAGAGAGGAGACGTCTACTGCTCCATAGGATAAGTTTGCGCGCCAGTGTGTGTAACTGGAGAGAACGCAAACCCCCTTGGCGGTTAATATACGATATTGTGGTCGTATTGTCTGTCCTCACGAGGACGTGATGTACCCTGAGGAAAGGCAGAAAGCGTTTTAGGGTGAGAAACACCGCTAAAAGCTCCAGGTAATTTATGTGCGCCCGCTGGAGGTCTCTGCTCCAGAGACCCCTCACCGAGCGACCTTCATAAATACCTCCCCAACCTGTCAGACATGCGTCCGTGGTGACCACTTTCCGTGAAAGGACAGCACCCATAGGCAAACCTCGTACTAGAAAAGTCGGGTGCAGCCAGTGGCGCAGTGCCATTACGCATTTCACAGTAACCATCACTCTCCGCGCGGCATGGCGGTAGGTAGGTCGCCAGGCGAATACCCTGTTGTCTTAACGGGGCTATCGCGGCTTCCGTACATCGTACAAACACCCTTGGACTGAGAGACAGACCGAAGGGGAGTACTCTGTATTCATAACAGATCCCCTGAAATGCGAATCTCAGATATTTCCTGTGTGGGTAATATACTGGGATGTGAAAATACGCATCTTTCAGGTCGACTGATGTAAACCAGTCGTTTTGTCGCACGAGCAGCAGCAGAGATGTGTGAGTGAGCATTCTGAACTTATATCTTTTTAGATATTTGTTCAGAGCCCTCAAATCAAGTATTGGCCGAATTCCGTTCCGTCCCCGTTAGGGAACGAGGAAGTACTTGGAATAGAAGCCGCCCTGACTCTGCTCGGCGGGTACAATAGATATAGCCCTCTTTTCTAGGAGTGAGAGAATCTCTCTCTCCAGAATATGGGCTGACTCTCCTCGGGCCTGCGAATGCAGAATGCCCGAGAAGCGAGGGGGGGTGACGGTGACTTGGAGTCTGTAGCTCCGTGTAACTGTCTTGAGAAACCAAAGCAGATGTCGTGAGCATCCCCCCATATATCCTCACAGAGCTCCGCTTGGTATGCGGTTAGCAGTGAGGAAACGTTCAGAGCCCTGGCGGACAACGCTGCGGCTCTGTAGGACCGTTCAGTCATGGTCGACTGGAAACGGTCCACCTTTGCTTGCAGCGTGGGGTTCCTGCTTGGTGACGGGCCCATCCTCGGTAGGAGGTGGGCTGCCACCAGCAGTTCCATTGGCAGTATGCGGAGCAGGCCGAGCCTCCGCGGGCGAGACCATGGTGAGGTCTCGCCGGGAGCTCCCGCCTGGTGAGGCATGGGGCTCCGTTCCCGCGTCTCTTGCCGCCACCGGGTCCCGGCCTGACACGCCGTGGGATCCCGGGTCCCGGTTCCAACAGGCTAGCTTGGTGTGCTAGCCGTCGGTGGAGGCTCTTTCGGGTGAAACGGGCACAATGCCCGCACGAGCCGGGGTTGTAGATAGCTTCCTGGGCGTGTTCCAGCCCGAGGCAGGACGAGCAGACCTGGTGTGAGTCTGTGCCTGCTATCTTCAACCCGCAGCCGCATGACCGAGCCTCCGAGTCCCTGACTCCTCTGGTGTGAGGGGGAGAGGCGTCCATCTTGTTCGCCTCGTGGCGTGGAGAGGACCCGCTCGTAACTGGTACGTCGTTGAGAGAAAAGTGTTACCAACCCGTCCTTAATCCGGAGAAAAAGGGACGGTGTGGGTCCTTTGTTCTCAAAGAATATTGACTGGTGTGTCAATATACTTCTAATCCTTTTCTCCTCCGTGAGAGAGAAAAAGAAAAGCGTCCTCGCTACCGTGGTGACGGTAGTAAGGGGAAGCTAGCTAGCAACAGGTG
Source organism: Pseudochaenichthys georgianus (assembly GCF_902827115.2). Taxonomy (NCBI): domain Eukaryota; kingdom Metazoa; phylum Chordata; class Actinopteri; order Perciformes; family Channichthyidae; genus Pseudochaenichthys; species Pseudochaenichthys georgianus. The sequence continues at coordinate 13,900,091 of NC_047506.1, read as the reverse complement.
TGTTGCTAGCTTGAAAAAATCAGACCTACCTTACTTTCCGGGGAGAGAAGGGCGAGGTCGATTTCAATACTAACTGGCGTTAGTATTACCGTCTTCCTGCAAAGCAGAAGGAGTAGCCGGCGAGCGCCCGTCGACCCAAATGGTTATATTTGGGTTCAGTCTGTGGACCGTTAAGCTTGTCCGGCTACTATAGAGATGTGCTCTGAAGCGAGAAGAGGTGTTTGAATGACGCATGCGTCGTGGCGCAAGCTACTTATAGGGGGTGAATTCCCTGACGCTGACGTCAAGATCACCAGCCATTCAGGATTGGCGTAATGAGATTGATGCTTCTGTTTGCTCCGCGATGAGGCGCATCTCATAGTGATACATCGAACGGAGTGTTATGAATGAGAACTGTGAAGCCGCGCTTTTCAGATGAAGAGGATAACAAAATAGACTATAGCAATACTAAAGGATAAGCCTACAAAAAAGCTACCAATAAAATCCTTGATTACTGACCACTTAGCCGTCTGTAGTGGGTCTCATTTATATGTACAGAATGTAAGCCTCTACCCAGTTTATTAATGCCATCAATCATTTGGAAAAGATTCAGCCTAAGCTTTCAATTAAAATGATGGGCAGATCAGTCAAGTGAACGGTAGCTGTGAAATAACTGTTCCTTTTAACTACCATCCATCTACTTAATTCAATACATATGCTACTTCCACTGCTATTATGGCACCATGCACCCAAACCACATAGAACACAGATTTATATTCCCACATGTTTATGTGATTAAGGCTTCAGTTTATGATTATCTTTTCAGTATTGTTAATACATTTTATTGTTTGGTCTATACAATGTCAAAAACAAAGTTTCACAGCTTCACAGACAAAATAACTAGAAGTTATTATTTAATACATTAAGACATGAAAAACATACAAGTACAAATTATATAACGCAATTTAGATGGTGGATATAAAGAACAGATAAGCAGCACACTCTCACTGGAGAACTGACTAGAATGTAACTGAAGCGATTATTGAAAATTGCTGATTCATTTTCTATCGATTGAGTAATCGAAGCATCTCTCATGCCAATAGGGACTAAAAGTGATTTTAAGATCTAAGAGGAGAGATTTGCTTTCCAGCAGGGTTCTGAAATAATCCATTTACCTTTTGTGGTACCACTTTACAATAAGACTAGCCTCATAAAGGATTCATAAAGGGTTTATAATTAGGTTATGAATTAGGTTGTAAACACTTTATTAATCATTAAGAACCATTTATAAACCAGTTCTAACATAGTTTTCATACATCAACACAGGCTCACTATTTGGCAAGAGGAATAAGCCTTATATTGGCTACTTAGCGAGAATCAAATGAGTAACAGATACCAAGGATGCTGGCTGATGAAGAAGACGAAGTGAGCTAAGTAGCCAATATAAGACTAGCAGTAGATAAATGTGGGCTCACTATTTGGCAAGCAAACGGTCACAGTTGCCCTGTTTATCTCATGTCTTATAAAAGCTTATTAATGATTTATAAAGTCTTCACAACCTAATTAATAAAGGAATTACAAACTATTCGTAAACCCTTTATAAGGGTAGTCTTATTGTAAAGTGGTACCCATTTTGTTTCGCCAATAGAACTAAGGGAAATTACGTGTTCAACATAAATCAATAAGGGCATGACTTCTTTTCGCTTTTCTGGGGACATTATCATTTTGGACATGCTTTTAAATCAGGCCTTGTGTCCTGTTTATCCCAAATGTCATAAATTATGAGATAGTAAAAAACGCCAATTTTACGACAGAGGGAACAGTTGGGAGCAGAGCTAGATACATGAGTATGTATCACTTTGGTAATGGTACTTAATAGAACTCTGGTATTGTAAAAGTACTCAGTAAGCCTGGAGAAACTGTACACACACACTCCTAACGGCAGTTTCATATCAATACAAACCTTATTGCCTTCATCATGGACGTTCCAATCCATATTTCCATAATGAAAGCAGCCCTTTATTGTGGAATATGCAATTATCTGATTTTGCTGGCATGTGCAAGCTAAAGCAATTATCCTCCATTTGGTCCAGGATAGGCTCATTGCAATTCAGTTCAGGCTCAGGTCAGGAGCATGAGACCCTGTAAATTGAGAGAAAGCAAAATGCCTTGAAATATTTAGAGGTATGAGCAATGAGGTCAGAGGATATTTTTTTCTAGTTTATTTTTTGTTGTGGAATATTAATGGATGAATGTACAATGTGTTGGTCTTAATGTTTTTTGAGTTGAGGCTAAAATGTTCTTATTTATTGTCCCATGCCATACTATTGCTTGTTTATTTATTTATTTTTCGTATTTATTTATTTATGTTGCATAAACTCGCTTAGTATTGATTTTAGCTTTCATGCAACTACAGTACAGTGACAGGGTCTGACATGATGAGATTGCTGAGGCTGGAGCACAGTAGTCCACCACTAATGGTAACACAATAACCAAAGCCAATGGCCTCAAAGCACCAAGCCAGCCGTCTCTTTTAATGTAATTGGTTTATGATTTACTGAAACACACGAGTCACCAACAACCTTATACCTAACGCGCTGTAATGGAAAAACTAGCCCTCTGTTCAGAACTGCGGTCAACTTTGATGAGTCCAAAGCAAATGTATTACCACCTGGGTTCATATTCTATACCGGCTTTCATTGATTTATCCCTTCTGCTGTTTCATTTCATTTCAACTCCATCTGAAAAGCCAGCACCCATCCCTTTGTGCTTGGACAACCTGCAAAGTGTTTAGCATCTTGAAGGCTGAACTGTGTCCTCAAACATTTGTTGCCAGGGCAAACAGAGTTGCTATGCAGGGCTCAAGTCCAACAAAGTACAAACATCCTTCGTTTCGACAAACAGTCAGGGTGAGCTCAGGATGGTATCTATTGAGTGTGTGGATGAATGTCAGTCAACGGTACTACAATGCTTATCCTACTGCAGTAAATGGGAACATTCAGTCAGATTTTCCTGCTCTGGGTAATATCAAACATCTTGTAAATGTCAAACGTTTCAACGTAACCAGACTTTTCCTCACTGTTAAAAGAACCACATAGGCTAAAGCTTAATCTGAAGATATGGATTCTCTTTACAATGATCCATTCAGTGCATTCGGGAAAAAGAACACGCTTGAAATAGCACTGATGCAGCTGCTTTGTCAGAAATACCCTGGGTGAGCAGAGACGATAATGGTATCCTTATATGCTTAAACCAAATGCTTCTCATTTCCTGAGATGTGTTTTTTTTCTTCTATCTACTCTACTTGGGGTTTATTCCCAAGCGCTTCAAGGCCACAGAGCTGCTTTGGCTACTGGGTTGAGACTCACACACAGTCACACAAGAACTTCCCTACTCTGAGAACCGTTATGCTATCTACAGCTCAAGGACAGATGTCTAATAACAATGTGACCGTGTGAAGACAGATTTCTAACTTTCCCACTCCTTCTCTATATAAGCTTTGCTAACATATTGTATGGCGCACACTCACGCAGACTATTCTATGCTCTGTGAGACCTGTGTCTATTTTTATTGTATCTTATGTATTTGAAGCTTCAAATAAATAACTAGAAAGACAGCTCTGTCTGATTCACCATTTATTTGTTTTGATCACTTTGACTTGTACTCTCCACGGTGTTGGGTCCTAGATTTCCATAACAAGTGGCGTTGTCGGCAGGATCTCTGCAAGTTCGATTGGGGACACCTACGGACGCTGGTGGTTGCTAGCTCCAGGATCCTCGGATCCTCCTCTACCTCGACAGAAACCGTACGGGACGAGAGGACCAGCGCCGGGGGTGGAACCGATTGACTTCACGAGATCCAACGAACTCAAAAGGCTTTCAATACTCGGTGATGTATAGTGTCTAAATTGTTTAAAGTTAAACGTAATTAAACTCCATGACATTTATGAGAGGGACTGCTTGAAAGTAGGATATTTGGGATATCCGTATCATCGACGGATGAAAAAAATAGTGTTTTGGTAACACGGGTGTTTTGGTAACACTTAAAGACTTTGTTATGGGAGCAAAGCAGGGTAGGGGGTTTGTACACCCTCCTGAGGGTCCGATTGTGGATGTCATGCGAGAAAAATATGGTGAGGACAGTCTGTCTAAATTAAATATATGGACGGAAATGTTCGGATTTCCTAAGGGAGGTTCTTTGAGTAAATTAAAAATCAAAAACCTGGGAGATAAATTAGAAGAGTATGAAGATGGAATGAAGGGTACAAATAAAGTTAAAGTAAAAGACTTATAGAAAACTGGACACTCACAGAAAGTGTTTATAATACTGGGGAGTAAAAAAAGGCAGTTGGCCTTGGGCATTACATAAAATATTAATGTTGAAGATGAATGTGAAGAAAAGAAGGAAAATACATTATTTCCAAAACCATGTAAACCCCAGACATCTCTGTGTCCTTCCATTGCAGGCCTGAATGACCTCTCCTCGACTGGGTATCCTTCCCTCCTCTGGCGTACAACCCTGGCAATCCGGTTGGCACACCTCAACCACCTCCACCGCCACTACAAGCCCCAGCCATGCAGTCAGCGTCAACTCCAAGCTCGCCACCCCCATCAGGCCCAAGTAGATGGGGACAACAGCGGGATAAACAAACCCGATGCCCTAGGAGACCAAGCAGGTGTTTGGGAGACACACCTCAGTAATGCCTTTCTCAACGGACTCACAGACACAGCGCAAGCTACGCAAAATGCTGGCCGCTCACAATACCGAGGGAGAGGCAGAGGAGGTTTTCTGAGGCAGAGGACGAGAAGCAAGACCTTCATTTGACGAAAGATGTTTCAAGTGTGGCAGTGTTGAACATTGGATTATGGGACTGCTCACAGAACACTGGCAGTGGAGGCAGAGGGTGACAGCAAGGACGGGGCCACCATTCACAAAGACTGACCTACGATGGGGAGGAAGGGGCCCAATCGAGCGAGACGGAAATTCAGCCAGCAGCATCTAACCAGGGAAGTCACACACACACACACACACACACACACACACACACACACACACACACACACACACACACACACACACACACACACACACACACACACACACACACACACACACACACACACACACACACACACACACACACACACACACACACACACACACACACACACACACACACACACACACACACACACACACACACACACACACACACACACACACACACACACACACACACACCATGCTATTGAGTAATTGGAAAATGTAGAAGACATGTCTGTGGTTAAAGAGGGTACATATTTGAAATATGACAGTGAATGTTTCCATTAAGAAATGTCCCACACTGACTTTGGCTGTCATGGGTGTTGATGTTACATTTTTGGTTGATTCTGGGGCTACACATTCTGTGGAAAAAAGGGCAGATTTGCCTGAATGCAAATTTAGTGGTAGATGTATTCACTCAATAGGAGCTGCTGGGTAACTGTAAAGGAGAAGTTCCTGTACCACTTCAGAGTAAAGATAACAGTGATGACAGTCATCCATTTCCCACATCAGTAAAAAACAGTTATTTTATCATTTGTTTGCCCAATACATTTACTGGGCAGAGATCTGATTCTCCGGTTCGGCTTGGACCTCATTTTTCCACAAATGAGGGTCTTAAAGTCCGACAGCCATCTCCTACGATGGTTAAAATAATTTTTTTTTAAAAAGTGTCATTTGATGATAAAGAACTGGTGAATGTGTATCAATGGTAATGGTTGCTGACATATCCTGATTCTCAGGCGTTGTTGCGTTTGACTGATCAACGTGTTTTTCCACCTGCTGTGTGGAGGCTTCTCATTTGCATTGTACTGCTAACGTGGTTGAAGGATCCGTGTAAATGCTATGATGAGAGTTTTTCTGTTAGAATGTGTGAATGATGAGCTCATGTTTAAAACTATGTATTGGAGTTTGCTGGTTCTGTTACACCCACACAACACAAACCGTGTCAAATCCCAGGGGCGGTCCACACATTTCACTAGCCAGGGGCCCCACTGATAGATGGAGGGATTTGGGTCCAATCGTTAAAGATTGGGAGTCAGTCACTGATTGGGCACCTACACACACAGAATATGTCATGTACTCTATGTCACGTGACGTGTATCAAATGAAAATGTGCACGAACGTAGCCGTTCTGCGCACATTGCTGTTGGTTGAGGATGATGAGGTAATTCTCATATCTCTGAGCTTCCTGCCGCGCTTTCAGATGTGCCATACTCACTCTGGGCAGCTCACAGATATGACGTAGGTTTAATGTCCACGTTCCGTCCCGTACCCATTGAAACGTGAAGCTGTTGATGGCATTCGGCCAGTGTTTACCTCTCCGCTTAAACAAGGGGTCATTATTCCGTGTAACAATTCCCCGGTCCGCACTCCAGTGTTTCCTGTCAAAAAGATCAGAGACAAACCTCCTGACGAATGGAGATTTGTCCAGGATTTACGAGCTGTAAATGCAGCTGTGCATGCACGCTCGTCCCGAATCCTTATCTGATTATTTCCCAAGTTCCTGCCTCTGCAACATTTTTTACTGCCATAGATGTCTCAAATGCATTTTTCAGTGTTCCGGTACACAAAGACAGTCAATTTTTGTTCACATTTGAATATAATGGTAAATGGTAAAAAACTCCAATATGTACAAAGAACAGTTACATTTTTGGGTCATGTCATTTCAGGAGAGGGGAAGCGCTTTCAGATAAGCGTATTGCATCATTGGCTGCTCTGCCAAAACCTGTCACTAAGCGACAGATGATGTCATTCTTGCGTATGTGTTCATAACACACGGCTGTTGTTATGCTTGCTGTGATGTTACATTAGTCCGTTCTCTGCTTGTAATTATGCCGTTACAAGCTTCAAAGTTGTATTTATCATCTGAATTTGCCGAAACAAGTTTAATATTCTGAAAGCCAATACTTTGTTTATTCGAAAACAGATGAAAACAAACTGTCTTTTATACAACATGGAAGTATTATACAAGAAAAACTACACGTTGCTTTAATCCCATGTAATTGTAGAATGAACACAAGTCAGGTGTCTTGAGTAGTCAAAATTACCTACAAATCATTGTACACATTAGTACATATTATTTTACACTTGTTACCATTGTGTGTCTATTTTTATGCAGCTCTGTGTGATTTTGTGGCTACAATTCAGACTAATACACTACCAGAAGTGGAATAAGTACTCAGATATTGTACTTGAGTAAAGGAATAAGTACTCAGATCTTGTAGTGAAATTATAAGTACTCAGATCTTGTACTTGAGTAAAAGTAGAAGTACCAGAGTGTTACAGTAACAGTCCTGCATTCAAAATGTTCCTCAAGTAAAAGTAGAAAAGTATTCTCATCAAAATATAGTGAAAGTAGCGACAGTAAAAGTAGTCGTTGTGCAGATTGGTCCATTTCAGAATAATATATATGATATATTTTATAATGATTGATCATGAAAGTGTTCTCAAAGCTGGTAAAGGTGTAGCTAGTTTGAATGGCTTTGTATACTGCAGGGTAGCTTGTGGATTTACTCCAGGTGGAACTACAGTCTGATTTAACACTTAATTATATTTCACATCATTCATCCACATCTGTGAAGTAACTAAAGGGATTAAATACATGTAGTGAAGGAAAAGTACACCATTTACCTCTGACTTATGTTCACTGCCAACCTAAAAGTACCTCAAAAATAGTAATCAATAATGTATTGAAAAGTTATTTGCTGGTTTTTATATCGGCTCAGCCAGGTTATATGGGAGGCCCAGTCTACGTACACTCTAAAAACAAATTGGCTTGGCTTAACAAAGAAAATCAAGGCAATAGGTTGCATCGATGTTTATTGAGTTAAGACAACTTCTAATGAAATTGTGATAAAGCAACAAAGTTATTTGGGTTAGGGGAGAAGGCTTTTCCTCTACAATCAGAGGTGTTTTCAATTACCACTTACTTAATAATTGGTAGCATAAACACAAGTTTTTAAGTTGATTACTCCAAAAGTTCCAACTTGTTTTACCGTATGATTTAAATTTAATCTTAAGTTGTATGTACTTAATTACCACATGTTGAACATGAACACATGTTTTTAAGTTGACAACCATTTATAAATTAAGTTGCTCCAAATAATATTGTATTCAATAGGGTTTTTCTCTTAGCTTTTTCATGTTTTTGCCTTTAAAGAAATTAATTAATTGATTCCACAACAAAAATATTAGGCAATTCACTTTTTATTTTTGAACTGCAGGTGTTTATTTCAACACATGATGTTTCAAAAGGAGAGACTTCATTTAGTTTGAACATTGCCTGAAGACGGTTGACGAACTTCTCATGGTGTGCACACCTAGACCGGACTTAAAAGACGTTCCTCTGACCAACGCTGACCTCATTTTGTATGTTGATGGGTCTGCCTCTCGCGACCAAGGGGGCACTAATCGGGTGGGTTTTTCTGTTGTTTCAGATTCTGCTGTACTCCGTTCTGGATCACTTCCATGTCACCTCTCAGCACAAGCAGCAGAGCTCATCGCACTAACTGAAGCCTGCACGTTTGCAGAAGGCAAAACCGTGACTATTTACACGGACTCACGATATGCTTTCGGGGTAGTACACGATTTTGGGGCTATTTGGAAGTGTAGACAATTTCTGAAATCTGATGGCAAACCAGTACTTAACCATGTACTGGTTGCAGGCTTACTAGACGCCATTCTGCTCCCATCTGAGGTTGCAGTCTGTAAATGTGCCGCACACGCAAGCAGTACAGACCCAGTTTCCCTAGGAAATGCGTCTGCTGACTCAGCCGCAAAGGCAGCTGCTCTGATTCCTCTCGCACCTCACGCACACTCAGTTGTTAAAATCCCTGTCTCCTCCTTCACTGACAAAATGTCATCACTGACTTCCATGCAGCAGCTAGCTACGCCAGTTGAGAAGGCTCAATGGAAGGCTGCTGGGGCTGTTTTTGACCCAACCTCCAGCATCTGGGTTGGTCCAAATTCCAATCCATGTCTTCCAAGACATTTTTTCCCTCATTTCGCTAAGTTGACACATGGGTTGGATCATGTGTCAAAAGGAAAAAAAAAAGTTCATAAGGGGGTTCACAGTAACAGCTCAAAAGCACTGTGAAGCATGCCTAATTTGCATTATGCAAAATTCTGGTAGACCAATAAAGGTTACAGGACCCGGAGCACATCCACCTCCCACCAGGCCATTTGAGCACCTAATGCTGGATTTCATTGAGCTTAGCCCATCAGAGGGTAAGAAGCACTGTCTGGTGGTGGTCGACATGTGGTCCAAATGGGTTGAAGCTTTCCCAGTAAAAGCACAGACAGCAAATGCTGTGGCAAAGGCACTACTGAGGGAAATCATTCCTAGATGGGGACTACCAGACAAAATTTCTAGCGACAGCGGTTCACATTTTGCTAATGAGGCCATTACGCAGATAGGAGAATACATGGGCATGGACATCAGAAAGCATTGTGCTTATCATCCACAGAGTGGGGGTGGGGTGGAAAGAGAGAACGGCACAATAAAAAACAAACTAGCAAAATGCTGTGCAGACACAGGTCTGTCATGGACACAAGCTCTGCCCATTGTGCTGATGTACACGCGGATGCGGAAAAGAACACGGAGTCAACTCAGCCCATTTGAAATCCTTTTTGGGGCTCCTCCACAGATTGGACTCAAGGCTCCAGGATGTCCTCTTCCCTCCACAACTTTGTGTGAGGATGCTATGTTGTCATATTGTGTTAACCTATCATCCACTTTAGCAGACATCCGACGTCAGGTATCCGCAGCCTTGCCTACCCCTGCCACTGGTCCGCTTCACCGCCTGTTTCCATAGAAACCGGAGCACAACAAACTACTTTCAGTCCTATACCCAAACTGATTTGCTAACAAGAACTGAGCCCTTAAGGTGGCCTCGGCTGGCTGTGGACCATGACTCCTCTCTGTGAAGCAATTAGAAAGCAGTCTGTCACTTTGTGACATCAGGGCATTTGTGGCATGCAGACATTTACATGTCCAATAAAAGGTTTGGACTCAATTGGACCATAAAAACTGATGCCAGCGGTAAAATTGTTTGATTACTTTATTGAACCACATGCCCAAATAGACCAACATTCTTTTGTGACTGAGTATGAATTACAAATATTTGACAGTTTAAACTCTTTTAACCAGTCAAAGGTTATAGAAGTGTGTGTACGCTACTGGAATATTTATTATTTCAATCCCCATGCTGGCTTGAAAAGTGAATAAGTAACATTTCCTTACTGCTGAACAACCTTCAGGACTTGTCAATCTGAAGCTGGTTTGTTCTCGGCAGCTGGGAATGCTGTGTAGCGTCTCAATATGAAGCACTGCTGAGAAAGAACATACAAGGCCTGCAAACAGTGTGTCATGGAAAAACAAAGAATATATGATCCGTTGGAAATTCCTGGAACAGATATTCTCTTTACTCCTGTCAGTCGTAAGCCATAACCCCCTGGTTTCAGTGTTTCTGTAAATAATGCCAGACCAGGAGCACCAGCTGTTCAAATTAAGCCTTGTTATAATGATTTAATGTTAAGTGTCTACTAAGTGGATGTTGACACATAAAGATTTAACTTTACATTTCACCAATTACCCCAATAAAATCTTAAAAAGTTCTAAAGACTAAAAATGACCAAAGAAATTGGCTAGGTTAGAACAAACTAAAAAACCCCAATCACTTTAAATATTTACACTTACACACTAGCAACTATTGGGTCGATTTTAAACGTGTTAACATACTTCATTTGATGACAAAATGCTTGCAAAACTGACACGCAAAGCTATGGCGGTAAACATGGTTAAGGTGACAGCTGCTTTATATTAGTCAGTGTTTACATTTGCAGCATATATGAATACACGAAGAGATGGTACAACAAACATCTATCTGGTAACAGCTAGTCTTGAACATGGATGTTTGAATAACTGGAAATCTCATTTCTCATCCGTCTGCACAAAGCTTTAAACCAAAAATGGAAACAAGAGTTATTGTTTTTTTAGTGCTTAAAATATTTTCCAAATTGATGACAGGCGATTTGCTCGTCTAAAAGCTTGTCAGTTGCATGAAGGATGAGTTATCATGTTTACACATCTGGTTTCTCTAAACTGTCCATCTGCGCTGTCACAGACATCTCGATATATTTCACATTGGAAAGCCAGCACCTTTGTGTTTTCTTCAAGACTGTTTTTCTTAAGTGCAGGTTCAGAGAACATTTGATGTTTTTCTCACATTTCATAACAAAATCAGCGTGCTGTCGGGAGAGAACAAGCTGTTCAAAGTAATTCATTGTTTGAACAGTTGCCAACATTCTTCCCTGACTGCAGAGAGGAGAGGAAAGCAGTTCAACAAACCTTCAACAACAGCAGCAGGGTTCAAGCCCCGACAGCAAACACCCACCCTCTTTAAGTGAGAGGTTTTACTCTGTGGGTGAATGTTGTTTTTCAGAACTAACATGTTGTGTGATCATAGTTAACAAACGTTAATTAAGTAGCAACTTGAAGTGTGCCTGTGTAGGTGGACCGGAGCAAATCGGCCTCACAATGACAATATTTTTAGATATAACAAATGGGATGGAAAAACAAGATTGGCTTCTGAAAAAAAGCTAAACTTAGGTTCCAGGAAAGGATTATCAGTATAATTATCTGTATTGGAGTTTTCCTTACATACACTGCAAAGGACATTTTAGACATTTCATGATTAGAGGGGAAATAATATCACATCTTCTATAAGAAACTTTGGAAATAATTGGGCCATGAAGGTCAAGTTAAGCACCTGAGCTGCTGAGAAACATAAAAAAGGAACTACAGAGTAAAACATCTCATTAAAGTCTAAAGATTATAGTGATAAAAGTGACACATACTATTATTGAATAGAGAGAATTACAATTTAGATTAAACATATACCATTAAAGAAGTAGCTTGAATCGACATAGAAAAAGAATGAATGCAGATATTTATCTTTATAAATTTAAAACTCACCCTAATCAAGTTGGATTTAGTCAATACAAGCATTCAATTGATTTGGATTAATTTTGGTTATTTCACATTTTTAATCTGTATAAGTAAAATCAATAACAGTCAGTCCTTTTGTGTCCCTTATCGTATTAGTTCAAGTTTACTCGATACCATTTGTCCTCATTGCCCAGAATCACACTAGTTGTGTCAACAGCTCAACACTAGGAAACCTTATCAATGGTGCGTCCCAGCTCAAGCATTTCTTTTTTACAACTATTAATGATCTAAGTCCAAAGTGCCAAAATAAGAAAGGCGCTCTCCATGGTCCTGCAGAGCGGGAGCTGTCCAAGTTACTGACCCTGGTTCATTAAAGGGTAATAACACGTTTAACTGGGACGTTCCGGGTTAATGATGGGTCTGTCTCATTACTGTTTGTGTGGTTGGACAAATATAGAGCCTGAACTCTCTTTGCTGTCTCCTGTGTTCTTACTCAGTACTGGTTTTTGTTGTTGTTTTCTGTGTTTACCTCTCTCCTTGTCTAAGACCCTAGATATGGTGTAATTAAAGTTTGCTTTTAGTTTCAGGGCCGGTTAAGATTGGTTTTACTGCTGTTAAACACACTTGATTAGAGGTGAGTGTTTGTCCCTTCTGTGTTTTGTTTGTGGCTCATTCAGAGAAATTGGGTCCTCTTTTTACCACAAAATGATTTTATATTTTATATGTGTGCTTAGTTAGTTTTTGTTCAGGAACCTCCTGTACATCTTGTTTCCCTTACCAGGCATTTTCTTAAAGAAAAACCAGTGTGAAACCACTGTGTTGGTTTACAGAAGTGATGTTACTGTTGTAACTGTATACCAAATGTGATAGACCAATCTTGTAATAATGCTATACTTTCATTCACTGAGCCTTCTCAGATTTTTTTATGGAGGCCCACATCCCACTGTTCAGTCCTCTGAGTAAGACTACATACCAGACTGCTTTGTTATAGTTTGTTTGCAACAATATCAGCAGGTAGTAGCGCACTTTGCTTTTAAAACAAAAAACAGTGCCACTAGAAGAAATGTTGTTTTTCTACATGTTTCCATGATAATGCATATTGAACAAGTGTATTGGTCAGGGTTCGTACGGTCATTGAAAACCTGGAAAAGTCATGGAAATTCAAAATGCAAATTCCAGGCCCTGGAAAAGTTATGGAAAACAATATTTTTCCCAAAGTTTTGGAAAAGTAATGGAAATGTAACTAAAGTTGCGTCAAATATAATTTACATTTTATCTAATCGCCGAAATAATCTGCGGTCGCGAGCTGTTATGTGCCATCATGATGCGCATGGTGTTATTTTTTAATATATGAAGCGCGTGCTGTGTGCTCGATTATTCCTGCCTGTCGGGCCGGCTGAACTCTGCTGCTCCGGGATGAGGGTCAGCTACATTATCTACGGTGCGTTCGTTAACTATGCGGAGTCACTGTGGCACAGACTGCACCGCTGGTGAACAGCTGTTAGAACGGCCGTTCAGGTGTTCAGGGCAGAGCGGCAGAGCGGCAGAGAGGCAGAGCGGCAGAGCGTGATGTGAACTGAACAGTTTTTCTGTCGCAATATTATTTAAAACCTGTTAAACCCCAAGTTTGTTTTTTTCACGACACTGTGTCTCAGGGGATCTTAATATTTAAGAACCTATTCATATGTTATACCAGATTAACGGGAATAATCTCAGCTAACTGACGATACAAACCATTTTTACCAAAACAAAACACAAGTCTCATAAGAAGCATCTAAATGACCCCTTAGCGAAAAATGCTAACGGACATTGGCACAGAACTCAAGATAAAAGTACCCTTATTACTTATCGTAGCTGCACATACAAGATATCCGATTAAAGCTGAGGTTCCACAGATTATTTAGGTATATAGTATCATCACTGAGTGATCCGGACTCGCGACAGGGGAAGCAAACACAGACATCACAACACGTACCTTTACGGAGCTTCTAGGGAGATCGTCTCACCGTAGCTGTCAATCTGATCAAAATACGTGTTCAATGGCATTAAAACCAGAAAAAACGCGGCTGAATCGGTTAATCCATAGGTTTTTAACGTCACTGTATAAAAAAATGATCTAAATCTGTCTAAAAAGGTCAAATATCACTGGTTTTGCATCAATCTTGATACAGGGTACTTATTATATGTTGTACTTTGGATTCCTAAAGCTTTTAGTCTAACCCATCATCCAAGGTTAGTTTTCACTATAAGTACAACATATTTTTTGGACGGACACTATAATTTACAGTTTTTTACCATGTTCAATCTGAATTTTCTTTAAAATAAAAAACATCTATGTTGAATCTGACTTTTCTACATCCAACTCACAGGTTTATCATTACTTTGAGAAAAAATATTATTAATTTAACCCTTTTAGAAGGGAAGATATGGTCATTTGTTCTGGGAATGTCATTTTCGAGCCTGAAACCTGAAAAACAGGCTCTGGGTTTAACAGGAATCGTTGAGCTAGCTAGCTAGCATACATTGTCACAGTGTCAGTGATCTGCTAACGTTAGCTTTAGCCTTCGTTTTCTAATAGTTTTTTTCAGAGGTGGTATAAGTATAGATCTTGTACTTAATAAAAGTATAGTAGCCTACTCAGATCTTGTACTTGAGTAAAAGTAGAAGTACTCAGGTATTGTACTTGAGTAAAAGTAGAAGTACCAGAGTGTAGGAATACTCTATCACAGTAAAAGTCCTGCATTCAAGTAATACTTGTTCCTCAAGTAAAAGTAGAAAGTATTCTCATCAAAATATAGTGAAAGTAGCGACAGTAAAAGTAGTCATTGTGCAGATTGGTCCATTTCAGAATAATATATATGATATGTTTTATATAATGATTGATCATTCAAGTGTTCTCAAAGCTGGTAAAGGTGCAGCTAGTTTAAATGACTTTGTATACTGCAGGGTAGCTTGTGAATTTACTCCAGGTGGAACTAAAGTCTGATTTAACACTTGATTATATTTCACATCATTCATCCAGATTTGTGAAGTAACTAAAGGTATTAAATACATGTAGTGGAGTAGAAATACACCATGTACCTCTGAACTGTAGAGGAGAAGTGTAAGGATTTGCAGTACTCCCTCCTTCTGCTTCCCTTTTTGTTTGTTTGTCTGTGTTTGTCTCCCGGGCTGGGCGTGGCTGACCTACTTCTGGTTCCTGCCAATTCATCTCCGCAGCTGCTTCTCATTCATCCTGATCATCTACTCACCCACACCTGCTTATTAACCCGGTCTCCTCATCCAGTCGTCACCAGTTCGTCGTCAAGATTACACTGGTAAACGTATAGAGAACCGCAGTGATGCGTCGTAAAACCCGGAAGTAAGTTAGCATTTTTAGCACTTCCGGTTCCTTCGTCAAAAAAGCAATGCATTTTCTCCATAGGGTTTTGGAAAATAGCTCGAAATAAGGTCTGTGGTTGACACAAATTTAAGAGATAAATCACGTTTTGTTCTACGACAGTAGATACATCAGCAGTGACCCCACTGGTGATTTTTGAAGAGTTTACGTGTCTGAAAAACGATGGTTGTTACCGAGTGGCTGAATAGGACTACAGAAATTGTCGAGGCCGTTGTACGTCATTACGCCTACACACGTAAACACTCGCGCTAAGTTTGTTTTCCCCTGTGCCACCTGAATTGCCCTCTGTTGCTCCTCAGACTATGCCATGCTTGCCACAATTGCCTCAGGTCCCTGATGCCCAACAGATTTGAGAATTTCAGGAACAGTAAGTGTTTCCAAGCTGTAGTGTTCCTCTTCTGGCTCGGGGGAGAGAAGCCAAGACATTCCTGAGAACCTGCCCCCGAGTCTGTCCCTCAGCCAGTCACGATCTTCGGAGGTGGGCTCTCTTGTCAGCGGGTTGAATGAGTTATTGGTTGGAGGAAATAGCTCCTCCACTGAATGCATACGTTTAGCTGCTTTTGGCTTCTTCCACTGACAGCCAGTTAGTGCAGCTGAAACTGTGGATGGCAAAGATGGCTAATGCAACTGCATGACTGCATTTCCATTCTCCACGTGGGCATTCACATTTTGTGGAGAGAATTCCCTCTTCTCCTGTAGATACTTGTAGTGGTGGGATTGTTTTATTATTTAAAATATATTTATATTTGTAATGCCTTCCCAATTATCCCTTTAATTGTTTATAGCCTACTGTATGTTTATTTCATGGATATTTCTGTGTTTTCTGGTGTGTAATATTTGTAATCTTGGGGCCTCTTCTTTTTAACATCTACATGCTACCACTGGCTCAGATAATGAAGAACAACTAAATCAGTTACCATAGCTATGCAGATGACACACACATTTACGTAACCATTTCACCAGGAGACTATGCTCCATTTCAAACACTGAGTAAGTGCATTGAACAAATCAATGACTGGATGTGTCACAACTTTCTCCAATTAAACAAAGATAAAACTGAGGTAATGGTTTTTGGAGCCAAGGCAGAACGTATAAAAGTTAGCGCTGAGCTTCAGCCTGCAATGTTCAAAACAACAGATAAAGCCAGAAATCTAGGTGTAGTCATGGACTCTGACCTGAGTTTCAACAGTCACATTAAAACAGTTACTAAATCAGCCTACTATCACCTAAAGAACATATCTAGGATTACAAGACTAATGTCACAGCAGGATTTGGAAAAACTTGTCCATGCTTTTATCTTCAGTAGACTGGACTACTGCAATGGTGTCTTCACAGGTCTCACTAAAAAATCTATTAGAAAGCTGCAGCTGATTCAGAACGCCGCTGCTCGAGTCCTCACTAACACTAAGAAAGTGGATCACATCACTCCTGTTCTGAAGTCTTTACACTGGCTTCCTGTGTGTCAAATAATAGATTTCAAAATACTGCTGCTGGTTTATAAAGCACTGAATGGTTTAGGCCCAAAATACATTTCTGACCTCCTGCTAAATTAGGAACCATCCAGATCTCTCAGGTCTTCAGGGACTGGTCAGCTTTCTGTCCCCAGAGTCAGAACTAAACATGGAGAAGCAGCGTTCAGTTATTATGCTCCAAACATCTGGAACAAACTCCCAGAAACCTGCAGGTCCGCTGCAACTCTGACTACTTTTAAATCCAGACTGAAGACTTTTCTTTTTGCCACTGCTTTTAATTGAACTATTCATATCTTAAACTGCACTGTAACTTTTATCCATGTATTTTTTCTTTTAATGTTTATTTTATTAGCTTTTCTTTTTAATGACTGGTTTTAAATGCCATTTCTTAATGTCTTTCATTTTTTGTAAAGCACTTTGAATTGCCATGTGTTGAAAAGTGCTATATAAATAAACTTGCCTTGCCTAATAAAGATTTCATGTGACACATAAAATGGATTTGTTGATGGGAATTAATGTGAATAAACTCTAGGTTAACGGTACTCTTGCTATAACTACTCACCGACACTCGATAAACCTTCTCCCTCATGCTAGCCCTGACAACACCGGTAAGCACACCTTCATCTAGGCTGCACTGTTTTACGTGTCCTGACTTGTAGTGGTTCTCTCCTCTATCTACACTCTTCTTGTCATCTTTGTAAAACGATTTCAGACTGGTAATTGACGCAGCCATGACTTCTAGTTAAATTCAGTGTGGCTAAAATGAAAAGCTTTGTTAAAATATGTCAAAAAGGGCCTAGATAAACGGGGTATACAGTTTAAAAATGTTAATATATTTAACGTGTTCAAAGTGCAGTTTCAGTGCAAGTCAGTTGAAACGATCTTAAGTTGGCGTGACGTTGAAGTCGTGCGACCCTGCTGCTGTACTGGCTTGTAGTTCGTTTATAGCATAACGTTAGCATTTCGCTTTTGGCGACTAGATTTATGATTCAAAAATTATAAAAGTAGGGGAGACATGTGGAGATTATCCGGCTGAACAAAACGTGATCCCTCTCTTAAATGTGTGTCAACCACAGACCTTATTTCGAGCTATTTTCCAAAATCTTATGGAGAAATTGCATTGCGTTTTTGACGAAGGAACCGGAAGAAGTTTACATCCGGGTTTTAGGACGCGTCACTGCGGTTCTCTATTGCTTTCGAGCTTTGCCTGACACAACTCGGGAATCAGTTTTTGTCTCTCTATCCAGAACCCATCATCACCTCCTCCGCTAGCCACGTCCAGCCACTTCCTCGTCGGATTCATCCGCTCTCCACGCTACCAGCTCCAGCCTGCTCGCTCCCCTCGGCTCTGAAACCCCTGCTCGCCACACTCCTGTCTGGTAGGACAAACACCTCCTACTCCAACCTACTCGCTCTCGGGAGCGTACAGACTCAGGCTCTAGCCACCTCTCATCTGCCTGGCGATATCCCCAGCTCACTCCGGAGCCTCGGCTGAGGATCTCCATTCCCTAGTTTTTTTATCCCCTTTCCTGGACTATATTAACACAGTTAGTATCCCCTGTCACGATTAGAAATAAAACCTTTTGCTACAAACTCCTGTTTTTCTGTCCGTGTTTGTATTGTGGGTTCAGTCCTGAAAAGCGATCACGGAGCTTAAGAAGAAGAACAAAGTAGCAAAATATTGAATATTGAAAATATATTTCTATTAGATGTAACTCTTTGGCGTTTCTGTTATTATTACCTGCTGCTTTAGTTGTTCTGACTGCTAAAATCCTGTTATTCCTCATTTTAAAGCCGATATTCCGTGGGGTTGGGGGGCTCGGCGGACTGGCCATCGGGACGAATCCCGATGGGCCGGTACCGAAGTGGGCCGGTCGGATAAGTAACTAGCACATCCCCCATAGGCGGCGCGTGAGGCTCAGGTTTGAGAAGGCTAAATAACTTATTTTACCTGACGCTGCCCGCCTCCGGCGTCTATAGAAAAGAGATCAACTCAGTGTGCGGAGTTTAAATCTCTCAAGTCATATTACAGGATAAAGAAAATACAGTTTAAACTGCCGTATGCAGAGAAGACGCCGACGTGTCGCACTTATCATTCATATTACATCATCAATCAGATCATCGATCATATAATATCATAATATATCATATATTTCCTTATCTGAGTCAGCTTCTCCAGCCTCATCTGGCCGTGCAACACTCAGTGTCACAGACTCAGGGGCGGATCTACCGGGTGGCATGGGGTGGCAACTGCCACCCTAAACAATAGCCTTGCCACCCCAGCTGCCACCCCAGTTGGCATCTTTGTTTTGAAAGAAAAGTTGTGGCTCATCGGACATTTATGAGCGAAAGTCTCTAATGTCCGAGTGCAAGTGAATGCACCACAAGATGCACCTCATGTAACCCCTCCCCCGGTCCTGGCGCGAGAGTGGAAATATGATTGGTGGCGAATTCACTTGAACGTGGGACGGCGCAAAACGAGAAGCCTTTCGTTCGGACCCAAGCACTGAAGGAATGAGGTAGTTGCGGTCTACAATGACAGAGAAGAGAATGTCAAGTTTGGCTGTACTCAGCATTGAATCAAAACGCACTACAGCTGTTGATCTTAATAAGTTTGTGAGGCGTTTTGCTGAACAAAATAGTAATCGCCGCATTCAGCTGTAATAGACATGCCAACTTGATGCTCTGCTCACGGATGACTCGATGAGAATAACAAACTATTAAGATGATGACCTTGTATGCGTGTATATATTTTTTTCTTTGAGGGGGTCTGCCCCCAAAAAACAGTTTTAAGTCCTGAGAAAGTAAAATAAGACGGTGTGTAAAACTACACTGCCCAGCCAACAGAAAGTAACCACTTTGATGTAACTAGGCCAGCAGGTAAGGACCTTCCTGGATAATAACTGCAGCGATGTATTTGTTTTAGCTGAATACACGTTTTTTAACCCTAACTGATGCAGTTAGTCACTTCTTTAATGTTTGTTCTTTCTGATGTAAAGTCAAGGTTGTGACTGTATATCAATAATGATATAATTACTTGTTTTTAAAATTTGAAGGTGGGTGAGCAAGCATCTTGATGAACATTCATCATTAACTCCTCCAAAAAATATAGTTTATTCAATAATAAATGAATATGTGAATCATAACAGTTCTTCACTATATCTGTAAAGCGTCTTTGAGCACCTGTAAAAACGCTAACAAATTAAATCTATTATTATTATTATTATTATTATTTATTAACAGTGATTGACAGCTGATAGGAATAATATGATTGTTAATAGTATCATATTCATTCAGACAAACATCGATGAGACAGTTAATGAATACTTATTGCAGCAGTCTGCATAGATTTGGTTCCCCTGCTGGTCTAAGAGTGAGACAAACTCATTCAGTTATTGTTCAGTAAAAATTCATTAAATTACGTCTGCCACCTTATATGTAAGGCTTTACTGATGTGCCACAATAATAATAATATCACCTATGTGATTGAGTTACATGCTAGTGGGAGTTGGGTTTTCACTTCAGTCTTTTTTCTTTTGATACCGGTGATATTCACATTCGGGTGATGCCAGCTGCGTAACCAATGTTAGTTGAACAATGCCGACAAACAACTTTGGTTCGGTCCACCTGTCTTTGTCCGTCATCCTTGTACGTAACTGCGAAACCAAAATGTTCCCAAACCGGAGACTTCAATGATGCTGGAGGATTTTCAGCTCAACTTTATCTGCGTTCGCCATTTCGACAGTTCCTCAAATTACTGCTACATTTGAACGCATCCCTGTGACCAGCTCTCATAGTATGCCTCTCGTCCAATGAAATTACTTGGTCGCTCTATGATATAGATTACTTCCAGAAAGTTGTTCATGTTCTCAATTTTTTACATTTAACGCTATATTCGTTCAGTACACACGTATACCGAACCGAAGGGCCCGTACCGAATAATTTCAGTACGGGTACGTGTACCGTTACACCCCTAATTGATTGATATGATTGCGATTTAAATCAGCATATACTTCTGTCACGGGATGCCACCCCTCAAAATCTCCTGCCACCCTCTTGCCACCCCATGAATATTTGTCTAGATCCGCCCCTGCACAGACTGGATGCAGAAGTATTATTTAACACATTATGTTGACGAAACACTCGAGACAAATGTAATTAAAGTCAGATCCACTCGTGTCTTAGACGTGAACACGCTCTCAGCTGGAGAGAGAAACCCTGGCTTGATTTACCGAGTTGATAACCAGCGTCGTAGGACCGCTTAGCGATATCTTGTTTGTTAGTTTTTTGTTGTTAGTTTGTTTGTTACTCAAACATATCCAGGGTCTGTTGAACTGGCTTCGTAGTACAGGGCACAGGTGGCGAGCAGCGCTAATGTCAAAGACACAGACATTATACATTATATTTGTATTTTACCAGGATGCAGTGACACAAATATTTACATATTTACATTTACTATCTACAGCACCCTGACATCCCCCACTCCCCCCGTTGACAATTTACTAGCGGTACCGAAGTGGGCCGGTCGAGAGTCCCGGGATGATTTTTAGTCCCATTCCACCACTGGCTACATGACCATATGATCGCCCATATTGACGCACCTCATTCCTAAACTTCTAACAGATACAACATAAACCGATCCTTCAGCCTCATATGAGCTCTCAGACACGTTCAACATTAACCTGTCATCGCTGTCTGAGCTTGCTGCTGTGTGCGCCATCGTGCGTTTACATCTGACTGTATATATATAAAGGTTTACATGCAGATGCTGGGATCCTGGACGGTGCAGCTGGAGCGCTGTGCCCGCAATGACGTCACCCATCATTTGGCGGGACTTGAAGAATCCGCGAGAAGATCCAGAAAATTGTCAACATTGAAGGCAGATTAATGGTTATCAAAGTACAAATATCCAAAATCAGTTCAGTAACGGTTTTCAATGGGACAATATGTACTCCAAATTGATGGGTTTGGATGATGGGGGAAACCCGTGTCACAGGCTCTTTAAGCCTGCTTTAGATGCTGTGTCAAGTTTGGGATCTAAATAGTTTGCTCAAAGCTGCCTTACAGCTGAACCCCAGGAATCAATCAATCAAGGAATGACTTGAGCCTCTGGTTTGTGTCACTGCTGACGCTTGCTGACAGCTTTTTGGCGTCACTCATTGACTGCCAGCACACACTGGGCCTGAGGAGATAACAAGCTGCAGGGCCCTCAATGGTCTGAACTCCTCAATGGGCCATTGAGCTGACAACATGGTGGACTGTGACAAGTTTTTCTACTCCTTCTGAAAATCCCACCTGCTCTGGTGTGAGACTTTCATTAAAGGATTAGAGGAATTTACGAAGCCAGCCATCCCAGCTGACGAGTGAAGCAAAGGAATTATTCTACTTTTATAGTCTGTCAGACATGAAAAAGTAGTGAATTAAAAATAAAAAGGCTCTAGGTAGAGTGCCAACTTCTGCCAACCCTAGAATTGTAAAACGATCAGAAAAGCAGGCGCTAAACAGCTGCTTCATTTATCATTATTATGGTTACAGCTGCAGAAATATAAACTATTTAGTTCAGCTGCAGGAATCCTGGACCCACACCCACACATTTTTTTTCTAAAATGACCTTTAAATGATAGTTTAATTAAAATGCTAATTTCACATTGCAGACATATTAATAATGTGATAAATATAAAGCATGACTAGGGCAGCTCTGAGGGAATGTGATAAGCAGATGTTAGCATGCTAACACACTAGATGGAAAACATAGTGAGTTAGCATGCTAACATCTGCTAATGAACACAATTTACGGTTGAGAGTGATGAATGCCAAGAATCTGTGTGAATTCTCCAGGGTCATGCATCAATCCATCTTCTCCGTGCCCCTCCTGACAAATCTGTACTTTCTGCAGTGATAATTATAGCATATCCAGATGCTCCAGGGGGACTCCAAGGAGACTAAAGTGGCCCTGTGCCATTTCAATCATCCTCATGTCGTAATTGCAGACTGGAAATGCTTTCTCATCTATTACACTTTAATACATACTAATGGATTCCAAGCTTTCTGATCATCATTCAGAATTGGCGCAGAGGGCACTGAGTCTTCAAGATGTTTTTAGACAAATGTAAAGCTTAAAACGATAAGTTGTAATTGGATGAGGGGTTATTTAACTGAGTCATGGTGTGTATACTAGCTGGAAAAAGTGTTATGGTTTATTTGAGTACAACTATTTGATAGTTTATTTTGACAATTACAGTATGAGCTGACCACTGCTGTGTTTATGTGAATGTTTAATACTAACACGCCGACTTTACAGAGAGTTTTCTAATCAAATTCGAACTATTTTGCAAAGCAGAAACCTCTAGATAAAATGATTTTGGAAAAAAATGTTGGTCCATAAATACCTAATACAAATGTTCTCATTTAGCATTCTAGAGAAGTAACTGCTGATGAGAAGTAAACAGAAATGTGCAAGGCAGTATATTCATATTTCTCGGGTAAATAGAATGTGCCTGCAACACAAGACTGTAACATATGTTACGATATCCTGATGTATGCTTCACTTACTGCATAACAAAATGTAGGGGAGCAGCTGAACCAGTGGAGGACTAAGGGATGGAAGCCTTTAAAGTAAGGTGAATGAATTAAAGTGGTACTCCTCTTCTAACGGATTGCCTTTTGTCTGCAACAAGACATTGCAAGCCCGAAGCCAGTAAAGTTTCATCCTGTCCTCCCTTTGATTTATTACTATACCCCTGGCGGTAATGAACCTCTGAGAAGTTCATCAAATGGTCCACTGAAAACTATTGGTGCACAATTACTTTATTCCATCTGTGAAAACCCTCTTTTATTGGGCCGAAGCATCGGCTTCTTGAGCTTCATGGGAATTAGGAATGTAATGATCCATTTATATGAATTGCAACTCTAATCTGACAATATTAAATTGCAAAATCTACTGGTGCCAGGAAACTAGGAACATTATGTAGAATAGAGAAATTACAATCAGCAAATGGACAACATGTAGGATCTTGTCTCCCACAGACTACTAACATAATGTTAATGTCATTCCAGAGGTCATCTGTCAATCAAACAGTGTGGACAGTATAGAGGTGTTTTGTATTTCTTTAGTTGTTCTGTATATTAAAGAAACCCATATCTCTGTCTGCTGATTCATGGCAGGGTTAACAGTTTTGTTTTAGTACTGTGCGTTTACAATACTATTAATGTGGATTTAACAGTGCTTACGGCCCTTTTCATCTTGTAATTATTCCATAAATCCATCGTTCTATGCTAGTTATGAGTAAAAAACACATGGCACAAGTTTTAATGCCATGTGTTTGAACCACAAATCAGTACAGAAGCAAAACATATTTATAAATTGCAAATAGGAAAGATTTATTCTGATAAAAATGGAAATTGCGTTCCATCGACAGATGATAAAATGTGTCACTTCTGTCACACACTGCTCTTGAATCTTGTTTCTTTCCTGCTGCTGGTACTGGCAGCCCTACACAGTGTGATTTATGATTTCTGCGTCACTTGATTGAACTGCTTTAGATACATAAGTGTCACATAATAAAGGTCTTCAAACACAGTCTAGCATCTGGCTTGACTTCTGTGTTTTTTGTAGAAATAAATGAATCACAGACACTGTCATCAACTATTTTAATAAACCACTAGCATACAAATATAAAGATACAAACATTGACTGTAAGATATTCTTGAACAGGTGTATGGATAAAATATATATCTATATATATCTTCTTCTTATTATTATAATAAGAAAGCGTATTCAGAGGAGCTCAACCCCGACGCAGGGAGCAGGGAAAAGCAGCAGAATGGTATATATATAATGACACCACAAAGCATTCAAAGTAATGATAAAAAGACCAGTAATCACTTAGCTTATCAATGCTCCCTCTTTGATTCAACTCAGCTTGTGGTGTTATTATTAAACAGGAGTGTATTACATTGTGTATTGATCGGTAATATGTTACGTCCTCAGCTCGCTTAGGGTAAAAGGGAAGCAACACGAAACCAGGTGTTCTTGGTAAGAGGTTGATTTTAATAATAAACTCAAAATAAAGATGATATAACCAAAAATACAGGCTCGTAAAACCAGCTATCTGTTCACAATAACGCTACACAAAACGAAGGCTACAGATTATCACAATCATAGCACACTATGGGCACTTAAAGAGCCTGTGACACGGTTTTCCCCCATCATCCAAACCCATCAATTTGAGTACATATTGTCCCATTGAAAACCGTTACTGAACTGATTTTGGATATTTGTACTTTGATAACCATTAATCTGCCTTCAATGTTGACAATTTTCTGGATCTTCTTGCGGATTCTTCAAGTCCCGCCAAATGATGGGTGACGTCATTGCGGGCACAGCGCTCCAGCTGCACCGTCCAGGATCCCAGCATCTGCATGTAAACGCACGATGGTGCACACAGCAGCAAGCTCAGACAGCGATGACAGGTTAATGTTGAACGTGTCTGAGAGCTCATATGAGGTTGAAGGATCGGTTTATGTTGTATCTGTTAGAAGTTTAGGAATGAGGTGCGTCAATATGGGCGATCATATGGTCATGTAGCCAGTGGGACTGGGACTGGGACTAAAAATCATCCCGGGACTCTCGACCGGCCCACTTCGGTACCGCTAGTAAATTGTCAACGGGGGGAGTGGGGGATCAGGGTGCTGTAGATAATAAATGTAAATATGTAAATATTTGTGTCACTGCATCCTGGTAAAATACAAATATAATGTATAATGTCTGTGTCTTTGACATTAGCGCTGCTCGCCACCTGTGCCCTGTACTACGAAGCCAGTTCAACAGACCCTGGATATGTTTGAGTAACAAACAAACTAACAACAACAAACTAACAAACGAGATCTCGCTAAGCGGTACGACGCTGGTTATCAACTCGGTAAATCAAGCCAGGGTTTCTCTCTCCAGCTGAGAGCGCGTTCACGTCTAAGACACGAGTGGATCTGACTTTAATTACATTTGTCTCGAGTGTTTCGTCAACATAATGTGTTAAATAATACTTCTGCATCCAGTCTGTGACACTGAGTGTTGCACGGCCAGATGAGGCTGGAGAAGCTGACTCAGATAAGGAAATATATGATATATTATGATATTATATGATCGATGATCTGATTGATGATGTAATATGAATGATAAGTGCGACACGTCGGTGTCTTCTCTGCATGGCAGTTTAAACTGTATTTCCTTTATCCTGTAATATGACTTGAGAGATTTAAACTCCGCACACTGAGTTGATCTCTTTTCTATAGACGCCGGAGGCGGGCAGCGTCAGGTAAAATAAGTTATTTAGCCTTCTCAAACCTGAGCCTCACGCGCCGCCTATGGGGGATGTGCTAGTTACTTATCCGACCGGCCCACTTCGGTACCGGCCGATCGGGATTCGTCCCGATGGCAAGTCCGCCACTGCACCCAGCCCACGTAAATTGTCAACGGGGGGAGCCTCGCTGCGGGGAAACGGTGGACCTAGTGTCCCGATCGGAGTGGGAATAATAATAATAATCCGTGCATTTTATCCATTAATTTCCCCAACATTGTGGTAAAAAAAACACACGTTTAATCCATGTTGTTGGTGTACTACAACTACAAAAAGCATCGGTTTGTTTTCTCATCAGGAAATGCAGACCGGCTCAAACAAACGATTTTTAATCATCATCCTCACGATCATTTAATGTGTTCATATGTTCGCCGAATTGACATGAAAGCACTAATAAATGTAGTTTCATCCACTTGAGTTTATAACCACAAAAATAATCGATTTGTTTTTATATCACATCCGACGGGAGGAAATTCAGCAGCTCTCACTCCCGATTTTTAATCCTAATGTAATCATCATCTTCACCACGATCATTTATGTTTATGTCGCCGAATTGACATGAAAGCACTGACAAATATGAATATACTGTAGTCAACTTCATTAAAACGTTATTAACGTGCCTAATCTCAGTAATTCACCATTTCTACTCATGACAACACACTTTGTCCGTGTTTGGCTCTCGAAGCGTTCCCGCATTGACGTCACTTCCGGCTTCCCCCAAAACTTCAAAATGAGTCAAGGAATTTCCCCGCGATGTTCGAAATTATTGATATTTAACGGAACGGTATCGCTTTTTCTTTTTTAAACTGACGGTTCGAGATTACTAGTAGCCCAATATTTCATTGCACAACAGTTGTTGGGATGGTGTCACAGGCTCTTTAAGGCTAAAATAGTGAGGCGTCTCGCACAAGTTCGACGCCGTCACAAATCACAGAATACACACAAAACACACTTAAGCACACACCCTAACTAACCACTGTAGCAGAACTAGCACAGAGCTACACAGAACTCAGCGAGACACCCGCTGAGAAGCCAACTCTGGTTATTGGTAGCTCTATTATGAGACACGTGAATTTAGAGACCGAAGCCTCCACAGTCACATGCATTCCGGGGCCCAGAGCGGGCGACGTTGAGTCGCATCTTAAACGCATCTTAAACTGCTGGTGGAGACCAGCGTGGAGACCAGCGTGGAGACCAGCGTGGAGACCAGCGTGTCAGTGGACAGCGTGGAGACCAGCGTGGAGACCAGCGTGGAGACCAGCGTGGAGACCAGCGTGGAGACCAGCGTGGAGACCAGCGTGTCAGTGGACAGCGTGGAGACCAGCGTGGAGACCAGCGTGTCAGTGGACAGCCAGTGGGTTGGTCCCTGCAGAGTACTGGAGAGGGTGGGGGGAGTGTTTGTGCTGTGTTTTATTTGTTCCTCGTGTGCGAGGAACTTTGTAGTGGGGGGGTAGTGTAGCGATCCTGCATAGGATGTTCAGGGTGTCACTCAGGCATCCCCCGTCTCTCTGCCAATCATAGAGCTGCACAGTGATGCTGGTTGAGGTGCGGGCCTGTGGTTGGGGGAGCGGACGGGGGAGGGCGGGGAATTGTGACGTAGATATATATGTGTAGGGGTAGGAGTTAAGTCAGTGTGGGAAGTGTGAGGTAGAACCCCCACAATGTACATGTACCTGTGATCATCTGTAAAGAACATCTGTTATTAAAGTCTAATAACGAGAAGCCTGTTTCCGACTCACCTTGTGAACGTTACAATACAGTAGGATTGTTATTCACGTCGGTGGTAATGATGTTCGTTCGTTTATGCCAATCAGAATGCACCAAACTTAATGTGGAGTCGATGTGTAGTTATGCTAAAACAATGTCGGACACCGTAATCTTCTCTGGTCCCCTCCCCAATCTGATCAATAATGACATGTATAGCCGCATGTCATCATTTCAGCGCTGGTTGTCTTGGTGGTGCCCAGCAAACAATGTGGGCTTCGTAAATAATTGGACAGCCTTCTGGGGAAAACCTGGTCTGATTAAGAGAGACGGCATTCCTCCTACTTTGGAAGGTGCAGATCTCATTTCGGCAAACATTTCAGGGCTTTGTGGACTTAATCCATGACAAACTGGAGTTGAGACCAGGAGGCGGAGTCGCAGTCTTACACGCTTCTCTGCGCTCTCTCCTAGGCAGTCACCCATAGGAATCCCGAACCCAATAAAATACCCAATATTAACGGTGTGTGTGTCTGCCCAAGGACAATTTAAGGTAAAACCTAATAGAGGTGTCAACGTCAGGGGAAATCACCGCCTATAAGTAGCCTGCGCCACGACGCATGCGTCATTCAAAATAAGCACCTCTTCTCGCTTCACCATAGCAAGGAGGGCCGTCTGGTGAGACATCTCACTTCATGTTACTCTGAGACTGGGGTTACGTAAGTAACCTATAGTTCTCATTCATAACACTCCGTTCGATGTCTCACTATGGGATATTGTAGCTCCCGTATTGCCAGACGAGCTTATCTCGAAGATCACCGATCAACCAGAAGTTAACAGGTGGAGTCCCGACTCAACAAGGTGCCCAGCACTGCTCGGGCCACGCTTGGAGCGGAGACGTCCAGCCTGTAAAAGCGGACAAAAGTGAGTGGCGAAGACCAGCTTGCCGCCGCACAGATATCCTGGATGGAAACACCCTTGAACAAAGCCCAGGATGTAGCCAGGCCCCGAGTGGAGTGAGCCTGCAGACCCAAAGGTGCTTGCAGCTTCTGACTCGTATAGGCCAAAGCAATCGCCTCCACGATCCAGTGGGATAGTCGTTGCTTAGTAACAGGCTTACCCTTGTGAGGTTTAGCCCAGGACACAAAGAGTTGGTCATTAAGACGAAGCTCTTTTGATCTGTCCACATATGTGTGCAAAGCCCGGACTGGACACAATATATCCTGCTGCTGCTCCCCGGAGGAAACCAGTTGCGGAGGAAATGCCTCAATGTCAATCGGGGTACATGAACCAACCACCTTTGATGTAAAGGCAGGGTTGGGTTTCAACAACACTCTCGTTTGCCCTGGGGCGAACTGAGTGCATGAGGGATGTACAGACAGTGCATGGATATCACTGACCCGTTTAGCAGATGCCAGGGCCAGTAACAGCACTGTCTTGAGTGACAGATGTTTCATGTCAGCTCCCTCCAGGGGTTCAAATGGGGTCATTTTGAGCCCATTTAAAACCACTGCCAGGTCCCATAAGGGCACCAGCGACCTGGAGACAGGGAGGAGCCTGCGCGCTCTCTTCATAAAACGGCAAACCAAAGGATGTTGGCTAGCCGTCTTACCCTCAAAGCCCACATGGCATGCAGCAATAGCAGCCAGGTACACCTTGATCGTGGAAAAAGCTCTGTGTTTATCGATCAAGTCCTGTAGAAATGATAAAATCACCCCGACAGGACATTGAAAAGAGATGTGCCCTTCTTGAAGGCACCACTCCTCAAACACCCTCCACTTACAGTCGTAAAGAGACCTGGTGGAGGAAGCTCTCGCACTCTGAATAGTATTTATCACCTTCTGAGGGAGTCCCACTGTATTCAGATTGTACCACTCACGGGTCGCACTGCCCGCACAACCGCTGATATATCCCCGCCAGCCCGTATATTGCGGGCTAGGGTGGAAACATCAGAGTACGTGTGTGGCGTTGCTCTTTCACTCTGGCCAGAGTTAAGGGGAACAGAACCAGGGGTGGGAACGTGTACAGAGGACCCGGAGGTCAATCGTGTACGAGTGCGTCCCCGCCTAACGGTGCGTTTAAATCGTGCATTAAAGAGAACAGCTGTCATTGAGCATTTTCTCCCCTTGCGAACAGATTTAACGTGGCTCCGCCGTAACGCACCCACAGCGGACTCTCGATCCTTGGATGAGGAGTCCAGTCTGCATAGAGTAGTGCACCTTTTGACAGTAATTCTGTCCCTAGGTGCATAACACCCGGTACTTGTGTCGTTCTCAGAGAGAGGAGACGTCTGCCGCTCCAAAGGATCAGTTTGTGTGCCAGTGTGTGTGACTGGAGACAACGCAAACTCCCCTGGCGGTTCATCCACGATATCGTGTTGTCTATCCTCACGGGGACATGAAGTCCTCTGAGAGAAGGCAGGAAGCATTTTTGGGTGGGGAACACCGCTAAAAGCTCCGGGTAATTTACGCGTGCCCGCTGGAAGTCTCTGTTCTAGAGACCTCTCACCGGGCGACCTTCGTAAGTCCCCTGTCAGCCCGTCTGACCTGCGTCCGTGGTGACCACCTTCCGTGAAAGGACTGCACCCGTAGGCGCGTCCCGCACTGGAAAAGTCGGGTGTAGTGCCACTACGCATTTCATAATCACCAAAACTCTCCGTAAGCCGTGGCGTTCGGGGTTTAGTTTTATTATGAGGCCCATGTTGAGCGGGTGCTTTACGAGGACATTCTCCTCCGTAATCTGACTCCGCTCGGTGGGCCTTATAGATAAAACCCTTCTTTCTGGGAGAGAGAGAACTCTTCTCTCCAGAATGTGGGTTGACTCTCACTGGGTTTGTGAAAACAGATAAATTATAACTGTTTTGAGAAGCCCAGGCAGACATAGTGAGTATCTCCTGCTGTATGCTCCTTAGAGCCAGCTGGGATGTCACTCTTATGGCTCCGACCGGCACTGCGCATGTGCGTGACGGAGGTGCCTTTTCAGCTCCAGCCGGTACTGCGCATGTGTGTGCCGGTGGTGCCCTCACGGCTCCAGTCGGCACTGCGCCTGCGCGTGCCGGTGGTGCCCTTAAAGCCCTGGCCGGCACTGCGCATGTGTGTGGCGGTGGCTTCACGGACCCGTCAATAATCCGTCCTTTGAGAGATGCCGTAGCTGCTCTTGAAAGGGGAAGGATTGACGGGCCGTTCTTTACAGCTCTAGCCGGCACTGCATACGCACGTGGCGGTAGAGCCCTTACAGCCCCAACCGGCACTGCGCATGCGCGTGGCGGTGGTGCCTTCACAGACCCGTTTATTATCTGCCTTTTGAGAGAGGCCGTAGCTGCTCTCAGAAGGGGATTTATGGTTAACGGACTGTTTATTGTCTTTCTTTTCATTTTTTTGGGCTGCGCCCTTGGCCGGAGCCTGGATGCGTCAGCGGAAAATGGTTTATTCAGACAATAACGATGTGACATGTGTCTTGTGCGGACTTGAGGATGGCGTTGAGGCATCTCTCGAGGCGGCGGGGACACATTTAGAGCCGGGGAAGGAACTTCCAGCTCCGTCACGGAGGGGAGAAGGACCCGAAGTTCTGGGTCGGCTGTGCCTGGGCTACAGCCGGAAC
Organism: Pseudochaenichthys georgianus; assembly: GCF_902827115.2. Classification (NCBI taxonomy): domain Eukaryota; kingdom Metazoa; phylum Chordata; class Actinopteri; order Perciformes; family Channichthyidae; genus Pseudochaenichthys; species Pseudochaenichthys georgianus. Next base: position 13,868,591 of record NC_047506.1, on the reverse strand, counting down.
CGGAGATTTTTTAGGCCAACTCGCCCTCGTCTCTTGCCTGGGCTGGGGACTCGGGGCGGGCTGCGCCCTCTGCTGTCCTGGTACTTTGAACCCAGCAGAGAGTGGTGCAGCGTGGGCGAAGGGCCGCCGTTGCAAAGGGCCGCCGTTGCAAAGGCCGCGGCTGGACCCTTCGAGGGAGACAAAGGTGGAGAGCCTCGTCTTCCTTCTTTTTCGACTCGCACCTCCTCTGCATGGAAGCGAGAGCGGAGCCGAAAATCCCCTCGGGAACGATGGGCATGTCAAGCACATCTTCCTTTTCCCGGTCTGGGAGGTTGGTGAGGTTGAGCCATCTAGCTCTTTCCTGCACCACCATGATCCCCATTACCTTGCTCGTGGCCTGGACGGCGCAGCGTTGGACACGGAGACAAATGTCTGTGACCGCGGCTATCTCGTCCAGAGTGGCCGGTCCAGGATTGCTCGACATATCCTCACAGAGCTCCGCTTGGTATGCGGTTAGCATCAAGGAAACGTTCAGAGCCCTGGCGGACAATGCTGCGGCTCTGTAGGCCCGTTCCGTCATGGTAGACTGGAATCGGTCCGTTTTCGCTGGCAGCGTGGGGTTCCTGCTTGGCGGCTGGCCCATCCTCGGTAGGAGGTGGGCTGCCACCAGCGGTTCCATAGGTGGTATGTGGAGCAGGCCAAGCCTCTCCATACCGTCACAGTCAAGGGAGTGGGCACCCTGGATTGGGGCCTTGTTGCTAAAGGGCCGGTCTCTCCACGAGACCGACACCTCATCCAACATCTCCGGGAAGACCGGGAGGAGTTGCCTCTTTGCCCTCGTTGTTTGGGAAAAAAGTTTTCCCTCGTAGCGGGACCTGGAGGTCTCCTTGGCCACTTCGGGCCATGGGATGTCTAGTTTGGCCGCAGCGCGCTGACACACGGCTTGTAGGTCCATACTGAGACAGGGCGAAGCTGGTGTGCTGTCGCCCGGGGGAGCAGCCATCGCTCCCGGCTTTGCAGCCTGAGTCGATGACATGAAGATGTCGTCTTCCTGCTCATCCGAGTCAGACAGGAGGAACTCAGAGGTGTACTCTTCGTCCTCCATGCAGTCTAACTCCAGGACATCTTCCGCGGGTGAAACCGTGGTGAGGTCCAGTCAGGAGCCACAGCTTGGTATAGCGTGGGGCCCCGTTCCCGCATTTCTTGCCGCCACCGGATCTCGGCCTGATATGGCGCGGGATTCCGGTTCTGCGGGTGCCGCTGTCGGTGAGCCCCAGACCGCAATGAGGGGCTCCATCTCTGCGGCAGACGTCCCCGTGTCTTGATTGCCGGTCGGCGGATCAGTGGACATGAGGGGGTCCCGTCCCGACAGGTTAACTTGTTGCGCTAACCTTCGGTGGAGGCTCTTCACGGTGAGGCGGGCACAATGTCCGCACGAGCCGGGGTTGTCGATGGCCTCCTGGGCGTGTTCCAGCCCGAGGCAGGACGAACAGATCTGGTGTGAGTCTGTGCCTGACACTTTCAACCCGCAACCGCAGCGCCGAGCTTCCGAGTTCCTGACTCCTCTGGTGTGAGGGGGAGAGGCATCCATCTCGTTCGCCGTGAGGCGTGGAGAGGGTCCGCTCATGACAGGTACGTTCGAGAAAAAAATGTTTACCGATCTGTCTTTAATCCGGGGGAAAAAGGACAGCGTGGGTCTTTTTTCTCTCAAGGATATTACCTGGTATGGTAATATTCCTGTAATCCTTTTCTCCTCCGTGGAAGAGAGAAGAAAAAAGTGTCCTCGCTACCGTGGTGTCGGTAGTGAGGGAAAAAACACAAGTTAGCAACTGGTGTGTTGCTAACTTGAAGTCAAAACCTTACCTTACTCCAGAGGAAGAACGGCGAGGTTGACTATAATACTCTTCTGTGAGAGAATCGGGTAGCCGGCTAACGCCCGTCGACCGAAAATTAGCTTGGGTTCAGTCTGTGGACTGTTAAGCTAGCCCGGCTACCGTTCGAGATGTGCTCTGAAGCGAGAAGAGGTGTTTGAATGACGCATGCGTCGTGGCGCAGGCTACTTATAGAGGGTGATTTCCCCGGCCAATCAGGATTGGCGTAATGAGATTGATGCTTCTGTTTGCTCCGCGATGAGGCGCATCCCATAGTGAGACATCGAACGGAGTGTTATGAATGAGAACAGGAAGATTAAATATGGTCTCTTAAACATAAGATCTCTAGCATCTAAAGCAATATTGGTAAATGATTTAATATCAGATTATAATATTGATATATGCTGTCTCACTGAAACTTGGTTGAGACATGAAGAATATGTCAGCATAAATGAGGCCACTCCACCCAGCCATAATCCTGATTTATCCGACCATTTCTTAGTAACTTTTGAAGTACTATTACGAGACTACAAAGCATTAGTCAAAAGCTCTTGCAGCAGAAACCTATCTGTTAGTGCTATAGCCAAATTTAAGGAAGAGATTCCACCAATACTTAACTCGATAGCATGTCTGCATGTAAGGGAGGAAACTTATACAAAATGTACACCACCCCAAATTGATCATGTTGTTGATAGTGCTACAGATGCGCTGCGAATAAAATTAGACTCTGTTGCTCCTTTGAAAAAGAAGAAAATAAAACAACATAGATTAGCTCCATGGCATAATGCCGAAACCCGCAAAAGTCGAGACAACTTGAAAGGATATGGCGTTCCACTAAACTTGAAGAATCTCGTTTAATTTGACATATTACTCTCAATGAATATAAGAAAGCACTGCGTAAAGCGAGGGCAGCCTACTACTCTTCATTAATAGATGAGAATAAGAATAATGCAAGATTTCTTTTCAGCACTGTAGCCAGGCTGACAGAGAGCCACAGCTCGATTGAGCCTTCTATTCCCATAGCACTCAGTAGTAATGATTTTATGTGCTTTTTTAACGATAGAATTGTTACTCTTAGAAACTAAATTAATGACCTCATGCCTTTGACCAGTATAGTGTTATCAACAGCTCCCGGAAACGTAAGTTCTAATATTACACTAGATAGTAAACTAGAATGCTTTTCAGCCATAAACCTTGAACAATTACATTCAATGATTCTCTCTTCTAAACCATCAACGTGCATGTTAGACCCAATTCCAACTAAGCTGTTGAAGGAAGTTTTCCCATTAATTAGCACTTCTTTATTAAATATTATGAATATATTTTTATTATCAGGCTATGTTCCACAATCATTCAAAGTAGCAGTGATAAAACCGTTTCTTAAAAAGCACAACCTCGATCCAGAGGTTTTAGCCAACTATAGACCCATTTCTAATCTTCCGTTCCTCTCAAAAATTCTTGAGAAAGCGGTCGCAAAACAGCTGTGTGATTACTTAAAAAACAATGATTTATTTGAAGATTTTCAGTCTGGCTTTAGAACACATCATAGCACAGAGACAGCTCTGGTTAAAGTCACAAATGACATTCTAATAGCCTCAGACAAGGGACTTGTCTCTATTCTTGTTTTGCTCGATCTCAGTGCTGCATTTGATACTATCGACCATGATATCCTAATGCAAAGACTAGAGCACTTAGTTGGCATACAGGGAACTGCTTTAGGCTGGTTTAGGTCCTATCTATCTGAACGCTCTCAGTTTGTACGTGTTAACGATGAATCTTCCACGCAAACCAAAGTTAGCCATAGAGTGCCACAGGGCTCAGTGCTCGGACCTATTTTGTTCACATTATATATGCTTCTGTTAGGCAATATTATAAGGAATCATTCTGTAAACTTTGATTGTTATGCGGATGATACTCAACTATATTTATCAATCAAGCATGATGAAATGAATCATCTAAATAAAATGCAAGACTGCCTTAAGGACTTAAAAAACGTGGATGACCTTAAACTTTTTGATGTTAAACACGACCAAAACTGAAGTTATTGTACTTGGCCTGAAGAATCTACGAAACAAACTATCTAAAAGATATATTAACTATGGATGGCATTAATTTGGCCTCCAGTGAGACTGTAAGGAATCTTGGTGTTATATTTGATCAGGATTTATCCTTTAACGCCCACATCAAATCAATTTCAAGGACCGCCTACTTCCATCTACGTAACATTGCAAAAATCAGGCATATCTTGCCTCAAAACGATGCAGAGAAACTAGTCCATGCATTTGTTACTTCTAGGCTGGATTATTGTAACTCTTTATTATCAGGGAGTACCAAGAAGTCAGTCAAGTTGCTTCAGCTGATTCAAAATGCTGCAGCTCGTGTACTAACCAGAGTTAGGAAAAGGGACCACATTACTCCTGTTCTGGCTTCCTTACACTGGCTCCCTATAGAACACAGGATAGAATTTCAAATTCTTCTTCTCGCCTACAAAGCCCTTAATGGGCAGGCGCCATCTTACCTTAAAGAACTCATTATACCCTACTGTCCTACTAGGGCATTGCGTTCCAAGAATGCAGGGTTGTTGGTTGTTCCTATGAGTCTCTAAAAGTACAATGGGAGCCAGAGCCTTTTCTTATCAAGCTCCACATTTGTGGAATCAGCTTCCAGTTTGTGTTCGGGCGGCAGACACCCTATCCGTTTTTAAGAGTGCGCTTAAGACCTTCCTTTTTGATAAAGCTTATAGTTAGGGCTGATTAGATTCAGCCCCTATAGTTTTGCTGAAATACGCTTAGTTTGTCGGGGGACATCTTACTACTTCCTTCTCTCTGTCTATACCTGTGTACTCTCATGCTTCCCCAAATGTCTTTCTTTTTGGTGTCTATATACGCCGGGATCCGGAGTCATGGATGATCCTGCGGTCCTGTGTCCTGGATCGCGAGCCCTGGATCGCGAGTCGTGGCTGTGGTCCTGGATCATCGGTCCTGGATGGATATCCTCGTGGATTCATCTTCCTATTATACACACATGCATTTCCAAACATTTGGACTACCTATGTTGCAAATGTATTATCTTTTCAATTTACACACGGCATCTATTGCACGTCTGTCCGTCCTGGGAGAGGGATCCCTCCTCTGTTGCTCTCCCTGAGGTTTCTCCCATTTTCCCCTTTAAACTGGGTTTTCTCCGGAAGTTTTTCCTTGTACGATGTGAGGGTCTAAGGACAGAGGGTGTCGTATTGTCATACTGATATTCTGCACAAACTGTGAAGACCACTGAGACAAATGTAACATTTGTGATATTGGGCTATATAAATAAACATTGATTGATTGATTGATTGAGAACTGACACAGAACGTAAGGAGAGCACCGAGAGCCGTCTGCCACAGATTCAGACCTCTCCTGTCTAACTGAGATGCACACACTCTTGTAAGAGTCCCCGGAAGGTGTGGGCAGGGATTGGTGAGTCGGGCCCGACCTGCTCCAATCCAGATCTTCGGTCACGCCTACCAGAGGAGGGACAGGAAACTGGCATCCAATGGCGTCCGGGCAACGGCACATCTCATATACATATAACATACATGATACACAGCTGAAAACAATCCCAGACAGGTTACCGAGCAGACAGCAGCAGCAGCCGTGACACCACCCCTCCCTTAAGACACAAACTCACAGTTTTGTTAACCATGCCTACTACCAAACCTACCTAATCATTCTGAAGGACTCTACACACAATACACATAACGACCAGGGTCGTAACAATATTATAAATAAAAGATCTTGGGATGCCATGACTGTAAAATCCTACCTGGTTCTGCAGTTTCAAACCAGAGCGCACAGACTGGAAAATATGTCCTGCAGGCCGGGAGCCTCAGCCCATTGTAAAATAATTGCTGAGCCATTGGTTTTGATCAATAATCCTGTCAGACCCCAACAGATATATTGTGTCTTTTTGATATATTTCAATAAAAGCGTTCTTTATAAAGTACATGGTCAAGTATGCCTATTCATGTATTTCATCTTTTGCAGGAAGAAATCTTTTTTAAAGCTTTCATTTCTGACAATGCACATTACTACAAAATAATTGATTGAAAGAGCGAGTTTAGGAGAAGTGGGTCATCATACTTTGGTACTGGCCTCCGTTGACCATCAAATGTCAAAAACTTCCACTAATTATTCAGTTGAGCTATATGAAGGATAATACAAGTGATCAGGAAGGATTTGACCAAATATTTCACTTGAAATTGCAGAGTCTTGTTACTGTCATCCTTGAATGGCATTGTTACTCAGCTTTAAAATAAACTAAACTCACATTATAAATGTAATCACACAATCCGCCCTTAAATAGAATGATTAGAATCTGCATCCATGAGAGCATGGGAATGTCAGGAACAATTGCTCCTGGGAGCCATTATGCCTTCTTGGCAGGGGATAAATGCAATAAGACAAGTGGGCTACTGACTTTGCTGCAGACTGCCAGACAGAACTTAACTTTGATGCTTGAGATTCAACTGATGCCTTGGTCAATGAGGAATATAGATATGAAATTGCCATTTACAGGGCGTGGTAGGCATCTTAAAAGGAATGGTATGCTCATGACACTCATTTTTAAATAATTATCATCCGATAAAACAGACCAGTCTCTGCCAGTCTCTCTCTTTTTTTTTTTAATCCGATGACATTATCAGTGATTTTAAACTGATTATATACCGAAATAACATCAACACTGTGGGCGCCGCCATTTTCCGGACGTGACGTAAACCATGCGTTTGGTTTTCGAAGACACGTTGATCTCCATGTTATTTACTGTAGTTTCTCTCTTCAAATATGCCTCACTGTATCGCGAAATATTGCCACAATTCTGATAGGAACAATCCACGGAATGCTCGGTTCCATCTGTTGCCAAAAGGTAAGCGTAAGAAGTACATTCGGAGGCAGTGGCTAGCGAAATGTGGCCAGCCCGAACCGAAAGATTCACAGGCTCATGTATGCAGCGAACATTTCAAATTTCCGGACGACTACTCTGAGAGTATGATAAAACATAACATGGGATTTATGGAACAACCATTACTTAATGGAGATGCAGTACCATCGGTCTTTCTGGTGTCATCACCGACCAGGACACCAGTTCGGCCAGTAGAGAAATCGCCCTCTGCAAGTGTGAAGCGACGGAGGAGCAGAAGTAGTGCTCGGAGTAAGAATAAGGTATGTTATAGCGCATTTCCATTGCAGCGGCTAGCCCCATTTTAACGTCCTTTAGCGTCCAGGCCAGGACAGTTTTTGGTGGCCTTTCCATATAGCGTAGTACCGGCTAGTGTGTATTTTACCCCAGTTTTTCCGGCCCCATAAAATCGTGATTCTATGGCCAGGGACAACGAAGCTGAGTATGCTAAACTAGAGAGGGAATCGCTAGCAAGGGTGGTACTACATGCATACATATAGTATCTTATATCATCTTCCCATTATACACACATGCATTTCCAAACATTTGGACTACCTATGTTGCAAATGTATTATCTTTTCAATTTACACACGGCATCTATTGCACGTCTGTCCGTCCTGGGAGAGGGATCCCTCCTCTGTTGCTCTCCCTGAGGTTTCTCCCATGTTCCCTTTAAACTGTGGGTTTTCTTCGGAAGTTTTTCCTTGTACGATGTGAGGGTCTTAGGACAGAGGGTGTCGTATTGTCATACTGATATGTATGGCTGAATTCCCCCATCCAATCTCTTCACATTGGTCAAAACTTGTTCCTCTGCTGACGAGTCCGAACTGAAATACTCCACCATGTTTCCGTGTGTTGACAAAGTGAACGCATGGATGACGTCACGACCATCACGTGACTACTGAAAATGGCAAACATGGCGGCGGCCAGACGGAATATACAGGTCTTGATAAAAAAAGAGCTATAAAATCATTATTTACCGGGGAATATCGCTGATTTCTTCAGGGTATGGTTTAAACATAACGTTTCACTAAATACTGAAGTTTTGATTAATTATCTAATGAGTGGACCATTCCTTTAAGTAGAACAATTTAAGTGACTCCGCCATCTGCAGTGGGTGGGACCAATCCAAAAGAAAACAGGATGTAAAGCTTTTGTTGGATAGGAGTCCAGACAGAAATCATCGACAAAATGTTCTTTCTTTGGAAATGTGTTTTATTGTTGGGAGTTGGTGCTGATGTCGTCAGAATATCAATAACAAAAACCAGTCTGTTAATGCGAAAGTACCGAGAGCAAGTAGAGTGTAGGCAGGGTTAAATGAAACGCTGGTGGTTTTTGCTCTATGGACCGGGCCCCATGGAAGCGATCACTCACCTTATGTCCCACTGAGCAACTTTCATAGAAATGAACAGTCCCGCCTGCAACGTTGTGTGGAGTTCTTTTATATTTCCATGGCTCAACCTCCCGGAAAGAGCATTTCAGATGCTCCGTTCAAATAACTCCTGTTCACCTGCATATCTTTATTATTTTCTTAGTTTGATGGCACCAATCATTTATTTTTTCTTAGAAATGCATAAATCAACGTGGAAACCTATAAGCCAAAAAATATTACTGGATCAATAAACCTCTGCACACTATTTGTTATACTTGATTAGCATGAAGGCGTTTAAAAGTCGTTGCTTATGCTCCAGAACAAGGCATCCAAATACAGATGGTAAAAAGGTTGGTTTGTTGTCAGAGAACATCGGCTCTTTTTGATCCCATGCCTTTAATTTGATACGTCTGTGAAGCAAAAACATTCACAGAGAAGATCAATTTTCCTTTTCCCCCTTCTGAAATAATGGTCAGGTAATTTATTTATCAAAATGAAAATCCATTTGTAACAGCAGCAGAAAACAAGGTACACAATGGACAACTGAAACTGGGCAAACCTGACAGAAACTCGATGTCTACAACTACTGGGCTAGTTTATGCAAAAACAATCCATCTAAACAGAAGAGTGCTGAACAGCAGCAAACATAAGCAGGATCATGGAAGTATCAAAAATGTATCTATGAAGACATTTTAAATGAAGACATGTACAAAGATGGTTTTGTAGGACAATTACAGATTCCACCAAGGCACTTGATCTGTCAATTTACAAGTAAAGCCTGCAGAAGGAGGAGGTCAGAGAAACTGAAAAAGTTTTGAATTTAAAAGTAGGAGACTAATGTTTGTTTCCTGTGTCCTGCATTCAATGTTGGTTTCTATGAGCTGTGCCCTTGATCTTTCATAAACTTAACAAAACAGCCGACTACTTTTATCCGTCCAGCCAACTGCTATGTAATATTTTATTTTGATTCCATGATTAACAAGTCGCAATTCTCGATGAGTTTGTATTTCGCGACCACCAGCCTCCCTTTTAAAAAGGGGCGAGCATGATGATAGAGAAATGGGTTTATCTGTTTGTATCAGTGCTTTAAAAAGCGGAATCTTTTCATCAGATAAAAATTCCACTTTTCACAGGGTCTTTGTCATTTCACTGCTGCAACATTTTACAGTCACTGCCAGTCACATTAAACCCTGGGGGTAACAAGTCTAGACCCTGACTTCCCAGGAAATCCTCCTTTAAACTTGCACATCCCTCTGTGACGCTGGAATGTCAACAGAGAATTGTAGACTGACCAAAACTGCAGGAAAGTTGGACATGAAGTCAGCGAGAGACCTTGTAGGAAGGCACAAATTGGCAGTAGACTCAAAGACCTTGAGCGCTTGGAAATCACATGCGGCTAAAAATGCAGATGAGGCTCGACCATGGCCTTGTATCCAAAGACTTGTTCATGATGGGGGACGCTAATGTCAGTCTGTTTCAATAAATGGTCACTAAGCTCGAGGTCAAAGCAACCCCCCTACACACACACATGTTAATGAACATACACTTTTATTTTACACACTTGCATAACCTGCATTAAATGTGACCTTATTCGCATGTACTTTTCCCCTTACATAAGCACACTGTGCAAGACAAAGCAGTGAAAACGGTTAGCATGGTAATATCGAAATTATCACAGAACACATCTTTTTATATTTTTAAGACCTGGTAATACATAAATTATACAAACGTATATGCAACATTGAATTTAAACCAATGATCTTCTTTGGGAAGCATTCATTCATTCTCTTGAAAGGATGCTATACCAACACTTACCAAGTTAATCATAAAATAAAGACATTTAGGTACTGCAACAAACATCAGGATGAGTTTTCTAAATGTGTTTTTTTGTTAAATGATGTTAGCAGTCAAGCCTGATGTTTCTTTACAAATAAAATAATGATCCCAGTCAGTTCCACACATACAGTTGCACTATTTTTTTATTTAGAGCCTAGGACTTAATTAACACTTTTCATTGCCAAAACTACACTTTAGCTATTGTGCATAGGACAATAAAGCATTTTTTTTTTTAATCTTTGAGGTTTAAACTGCCTGGACCGATGGCGCCCTAAAGTATGCCCTTCATTTGAATAAAGTCACATGTTTTATTGTGAAGTATTGTCTGGGGCCAAAATCAACAAACTGATGAGACTCAGATAAAGAAGATTCTTGACACGGGCTAAATTAGATAAATGTTTTCATCGGAAGAAAAACAAATTAACATCCTGCCAGTAAGTCAAGCGGACCGGATGTGAGACATAAGGCTTCACGTCACATTCTCCATGGGAGAGATGAACAATGACTGATAGTCATTAGGAAGAAGAGGTGACGAAGAAGACGAGTGTTGTGGATGGATGAGACATCAATTGATTCAGAGTAAAGGGATGTAATGGAACATGAATAATCTGATCAGCAGTGCTACAGCTTCTTTAACAAGTGAGGCTGTCAGATCACACAGTGTGAGTGCGAGTGCGATATTTCTGTCAATCTGGGACAGTGTGTATATGTAGGTGTTAATCTGTTAACTGGGGTGTATCATTTTGTTCTTGCAGTCTTCCTCATTTATTTTCTCTTACTTATTTTCTCACAAGTGAAGAGCTGACACTTGTCTTTACACTCTCACCCAGCCCAGAATTACCCAGGGTGTCGAAAGTTAGTTGAATATTTTAGATTTATTTTCCTCGCTCCATCTATTTAGTTGCTGGTGGTAGGATTATGTCAGAGTTGAGGAGATGAACTGTCTGTTAAAGTCATTATTTTTCAGCAAAAACATATAAACCACTTGCTAATATTTAAATGAAATAGAAAATCTTTAGGTTTTTATTAATGTTGGTCGGACAAAACAATAATTTTACCTTATCACATCTGAGTCAGGAAGTTGTTTAAGGCATTTAAAAAATAAATAAATAATGTTTTCTGACCAAATTATGAACTAATTGAGAAAACAATGGCAGAATTACCTCTAGTAAAAATATGATTAGTCATAGCAAAGAAGCACCTAAACAATCTACATATTTTTTATATATGGGCGGTGGTGGCGAAGTCCATAGGGACTTGGCTTGGCAACTGGAAGGTCACCAGTTCAAGTCCCGGAAAGACCAAGTGCTACCGAGGTGTCCCTGAGCAAGTCACTGTTCCCTACACGGCTCCCCGGGCGCCGTACATAATGGCAGCACACTGCTCCTAACACTAGGATGGGTCAAATGCAGAGAAACCGTTTCGTTACATAGTACCTGTACTACGTAATGACAATAAGTTGAATCTATCTATCTATCTATATAAAAAAGAGCTAAAGAAAACTGCTATCCTTTTCCACCCTTCAATTATTCAATGTCAAACTATTACTGCCATAGTCCTTGTGGCCATCTTTGTGTGAATGTTGCTATAAAACATATAGTATACAACAGTATACAAAAACGACTCACAAGAGCTTGTTGAAGTAGATCTTTTGATCTTTTGCTACCTTGAGAGTATTTGTAGTTAAATGAAAGAGTTTCAAACATCTGCAAAACACATTTAGCATGTGTATGTGGATTATATAATTTATACAGCATCAGGCAGGCATATCAAACCACTGGCATATTTGTTTAACAAATTACACAAATAAGCAAAAACTGTTAAAAAGCACTTCCATATACTTCAGTTTTGTATTATTAAGGCAATAAAAGTTAGATTCTGAGCTGTACTAACCCCCTAGCCGTGCTGAATACTAAGAGGCAAGAATGTAATTAAATGGAAAAAATTATGACATTCATCAAGAAGCACAAATATTGAAATGAAAGGCTCTTCCTATAGTTTATGCCTCACGATACAAATTGTGTATTATTGCGAGATGGATCGTCTTACCCTGCTCTCCCAACTTACTTATCTCAAGAGAATTCAATTAAAATCGACTGTTTTTCATTTACAGCTGCTACTTCATTTGCAACCTACTGAACAAGCATCTCTGTGACCAGCAGTGTTTGTACTGAGCAGTCATGAATAACACTTATCTAAGTCACTTTGGACAGGGAGTAAAGCAGTAAAGCAGTGTGTAAATGGCATTTATGTTTGACAAAAAAACTAAGATACTTAGATACAGTTAGGACTGTCACGACTGAACAATTTATTTTGCAATTAGTTTTGTTGATACCGGCCCTTAATGAGTTTTCTCTTAGTTCAAGGGTGCACAAAACTATCATGATATTTAATGAACTAGCACTTAAGCATTCAGTTGTTCAGTGATTTGTTTTGTTAATTAAACTGTTTAAAGTGTATTTTCTCCTAGAATTTCAGCTACAATTGAGTCAACACAGTTACTCTAAAGAACAAATAAACGATTATGGATTTGAGTGCTCGTTCATTAGTTTCCAAAGACTGATTTAGTGCGTTCTCTTTCACACATTTACATTACAACACATCTAATAATATAGCTCAAAATATAAGAAAAATATATATAAAATATAATTGTAAAGGAATTTATGGTATGTTAGCATTGGTCTATGATGTTGTTCCTTTTTTCAGGTAAGTTTATTACTAATAGTCCAAATCAAAAAATGCATTACCAAAGGATGCATAGAAGAAATACTTATTAGTTGTCTGTCATTAAAAAAGAAAAAATCCAATAAAGATAAATATAGCACTTAATCTTTTTTGAATAAAGCTTTTTTCTTCCACGAAACCCGAGTCAAACCCTATACTGCATACACGCCATGACAGACACACAGTTGTGTTTGTGACAAACACACACATTGTCCAGAGTCAGACTGGACCAGTCCCAGCAGTGAATGTGGATAAGAAGCGTTATCCTCTAACAACACCTTCATCTGAGACACAGAGGGAAGATAATTGAATAGGAGCAAGATCTATAAGACAATATAGTTTGAGTGTCCTCAGAGGTTTTCTCCAAGAGATTGTTATGAGGTTTGGAGTTTTATGAGTCCTATGATTGAATGTGAGCGGCTGGTTGTCATGACGCTACCAACCTTTCTCTTCAAGTGAGTCCTTTTATATCAGCAGCTCAATGATAAGCAGAGGTAGTCAATGTGTAATCGCAAACACAATTTCATGTAATTGCTGGACAATCATACAGTAGGTAGGACGATATTTCTGGAAAAAAATCAATTTGTGTTTCAACCAGATTAAAACCCTGTTCGTTGAGTTCCACCTCCTGCCTCCCGTTTTGTTGCCTGAACCGAACTGCTGCTGCATGGTTTTAAATATATTGGCTTTATCTTTCTGGCAGTTGTTCGTATTGCTTTAGCGATAACAAAGAACCTCCTGTTCTCGCACTTACAACTTCAAAACATACAGTATGGAAAGAAAGAGCAGAGTATTAACTGCAAACTCCCATGGGAAAAACACCAAGAGTGGTGTTGTTGCTAAGGCTCAGCAAGGATGTTTGCCTCTTGTGAGACCATGTTTGTAATATTGGAAAACCCATTTCATCTCAAGGAAAACTGAATTATAGATCAATCGATATATATTATGGAAAACAAACAGAACTGTTTTAAAAAAACAAGTTAATGGGCCATTTCAAATATGAATAAACCACGAACCATAAATCAGCTGCTATGTGATCTCTCTACTTTGTTTGTGAGCCCGGATAAGTTAATGTTTCTGCTGTATTAGCACTTCATCAGTGCCATGTCCTTCAAGAGTAATTGTTGTTTGTAGGAATATTTAACTACACCCTATATTAATATGGATTTGCAGTGAGTGCAGTCTGTCAGTTGATCCAACAGCGGGTTTAATCAACATGTTGCCAGTGAAACAATCAGGCAAACATTTATACGAGTGCATAATGAAGCAAAATAATGTGTTTGGTTTTACATAGAAATTAAGACTTGATTCTATTCAAAAGCTTTTCATTAGCACAGACGAGAATAGAAGCTTTATAAATCTTTAACATGACGATTTACAAGGCTCCAGGAAATTATAGTTTGTTTTATCTTCTTCTCTTGATTTGCAAGAGAAGTGTATTGATGGGATTATTAAAGAAGTAAGGTAGTTGTCTCGCAAAGTCAGAATAAGTGGACGCTTTTCAAGACAGGTAATCTTTTAAAGGTGCAAATAATTTATTTAGAGCACTATGCCTTGGAAGATGATGGTTCAAGTGAAAATGAAATGATGCACATAATGAAGATATGAGTTGAACTACTACTACTACTACTACTACTACTACTACTACTACTACTACTACTACTACTACTACTACTACTACCTTTTCCTTTCTACCCATCTAACCAATAGGCTGCTACAGTTTACCACAAGCCACACATCATCCGTTTACAAATTACATCTGAATCTATATCAAATAAACTGCCTTCCAATGTATTTCATACGACAATATTTTTAACCAATTTTACAACACAAGTTGAGAGGAAAACTAGACTAGCAAAATTCTCACAAGACGCCACTAGGCTTTAAAAGTGACCTGACAAATAATTATGTTAAATTGGGGGATTTCAGATGTTTCCAAAGCCCTGGCAGGCCCTGTCATTGGTGCTCAGTGTGTGAGTGGACAGTGTGTGTGTGTGTGTGTGTGTGTGTGTGTGTGTGTGTGTGTGTGTGTGTGTGTGTGTTTGTGTGCGCCTCTTGCCAGCGATTCTCTCTGACCAATCAGCAGTTGAGAGTGTTTACGTCACTAGTTTAGCATATGTTAAGGCCAGAAAAAAGGTTCAGCCCTGAGCCGGAACTACCCCTAGTGGAAAAGCAAAAAAAAAGAACCTGGCCCGCTTAAACTGTGCTACGTGCTGCAGTGGAAAAGCGCCATTCGTCACCAGAAAAGCCAGAGAGAGCAAAGATAGAGGAGGAGGTTGTGATAGACTCACCTAACATCTTTGATATCATCTGTCATGGAGGCCACGTTTTCAATTATCATGTCAGCTCTTCACATCAAAAGTCACTGATATTTTAAGTGTCCAACTCTCTCTTTGACTTGGTCTCTTGAGGTCCACTTCAAACATTTAGTAGATTTCATTCCAAATAGTCCTGGAATATCGTAGCTCCATCACTGCTAGCTAGCTTACTAGTTAACAACAGCTAACTTGCTTACAAATTAACAACTTGCTAATGTTAACGGGCTAACACAAACACGGATCCCGATTATATTGACAACAATGGAAAACGTAATAACTCTCCGGTTAGTTTCTTTGAATAACGTTGTTGCTAACCTTTCATGGTTTGATATGCGTGAAACTACAGTTCTATCTTGAGTTCTTCCATTAACAACTTTACGTTAAGTAGGCTACTTCACCTGGCTTCTACCTCACTGACTAACTGACATGTATAAGTCAAATGTCGAAGGGTCGCTGTTTCGCTGCATTTAAAAACTAATTTAGTGCATAGCAGCATACTAATCTAAGCAGGCTACAGGTGTAATAACTACTTTTACATAAGCAGTGTTGGGTGTAACGCGTTACAAATGTAACGGAGTTACAGTAATATATTGCTTTTTGCTGTAACGAAGTAATGTAACGCATTCCTAATGAAATGTGGGTAATATATTACCCGTTACAATGCTCAGTAACGCAGTTACAACACATTTTAACCCGAAATTAAATGGTGTTTTGTTTTTTAAGAATGTACTAACATAGAGACATTCCGACACCAGACAAATTGTGCGGGTAGTAGATTAGTAAACCTGGTGTTTACCCTTCAGGCTTCGCGTCGGGATCTTCGGGGCAGTTGAATGTTATGCACCCGCCTCTATTCAAAAAAGAGAACGGAGCGAAAAATACAAACAACAAATTGTGTCAGGTGCGCGTGACCTGCTCCGCTGCGCGTGCATCATTTTCAAAGTGCTTCCACAGCAGTGACACACATCTGTGGATAATCATTTATACGAAAATGGTTAAAGCAACCATCACTAAACGCCAGCAACACTGCATCTACTGCAGACAGTAGCAACGGGTCAGATGGGGACATCACGTGACCCTCCGTTGTGGACACTTAACGGCCCCTACACACGGCGGCGCCTGACTCGCCGTCCTCGCCCCCGGAGCAGCAGTCTTCGTCGCCCGAAACACCGCCGCCCCTCTGCAGCCCGCAGGTGCCAGGAGACCACGGCAAAACAGAGCCTGCCCAGGTAGATATAAACAAGTACCCGCCTGTACAGTGGGGTTAGGCGGTCATTTTGCAGCTCGTGGTATACAAATAGACAATGGAATATTCATGTGAAAATAGATTCATATTCTGCCATGCCTGTAGAAATGTTGGGTCAAACATAATGCATACAATAGCACAGATGCCTTCACCACGAATGGCTACAAAACTATCTCATATCCCAAGCTTATCAACAAGCTGATGTTGCAGCTGAAATGTTCTCCAGGTCACAAAGTCAACCTCACATGATGATGAGATCCAGTTTTCAAGCACAGTAAATATTCTCTTCCCAGAGTATATGATGGGACCAAGGTGATGATTTAGTATGGTTTTAATAATACTTTTGCTTTTCAATGTTTGCCATTTCAAACCATGAGCTGGTTCAAATAACATGTGCCTTGATTTACAATATAATATGTTCTCATTTGTTTTATCAGTACAGCTTTGTACTTTTCTTTGCCACAGTCCACTTTGGACTGTATGAGATATTTCAGGATTGCACTTTTAACTCACTTGAAATGTTCTCACTTGCTTGGTTTCAAAACATAACAAAGGCCATAATATGTTCATTGGGACCATCAATGCTATTTGTCATTGCTGTTGCCGGCCACTACTGCTGCGCCCCCTGTAACCTCAGAGGCACCCTGAGTCATTTTGTTCTGGAACCGGGCCTGCACACGGCCATATACTAAACACACAACAGAGCCCATTCCGTGTCCTGTTATTGTTTACTTCCTGTCTGCCTTCTTCTGGTGATTTATCTGACGTCCAGCGCTCCGTCTTTTAACCTCTTTTCCTTTCTCTTTCTTGATCCTCCTTAGCAACCTTCATTATAGTCCTTAACAGTGGTCTGTACTACTGTATTAACAACGAGTCACATGTTAAGAAGTTACAATCAGAATTGAGTATTCAACTAAGCCGTGTAATACAAGTTGTTAGTAGCCTTAAGGGCCTACACAGTTGTTATGCTACCACATTGCCCTTCACTGGATGTATAATGAGCTGCACTAAACTACATTTCAGCATTTAAAATAACTAGCTCTTTTGAGGTTATTTTGATGAAAGTAACTAAAAAGTAGTGTAACTCATTACATTTCAGAGACAGTGATATTGTAATGTAACTTATTACTTTCAAAAGACAGTAATAAGTAATATGTAATATATTACATTTTGGAAGTAACTTGCCCAACACTGTACATAAGTAACAGTAGCAATACTACAGTGTAAGCATAGTATTACAAGTAAAAGTCCTGAATCAAAACATACTTCTAGTAGCTACAAATAAAAAAATTAAATCTCTGTATTATAAATCCTTACCTGCAAAGTTACTAGTAACTAAATTAGAAACAGAAAATGTAGTGGATAAAAAGTAAATAATTGCCTAAAATGTAGTAGGCCTACAGTAAAAGTATAAAGTAGCATAACATGAATATACTCAAGTGAAGTACAAGTACCTCAATATTTTACAGTAGGCCTACTTGAGAAAAGGTACTTAGTTACATTCCAACACTGGTAGGCTAGTTAATTATATTATTAAGTAAGTACATTTCCTTAAAAGTAGCTTATGCTTCGGAATTATCATCAGCAAAATGTAGCCGAAGCCAAAGCATTGCTAATAATACTCATTATGAAGAATGACTCCTAATATAGAAGAGACTGAGTAGGCTACTTCTTCTAACACATCATTAACTGACAGCTGTTGTCATAAGCTACTTTTTCAGACTAATATTTAACATTTTGACAATTTTAAGTCTTTTAAAAGTATGTGCTTTTTTTTATAAATGTTTACATGGACTGCCCTTAGGGGAATTCATCCACAAAAAAGACACTGGACGCTGCACTAGGTCAGAAACCAGAGGAGACTGTGAAGTCCACCGTAGACGGACCACTTTTGGACAAAATGTACTTCCCATTAAAGGCAGCCCAACTGAGATACGGGATTGTCCGACTCTCAATAGTTTTAAAGGCCAACTCAAAGAATGGTTGAGAAACAAACAGACGTGCAATCACCGCTAAATGCACTTTAACACAGGGGTATCTCCTCTTGCACTTTATGTAGCTCTTGTATCTTCTCTTGCACTTTATACGTCGTAGCTGCTATATTGTACTGCCATGTGGTAAATACTTGTGTATACTGCTCTTGCTCTTTTTGCATATCATGTATTTGTTTTTGCTATGTTTATAAATGTCATGTTCTTAAATGTTGTATGTGAGGGACTGGAAATTACACTGTAGCTAAAAAATTAGCTCAAATTAGCTCAAAGCTAAAATCCGGCATATTTACACTTGACGTATTATTTGTTTAAGTGTTCATTAATGTGCATTGTCCCTGTCAAATAAACGATTAAATGAAATGAAAATAATAAAGCTTATATAATCAATTTATAAAATATGATACTTCTTTAACTCTAGTACTCTAAACTATTTAACTGTGTTTGTTACTTCAGTAAAAGGTGTGAATACTCAAACCACTGCTGTCAGCACAGAGCTGACACTGTGTTTACTTCATTTCACCATGATTTGCCGTTCATCCAAATGGGCTTGAACAGAGAACAAATGATGAAATCCAATGTGTCAGGAACCCATTTAAAAAGAAAAGAACCAATACATTATTGATTTTGAATAATTTCCTTTTTGGTTTCTGTTCTGTGGTGAGCACAACCGAAACTGAACATCTAATATGTGCAGTATGGGAGCGGAGTAGCAGACTAGGTGGAAGCAGGGCAGAGTGCTATTATGAAGATGGATTTGGCTGGATTCGATCCGATAGTGCTCAGGCACTGCCATGCAGAGTAAAGGATGCAAAGCATATAGTTTCACTGCAGCCAGTCACATGGAAAAACCACAAATATTCTCCCAATATAAACATCTAGCAGATTAAAATAAGAGGAAATGTTAAGTGTTTTTCGTTTGCTGGAGCAGAGCTGGCGGGCCCAAGAGAGCAAAAATAATCTCACCCTGTTGGAGTTGCAATTTAGCACTGAATCGTATTTGTTTTACAATTGTATTACTGTCTTTAATCTAGTGGTGCCTTGCAGAATATAGTATTACAATTCAGTCATGATTAGTCTATTATGTTGCTTTATTTTACTGCATTTGTATATAATGGTCAACAGGGAGCTAGTATCACAATGTGTAATGAGGTTTCCATGTGTTTTATTACTGAATTGAAAAAAGATTTCCCCCAGGTAAACATACAGCAGCAGTGTGTTCATGGGCTTACAACAGCTTTTACAGTACTTGAACACATTGCACTCATTTGTTTTGTAATTCAGTAACAAATTGCTTCATCATGAACATGCAAATGTAGTTCAGGAGGGCTATTATTGACCACAAACAATGTTAAGTCCATGCATCAATCAAGGGAGGTGAAAGAATATTGAATGCTTATTCATTAATATACAGTATGTTGTCGGCCACAGAAGACGGTGTACCACAGTTATGTACAGTTCTCATGTACAGCTCTCATGTACGGTACATACATTTTTCTTTTCCACTTATGATATACTATGTCATCTTCTACCAGAGAGATTGACGCAAATGTCTATACAAATGTATGACTCTCAGAGGAAGAGTATAATATTTGTATTGATCCATAAGGTGACCACCACAATGTACATTTTTTTGCAAAAATTCTTTTTTGTGAACCTTACTCCAAAACAATTGTATGGTTTGCCATAACATGTTTTATAACCACCTTAATAGGTATTTTGGTGATCCCTTTTCATAATACCCTCATTACGTCCAAATTTGTGTTTGTCTAATACTCAATATTTTCTTTTCAATATTTGTAATCATTGTTTTTTTTAATATTCCCCACCTTTGTTTTGATTAAAAGAGATTCAAGGTTCACGATTCAAACAAAGGCTTTATTGTCAAATGCACAGTAGTTACAGTGTAGAAATAGCAATGAAAATATTAAGTCACAAGCTCCTCCAACCCAGTCTCATAAAAAAACGTGTAATAACTACGTTGGTCCACAACGTAGGACGTAGTATTTCTACAAAAACGCCTCTGAAATTGTAGGATCCCTACGTTTTTTTTCACCATTCATTCTAATGGCTGGCGTCTATGTCACGTGATCTTCACATTTCTCCCTGCAGAAAAAAAAAACATGGCCGAACTTCGTTTAATTCTCGGTGTAAAATGCCTGTCAATAAGCCTCACCTTCTTGGCAAAAACTGTATTGTTTTTGAAGCGGTGGAGAGAAAATGCACAGTCTCTCTGTCCCAGCAACATCAGTACCAAGCAAGAGAGTTTTTTCCACAGCAGGGGATATTGTAAACGCCCAAACATCTCAGCTTCTACCTGGAAATGTGGACATGCTCATATTCCTAAAAGATAACCTTGATGATGCTGAGTGAGTGAGTTAGTGAGTTAGAGTTGAGTTACTTGAAAAACTAAAGTGAAACTTTATTTATTCTATTGCAGGGTCTGGTTGTTATATTGTTGACACTTTAAAATACTACTATCCTACTAAAATGCTGTACAAATCAGATTCATTATTTAATAAAGAAATTATCGTAATAAATATAAAATACGATAAATATCGTACCGTGGACTTTTTATCGCGATATTATCGTACCGTGAGTTTTTGGTATTGTTACATCCCTAGTATTTAATCATTGACAATTTGACTTCACCAGGAGCAGTTACCCACATCATCAAGCAACAATGTTACCATAGCAACAAATCAGCACTGTGGATTTGATGCTGTCTTTTTGCTGAGCGCTGCAGAGCGAGGATGTTTACTCTCTACTGATTCTATCAGTTACCACGCTGACAAATAACATTGAGATAATGAACTAAATCCCCTTTGTGTCGTGTCTTCATTCCAGGTTTGCTTGGTGTCGCTGTTATCATGATGTTAAATGACACAAGGTCATAAAAAGCTTTATAGACATGTTAATACAAAAAGACAAACAGGGCCTTTTATGCATAACCTTGCAGGGTGCACTCTTATGAACACACACACACACACACACACACACACACACACACACACACACACACACACACACACACACACACACACACACACACACACACACACACACACACACACACACACACACACACACACACACACACACACCCTGATTCAGTCCACAGAGGAAGTGTATCCCTGGTTACCAATTATTGTTGTCCTAAACACTGATCCCTTTATTTATCCTTCAGATCAAAACATCTTATTTTAATTGTAGTGTTCTTCCATTCAAAATAACCTCCACTAACAACAACACATGTTCCTTTACATTATAAATACTCTGATTACATTTTGTGTTGTCTATATTCAGAAGACTGGGTTTTATTTCATCCATGTAAACACATACAGTATAAAACGGCATAAAATATACTATTGGTTTGCCAATTTATCAAAGAAATATAAGCTTTCTGGTGCTAAATGTATTCTCTGAATCAGTCTACTTACTGAAAATGAGTGTCACATTTATATAGCATATTCATGGTATATGGTAGTATAACAGTGTCTCCTCTGCTATATGAACAGGGGCTCAACAACATGCCACATATTTTTAATGATTCAAGCCTGACTGCAACGATGAGAGAACTGTTGACCATAGATGTTTTTGCTGGACTGGAAGTGCCAAGCAGGGGTGGGATGGATTAATGGCTTCATTAGTTTGTGTTTGAAAAGCAGAAAGCCACAGACTGGGGGGATAGAAACTGATAGGGGTCTCGCAAAGACTGACAACAACTCTTCCCATGTTACAGTAATAACACACATAAATCAGGTGAAAGATTAACCTAAAATCAATGAAATTGTGAATATTAATGAGACAGGCTATATCAAATCATGACAGTGTTGAGGTGATTTCAATTTGCTAAAATGATTTACAGCACCTGTTGACACTATTTGGACATTTGTGCATATGTGTTTGTTTCCACAGGATATCACATCTCTGTTCTCGGATGACTGAGTAAACATGATTTACATTTCCTTCAAATTCATCCTCATTGCCACTCAGTGGGAGCATGCACCAACATCACCATTATGCCATAATGGATAATCGCCTGAGGACAGACAGCCCAACCTTTTCCCCCAGCAGCACAGTAATTGTGTTTGGAGGCAAGGATGCTGCTTGATCTTCTCTGCAGCCAGCACACAACCCTTTGACTCTTCATGGTTGTTTCTCTGACCTTCGTCCTCACACAGAGCTCAGCAGCATCGTCTCACCCTGTTGCCTCAGCACAGTCCGTGAACAAAGACCTTGTCCATACATCTAAAGTATACATTAAAAGCATGTGCGAAGTTAAGTAGAAGCATACATCATCAACCTGATTAATTCAGTTAAAACCATGCCTCCGCTCCACCATGAGAGGCCCTTAAGGAGCTATTATGTAATTTAGAGCAAACACTCATTTATCTCTATAGCATAATGGTCTATAGAAGAAGATCAATATCTCTAAAGACATCATTTAAGGCCCTAGTGCAAAAAAGAAAAGTGTTGTAATGTATTACCTTTAAATTAATGACTCGTTGAGTGAGTGCTTTGCTGCTGAGAGACGTAAGACTTTATAAATAATTGAAAAAGTGCAACCTCACCGACTAGTTGTAATGCCTCTGAATATAGAATAACCTTCTTTTAAAACACTTAGGAGTAATAGATGAATTATTATGACAGACACTTCTGCATCACCAATAACAAGAATGGTGCACCTCACCAGCATGCTCATCTATCTATCTCTAATTAAGATGCATGTTGTGCTTTTAAGTGTAAACAATTGTTTTTCTTCTTATTTCTAGCACCTTTGCACACACTCTGCAGTGAGCTTTTTGTCTATAATTCATATTAATATACCAATATAGCACAATATATCTGCTACTAAAGTGCTTCTCTGTGCTTTCATACATCCTCAGTCTGTTGAGCTTAACAGCGATAACTAATAGTAGGAGGATAAAGCCTTTAATGCGCCAACTAGAATTTATCAGTTGCAGACAGTGCCCTTACTCAGCAATAAAATTACTACATGGTGCGGAGCCAAGACACTCAGCCAGGTGATTTACTCAATTCAAGATCAATTTAATTAAGGTCTCAACAAATATTCACAGATATAATGTATACCGCGATGGGAAAGCCTTTTACCTTTTATTTATGAAGGGTATATTCGATGAACACTTCAGGTTCACCACAGTCCGGAATGTTTGCAACTGATAAGATTACACATTGAGCACTTGGAGCTTTGTATAACCTTTTTAAGGTTATCTGAATATATTTAAAGTTACTGCACAGCTTGAATAATATCCTGGGAATCAAGTCTCAAGAAAGAAAACAAAATAGAGCTTATTTGTATCTGAACAAGTACTTTTAACAGTAAAAATAAGCTTGCTACACCAACATGGTCAAACACTTCACGACGTTACCATTTAACTGGCATTCAAGTTTTCACTTTAAAACTCTGAGGAAGTTTGTGAAGACTTTTGAGAAGATCACCACACAATTTTTTGGACTCTTTCTGAAACAAAATAATTATTTTGTAACCATGAAAACATTAAATAAATGCAAAGAGAATATGGTGGATCCTCATAAAAGTATAAATGATTATTTGTTTTAAGCACAAGGACGATGCAATCCTTCTGAGTGTAGTACTTGCTGATGCCTCGTTGGGTATCTCTCTCTTCAACAACATACTGTATAATATATGAAGGAATTATACGATCAATATACTTATATGAGTTGCACTATTAAACAGAAAC
Source organism: Pseudochaenichthys georgianus (assembly GCF_902827115.2). NCBI lineage: Eukaryota > Metazoa > Chordata > Actinopteri > Perciformes > Channichthyidae > Pseudochaenichthys > Pseudochaenichthys georgianus. The sequence goes on along the minus strand of NC_047506.1, from coordinate 13,844,590 downwards.
AGCCAGCAACCATAATCTCATGCATCACAACTCTAGTTTAATATGTATGCAAGGATTAATGATCTTAAAAGTACTTCATACCCCATTGTTCAATTGATTGGCCCTTGGGAAACACATTGCACAAGGTCAACAAACAATAGAAGATTACACGTGCTTTAAAATGGCCAGCAGGTTTTAACATGATTCACAGTATTCAAAACATTCTCCACTGAAAAGCATCACTCGCAGTTAAATCATCATTGTCATACGGTTAGCAATTTCAACAAAGAAAGTTACACGTACGAGAAATACAAATAAAAGCCAACAAAGCCAACCAGCATAGATTCATGGTAACATGATCTGAGTCTGAGAGCATGCACCAGAGCGATCGAATTCCTCCGTTTTTTTAAATATGTTGTTTGGCTCAGCCTAAACAGAGTTATTTGAAGAGGAACACTGCTAAAACACTGTACCCTCGACTTTGGAGAGTATGAATATTTAATAAGAAAACATGCTTCAGCAGCCACAAATCCCAACACATATTGAAAACACAAGTTCATGTCCTTTAATGGAATTACATCATTGCACCACCACATAGCCAAGAACACAGCTGCAAAATGAATAAAAAGTGCATGTTGAACTGATTCAATTCAAGTAGAGGTCAAACTCATAAAACACCAAAAGGACACTTTAATCGGCAGGTAGTGTTCTCAGTTTTTTTTCAGCTCATCAACATGGTTCATACAGTTTGTACTTGAGGGAAAATAATACAAAGGGTTGCAAACATGTACAGCATTCCTCATCTGAATACAGTGTGAAAGGATAAAGAACACTGACAAAGAAATGGTAGCCATGTGAAAGTGTGTAGATAGCCCTCATCTGACTCTGAGAATCTAGTCTCAGAGTTTGGAGACACTTCAGTGTAAATAACTATTGTTGAACATTCAAACGCAGAGGCGTAAAGGGAACAACATATAAGAAAATGGACATTGATAGACATCCGGTATGTATTTACATTCATTAGTGGAGCCGTGGCTGCTGGGCCAAACCTGTTTCCATTGTACTTTCACATGCTGTTTAGAAATACTTTAGAGATTCTTTCCTTGTAAAACCTGCCAGGTCAGCACGAAATTACAACAAAGTGCCATCATGTCTGTATCAGTCGTTTACTCCACAAGTGGCCGTATAAAATTACAAGAATTAGATGCTTTTCAGTTTTTCTACCACACTTCAGGTTGATAGAGGGCAATATTAGTGTTATATGTTACAGAGACAGTCAAAAAAAATAATTCTCGCAGATGTTTTTCAAAGGGTCATAAAGTATCCTGCATCGTGCTGCAGGATTTTTAAAGAAGTTAGAGAAAGCCTTGTTCCCTTTGGTGCGTAAAACAAAATTATAAACCACATGAGAATTGAGCTTAATTTAAAGATATCAAGTGATGATGAACAATCGTTCTTGTCTTGAAATCTCAAGACATCTAGTGACTCCTGAGCACTTGAGAACATCAGAAAAGCACTTTCATACATTGGTTACATGAGTGAATTATGTAATTGAAAGCTCTATTCGATGCTAGTGCAGAACTCTAATTGCGTAATTACATTCCGAAAGGACCAATTCCTGCTGCAAATGATCATCATCCAAGCACGCTATCAAAACATCACACTCAGCACAATTGAAGCTTGAGAATTAAATGCAGATGTTTGTTTGTAGCAGAGAGAAAATTAAATCCTGACACCTCAAGGATATCTTGAGTCATCGAAGATAAACCAGTGTGGATCCATAAACTGGAGTTTGCATGATCATATCCCAGTGTATCTCTCCTGCACTGCAGAAACACAGAATGCTCTCCTTGTTCCTTCACTGTGTCCAGAGTGGTGTAATGTTTTCAATTTAGAAGTAATGACAATTCAGTCTGCCATTTTCCTTTCCACTGCAGGGTTTGGCGGGATGCAACGCCATGGAAAATCAACAATCAAATGCAAGGCCAGTTAACCTTAAGGGAATAGTACTTTGTGTACTTGTTCTTTATTTACCTAAGACCAGGAAGCTTCAATGTTTCCTGGATGGAGAACCCAGATAATTACATGACGCAGATTCACATGGAAGCTAATTGAGTCAATCGTAAACCCATATCCCACTGCAACCTGCGAACAAATGTAATCATTGTTTTAAATGCCTGACTTAAATCCCAGATGCTTCTGGTAAAGTGATTATTGAACTGCACCAGATGAACATATGCATGGAATAAATACTCATCATGCAGATTCACAACCTCAATTATTGAAGCATTCATTAGAATGAACAATCAAGTTAGTGTAATAGCACTTAATGAAACTGAATACTTGTTGAGGAACATATTAGTGTTTTTTGCACATTCATAGCTAGCAATGAGCTTCAGAACAATCGTGAATATTGACAAATATTGTGCAATATACCCCATGAACAAATGCTTTGATTTCCTCTATATTTTTGTGTCCCCTCAACAAACAACATTTATATTTCAAGTTGATCAGATTCACAATCATCTAAGATGAATTCTATATCTGTAAATAGAAAATGCTATTTCTTTACATGGATTTCACAGAAAATAGTTTCCTATAATGTCATTATCACTGAGCTTGTATGAACTCGCCCTTTCAAGAGGCAAAGGCAAGACCTGGCAAAGCAGAATCCACATATATCTAATCTTGTTGGCTGATGTGTAAGTGTGACAAAGGGTCCCCATAACCTGGAGGTTATCATGAAATAAAAAAAACGTGTCCATTCTTGAGATGTCTTTGCCTAAGATGCTGGACCTCTATGAATATATTTACAGCGCTATACATGACGACGTAGCCCAAAAAGATCACATTTTCATGACTCTAACGGAATTGATTGCCATTTCCTGCCAACAGCACTCATACTTATATTGGCACTAAGAACAAAGATTAAAAAGAACCTTCATTTTATCTCAGACCTATGGTGATTTCCACTGTACACGTTTAAGGAAAATGAGCATATATTTATATTGAGAGGTAGCATTAAGGTACGCATGAATTCTTGAATCTGAGTAATTAAAGCATATGTTTCAAGAGTGCCAAAATAGCTTTTCATGTTTAAGATGTTTTATGCTGTGTATTATTTGGACACAGCTTCTGTTATTTCATTATTTTCCTGTTTTTCATACTTGTATCCAAACAGCACCTTTGTCTCTACTTATATGAACATATTGTCCTTTTGTTCCATTATGAACTTGCAGAACAAGGATTTCTCAGTGAGACATTGACAGCCATGTAACTACATTACTAACACTAAGAAAGTGGATCACATCACTCCTGTTCTGAAGTCTTTACACTGGCTTCCTGTGTGTCAAAGAATTGATTTCAAAATATTGCTGCTGGTTTATAAAGCACTGAATGGTTTAGGCCCAAAATACATTTCTGACCTCCTGCTAAATTATGAACCATCCAGATCTCTCAGGTCTTCAGGGACTGGTCAGCTTTCTGTCCCCAGAGTCAGAACTAAACATGGTAAAGCAGAGTTCAGTTATTATGCTCCAAATATCTGGAACAAACTCCCAGAAACCTGCAGGTCCGCTGCAACTCTGACTACTTTTAAATCCAGACTGAAGACTTTTCTTTTTGCCGCTGCTTTTAATTGAAACTGAGCGGTTGTGTTTCGTTTTTGGTTAATGAACATTTGGGGCTAGTAACCCCAGGGAATCAGTGTCTGGGGACTTTGTCCTGGCTGGTTTTCTCTGTGTATGCTGCTCGGGACGTATGTGCCATACAAGCGTACACAGCTCATATGCGGAGAAACCTTAAAGAAATTAAGGCATCAGTAAAATGGAACTTCTGTGTGAACTATTCATATCTTAAATTGCACTGTAACTTTTTATTCATGTATTTTTTTTTCTTTCTTTATCTTTTCTTTTTAATGACGGCTTTTAAATGCCTTTGTCTGAATGTCTTTCATTTTTGTAAAGCACCTTAAATTGCCTTGTGTTGAAAGGTGCTATATAAATACACTTGCCTTGCCTTGCCTACATTATAATAATGCCCCCCTGCCATCCATAATGCTGAAAAACACACATTTACAGTTATTTGCCACATATAATTGGTTCAAAAGAGTGGAATGAAGCTATTCTGAAAAGAACATTGCTGAGAAAAATACATGTAATTGCACAAAAAACATACCAGTGCATTCATATTCAAGGGCGAACAGGGCATAAAACTAAAAGCTTCATGTCATTCTTTTGGCTGCTAGCCCGAGCAAAACAACTTACATTATACTATACAATTTACAACAACCGATACCAAGCAGGTAGCATGATTCAGCGCAGAAGTCACTATAACACCAGACACTAATAAATAATCTGACAATCAACAATCGGCTCCAGTTTAGGATTGTATTTTTTTCAGAACAACCTCTATGGCTACATTTAATGTAAGATATGGCAGTCCTAGTTACATCTTAATATATGCAAATGTGCAGTTTCCATCTTAATTTTTAGACATACGGAAAATCCATTAGTCCTTTAGCAGGTTTATGGCTTCAATTTGGCTAAAGCAATTTGCAAGAGCACAAGATGGATTACTTCCATAAAAGTCCATTTAGAGTCCCCCATCAGGTCTTGAGCCTGGGAGATGCTGTTATCAAAACAGAAAACTTGCCGCACTGCAGCCAAATGTAACGCTTGACGAGGTCATGCTTCCACATGCTGGTTTGGTGACTTCGGATGGAATGTGTTTTAAACAAAACAAAGCACCCCGAGCAGACTTGGCTTGTTCATATTAAGACTGCAACTGAGACCACTGTACAATATCCTTCTGTCCAGAACATGGAGAGACCCTTTGTTAACATGATGTTAGGACACATGAAAATCGTGTTTCCATATTCTCTTCCATCCAATCTGTCTGAATTTAAAGCCATGATATAATTCCTGTCAAATGTTGACATCCTTGCTACCTTGTGGTTTATCAAGGTTGTTGCTGTCTTGATGGTTCTGCTTATTGAGGGCGTCCAATGCCGTCTGGGTCTCCTTCGGTTCCTCTATGGAGCAGTTGGACACTGCATTAGCCACTAAGCAGAACTTGCGTAGGAGGATCTCTCTGAGGAGCAAATAGACCCATGGGTCCAGGATCTGGTTGAGGGAGGCCAAGCGGATTGCTGTGAGGAAAAAGTTACAGTCTAACTGGACGTCCCGGCTAGAGTTACGACTGGAGGTCACTGCTGTTGAGTTGCACTCGTGGGAAGATACCTGGTGGGAGATCATCCTCAGCATCAGCACCTGAAAGGGGAGGCAGGCACATGTTGTTTGTACCACTAGAGAATAATAAGGACAAACTATCTTCTTCACTCAAAATGTAACATTGAGAAAGCCTTTCAAATGGTTATGCACACTTGATTACTGAAATAATACTTCTTATATATTAAATGTCTCAAATCTCACCACAGCCATGAGCAGCTCTACTGAATCAAACTAGGAAAGCATGATGTTCACGCTCCAGGTGCTCATGCTCTGTCATCACTGTCGCTTCTAAAAATATCTTTGGGGCTATTAAACATGTGCCTGACAATGCATGACCTCATAACAGACTGAGCAGACCCCCAACCAGGACTCAGATAAGTGGAATTTCCCCTTAATGGAAAATGTCAGCAGCATTTAAAAGGATCATACATGACAGCATTTATGTAAGTGGCAAGTGTGGTTTGTGTGTGTGCGAGATAAGAGTAAAATAGTGTGAGATAGTGAATATATTTTTAAGGAGAAAATATAAGGATGTGCACCGTTTGCTCTTGCTTTCTGTCGAAACATTTCCACATATAAAGATCTGCAAGTGACAATAAAATTAATTGATCTGTGAATAAAGGCACTGGGAAATTTACTATAAAAGCTTTTACTGTATGAAAAGAAACAAGCATCTTTAGAAAATATACTGTATGTTAAATCTTTCTTATATCCTCAATTTCATTTGGCCATAGGAACTAGTGAATGCATGCTGTAAGAAAGTTAAAGGCTGAGTCGCCTATAAAAACATACCAGCAGAGGAGACCAGCATATAAGAAGGACGCACATAATCCCTAACAGCTGAACGACGGTCTCCGTGGTGAGCCGTTCCCACTGCTTTGAAGACTGAGAAGTGCCAGACTTTGTTTTACACCGGATAATTAAGCCACGGATTGTCACTACATTGCAGGAAAGTGTAACAAGCAGAGAGAAAATCCCAAGTACAGCAAAAGTGATGGCGAAAAACATATTGCCCGGGACTTCCCTGTCCCCCGTGCTGATAAAGCACCAGGTGCCCGGCCACTGGCGCGTATATTCCCCGACCCCTGCAATGGGCAGCAGCGCAAAGAGCAACACAAGACACCAGATGACAGCCAAAGTCTGCTTTGTCACACTTGTCTTCATGTGATTGGAGTACCAGTGTGGATTTGTTATCGCCAGAGCCCTTTCAATTGCCATGGCGCTGGCCAAGAAGAGAGAGCACAGGCCAAAAGTTGTCATGCACACACCGAAAAAACCGCATAATTTGCCCGATGAGTCGATGCGCTCCCACTTCAGGTCCGCCCTGTAAACTGATATCACTATTGGACTTGTCAAAAGCTGTCCAAACAAGTCAGTTAACGCCAGTGATCCAATGCAAAGCAAGAAAGATTTTTTCCTTTTATTTTCCTTCTTTTTGTAAGATACATACACCAGAATAAGAGCTAGTGTGTTGCCCACCATGCCAGTGATCATCATGGCTATAGGGAAACCAACTGAGACAGATCCACAACTGGAGTTTTTGGTGGCATTGCTTTCGCGCAATGACCTGGAGACGTTGAAGTCCAGCATCTCTCCAATCAAGTTTTTCAACCCCCCTACAGAATCACAGCCGCCCTTGTACATAGTTTCGGAAAGGGTAAGCCTGTACGCAGCAGATAACACAGGTATGTGTCCGGCATCCTCTTGCGCTCCAGCTGAATGAAGTGCGTAAAAGCGCGTCGGCTCCTTTTTACGCGCTGGAGGCGGGACTACCCAGAAAATCAAACAGAGGCACATAGTTTAAAATACACTTTCTAAACTGTACAGCACTTTTATGAAAACCTTGTGTGATGTCTGTGAAGGTGAAATCCTTATACGTTCCATTTATAAATAGGCTCCAGGCACTTTAGGTGCAACCCTATGCTGCTTCGGTGCTCGACAAACTAAAGTCATGATGCTGGAGATGATCACATCTTGGTGGTGAGCATATGGGAAGACTTGTCGGATAAATTAGGTAACAATAAACCTGCTCTGCGCCTCTTCGAGACAAATGGCACTAAAAAGACATCTCCTAAATCTAGGCTACATCTGGTTGATGATCATGGGGACATTTGCTTTAAGGGATAAGAAGGTAGGCTATTAATGGTTTCTTATACAAATAGTTTATGTAGGCTACTTGATGTGAATTTAGATTTGAGCATGAACACATTTCACTACTAGCCTACTCAGATGATACACTAACAGCACGTTGCTTTCACGGTTCCACTGTCAGCAGCTTCTAATATTTCCAACCTACAAACACTTGTTAACCAACTTTAAATGCAGTCCGGGACATGTATCAGACACCGATACTCGAACTCATTTATCACTACGTTATGCACCCCAATGTACCCATCCCTGTTAAACTCAGGACGTTAACAGCAGTGCCACCTGCTGACCACAATGAGAACGACAACACAAGTCTAAAGCCCATTCAAAATTCAACTAGACAGGAGTATTTATTCATTTAATGGTTTACCTTATAATAAAAAAGAGCTAGTTTTTAAATATGAGCTGTTACACATTTTTTTAAACACTGTTGTCTTTATTTCTCCCCTATTTTTAAAATCAGATCTGTATTGTGAACTTGTTTGAAACTCATGATTGATTTTTGCCATTTGTGTGCAATAACAAAACATCATTAGCTATCAAAAGCCTCCATAGCTACACAACTAACTTTGCTGGTAGTGAAACTGTGATTATGTATACACATCTGCAAAAATAAGCTAATCTTGGCTAAATCAAACGCAACAACAAAGTAACAGTCGACAGGATTTTATTTACACGTGTACATTTCAGTTGTTTCACCATTAAAGACTGTATTGCCACTTTCTACCATGAATCAGGATATACTGTATGGTGTTTGTTATTCTGGAAGTACTAATCTTAAGTACGAATATTAATATTATTAATTAATAATTTTTTTAATGTTTTAGTTTCCCAGGTGACAAATGAGAAGGTATAACTTTAAATTGTAACGTGTGACAATTGTGTAAAGAAAAAAAAAGAGAAATACAACACTAAACACCTAAACCAAAGAATGTGGAATTTACAGCCATTTAGTTAAAACACGCAATATCAAAAAGTAAAATACTTACCTTGACAGAAAGCAAAAAAATATTTTTAAGGAAATAAAAACAAAAATACCAATATGAATTGCTATATCTGTTATAACAAGTTGGTGCTTAAGTACTTCATATTTTATTAAAAAAAAAATGAAAGTATTTAAAAAAATAAATAAAAGTACCAAAATATCAGATATTTCTAGGGCCACGGAAAAAATATTATCAAAAATGATCACTTCAATTTCCCCACAGAGGCGTGGAGTAAAATGTACTGCTACAAAGATATGCGTTTTTAAGTGGCCTACTGCCTTTTTACAGTACATCTGATTTTCATATGGGACTAAACACTTGTGTTTATTGGACACCTGCAGTTACAGACACTTGTCACAGTTTGGGGTGTAGGTGGTTTTAAAAAAGGGATGATGTGCAACGGCAGAGGGAGTCATGTTGCCACTCTGTTTTTGAAGAAAATAAGACTTTTTTTATGAAAATGGACATCATACTGAAATGATGTGGTTGTTTTGCTTCCAACGCAACATGCACTTTTCTACTAAGGTTCCTTTTCTTGTTTTTAAGGCGTTAAAGTTATTTCTTTTTTGAACTGGAGCCAGAATGGGAGGATCCAGGGGACTGCCCACGGCACCTGAAATCACACAAACACCACGGGAAGAAAGACAAGGTCAGCCGGCTCAGATGTTAACATTCACCTATGCATTCTTGAAACAACAACATGGTTAACAAATGTATGTAAAAACAATATAACAAGGCAAATTGTGAGGATATTTCTATAAATCTGAACTCCCATAAGCGAGGCGACAGATGGCTAATAAGAATCAGTGCCATTGTGGTATTCCACAGAAACCCAAACCTTTCGGACGAACGTGATCTAGAGCGCCTCCGCTTTTTCTCTCCAGATGAGGACCTGGAGCGACTGCGCTTCTGTCCCCTCTCAGGTGAGGAGGAGGGGGAGCGGGACCTCTTCCGGGGAGAGGAGCCCTTTCCAGACTTGGAACTGGATCTTTTGGAGGAATAAACCAAGCACTAGGGTCAGTAAGGTTAAGACACAGTCCCATCAGCGTCGGTTTTTATCAAGTTTAAGAGCACTTAAATATAGGTCATCCCAAGATGCTGAAGAAAATGTTTAGCATCAAGTCAATATAATTAAAGCACTCCTATTGAGAGTGTGAGATTAAAACCCAAGCTTTAGACGTTTTAGCTTTGGTAAAATTAAATCTCAGTTCAGATAGTTAAACTGTGTACCATTTATACTCCCAGTCCTAAATTAAAATGTGAAAAAACCCTACATCAAATTATTTGAAAGCGTCAAGGCAGATTGTGAATTCAGTCTTTGTTCAAATGTTAGCTGGGGAGTAGGATTGCTCTGGAGCTTTGCCCTGTACATACACTCTCCTAGGGAGAGAGTGCATGTCACCTCATTCACCTGGAGTGGGACCTGGAGCGAGATCCAGACCTGGAACTTGATGAGCTTCTAGAGTGGGACCTGAAAGACAAAAAAACAAAACCTTTCCAATATTTTCTGAACAAGACAAATACCTGGACGGGTCACACAGGATTGTACAAACAGTTGGACAGTATTTCAGTTAGACTATTCCTTACAGTACAGCTTAACTGAGTACATGTTTAGACTAACAAAAGATGCTTTTGTGGGTTTGGTGAAATAACCAAGTAAATAGAAAGACAACAAAAACAGGTAAAATCTGCAAACAGATATTCAAGGTGCATTTCAAGTCTAGAATATCAACAATGCATTTGTTCTAATAAAAGTCAGGCGTTTCAAAACATAAAGCGACATCTAGAAACTTCTGCACATCAAGGTTCTAACACCACAGTAGGGGAGGGGTTGAGAAAACAACAAATCGGCAGAACAAGACATGTATTAATGTGGATCAGTAATTCAGAAGGAAGATTGAGCTGATACTGACATTTTGCCCGGAGTTACCCTTGACCTGTACCCTTTTACCTGGACCTCGACCGTGAACTGGAGCTGGAGGAGCGCGAGGAGGAGCCGGAGCGGGACGAACCCGAACGGCTGCCCTTTTTCTGAGCTGGCTTGTCCTTGTCCTTGTCTTTGTCCTTGTCCTTGTCCTTGTCCTCATCCTCACTAGCATCCAGGTCGTACTTTGAAAGGTCTCCATCTTCGTCATCGTCTTCATCATCCTTGAGAAGACGTGTTGGTTATAACACAATCATTGTATAGTATTTTAATTTAAACTAAATGTTTTCTTTTGAATTTAAAAGGATCCAGCAACCAATCTTACATCTAATTTGTATTTGGAAAGGTCACCCTCTTCCTCTTCCTCATCCTCTTCATCTTCCTCGTCGTCGGGAGCTTGAACTTTAATTGGTACTACTACCTTCTTCTCAGGTTCGCTCTTTTCATCTTTTCCACGAAACTTTTTCTTTTTCCTACCAAACTGTGACATAAGAAAGCAGTTTAGAAATGAAGATTTCAGATGCCACTTGTGTACATGGCAGGAAGTCAACCGAAATGATGAACCAGAAAACATTACAAGTTACAACTCACTTCATCATATTCACCGTCAGAATCCTCTCTTTCAATGTATTCCACGTTTTCTCTTTCATTGAAACCTCCACCGTAACCTGAATGGCGAAAATAGGCTTTAGAAACTCGTTTTCAAACACACCAAGACTTGCCAAAATACACATTTGTTGACATACCGGTTCTCTCCTCGAGCTTGGCATATTTTGGGGTGTTACACATGTTGCACTCTGACCTCCTGGCCCAATTGACATTTCCGCATCTGTACGAGAGTAGAAGAGTAAAATAAGAATCTGTAAGAACTCAACACATTTAAAAATAGAAATAGGAAAGTAAATGTTTCAGCTAATTTGGAAACAAAAAGGTTATTGTGTATTCATAACCATGTGTGTGTATACAGTAAACTATTTAGTTAATTTGCTCAATTGAGTGGATAATCAAACATTTTGGTAGTTCGTTATAATTTACAATACACCTTACGTTTTGCATTGCCAATCGTTTGCACTGAAGAGGCCTCTACTCTTCTCAGCCAGAGTTTTTCCAATCTCTGTCCCTCCAGCTTTCATCATTTTGGCCTCTGTGGTTTTCTCTGAGGAAGCATAACAATGTTGTTTCAGTACAGCAGCCTTTTGACAGAATGTATGAAGCCTGAATCTAGATTTAACAATATGCATAACGAAGGACTCACCGCTGCCACATCTGTTGCAACTTGTCCTTCGAGCAAAATTTACATTTCCACACCTACAAAAGGATAAAGATGAATACATAGTAGCCACAGATACAACATTGGCCTTGTTACTTCACAATACAGGCGTAAACTGAGTAGGCTTCACGCAAAAGTAGTGGTGTATGTTTATTTATCTCTCATGTGTAACATCATTAGCTTGTAGTCTTGCTTGGGAAAGCCTGTGTGAAAGGCCTGCACAACTGCAGCTGGCTTGTCTGTCACTCAAGACGTTTCTAATGCAGCTCATGTGCAAACTGATACTGCTGACTACACAAGTTACCTAAGATAGACTCCACACTAACGACAACTTGGCTTTTTCAACATTGTAAACACTACCCTCAGTAGTAAGTGTGGACTCTCAATTAACCCAATTAGGCTAACGATAGCTAGCTTGCTATATAATAAGTCTGCGCACACTGACATAAAGACACACTGTCACATCCAAAACACGTCCCCACCCTCGAATGAACACATTGTGTTACTTGTTATTGTGTAGATGATGAATGTAAAGAGGTTGAAATAAGTTACAAGTGAACAACTCAGCTAGTCAACAAGCTAGCCTTTTAGCATGCAATGCTAAAGGCCTACGCTAACTTGCACGACCAGCATATTTGACAAATATATGGTGCTATTTTCCATCATAATGTAGGTAAAATGAGCATTTTTTTATTAATGTGGGAAGCACTTACTTTTTATCTGGACAAATCCAGTCCCCGTCGCTAACTCGAAAACTCTTCCCCGACATGTTTGTGGTGTTAACACTGAGTGGCTCGCTGGCAGGGTGTGCTCACTGTTAGCCTCGCGCCTCCTGCTCCCTCCAACGATGCCTTCAGGGGTTTCCGGTAGCACTTTAAACTCACATTTCTCTGCTCGATTTCGATACACACAACAGCCCGGCATTGTGGTAAGTAGGCTTTGGGGTATAATGTAGAGATTCTTACGAGATGTAAGAAGAATACATGTATTTAATTGTTTTTACATAATCACAAGAAAAATATCACACTACTGTCATTTGCATTCCGTTTTCTAAATCAACTCAACACATAAAGCTACAAATTCGTCACAAAACTATTGTCTTTTATTTGTGACATTAGAGCTTAATATTACAGAAAACACGTGAATGCAACGATTTTTATACAGTATAGGACAACGTCTGCAAATGTGTTAGGATCGGATAATATAATTTACAAGAGTTCTGTTGATGTTCAATCAGAAGATAATAATACGTTTTAATTCAGGCAATTATGTGTATCCAGCGCCATATAGATGGAAGAGTTACGACACCGGAAGTCCAAAAACGGTTATCGTCACGTGGTTCATGTAGACGAGGATCGTTCCCCGGAAGTTCATGGCGGGCAATGTGAATGCATTGATAACAGGAGATAGAACTACGATTTTTGTTAATTATTAGTGAATAAAGGTTTTGATTTGCAATATTTATACAACAAATCGATATGTGTATGTATTTACATCAATAATGTTTTAAAAAATAAAATCGAATTTGCTAATATTAAGTGATAATATTAGGATTAGTGTGAACAACTAGTTTACATGTTACTAACAGTGCCTTGTTAAAGAGCCTGTTGCTGTTTATTTATAGCTTTGAATTCTTTCAAACCAATATTATCTTCTTAAACTTGTATGGTAGTCAGGAGCATCACTTTCTAATGTTTATTGATACATGTAGAGGGAGGGGATCTAAAGTAATGCTTTAAAATTCAGATTAGATTCATTTCTACCATTTTCTTAAATTCATGGTAGTTTCAGTAATCCCCTGGTAATTGAGGACACAAGTTATCGAAATGACTAATGTCATCTTTATGGCTTTCAGAAAGGACAGGAGACCGACAGGTGACTATCAAAGGACTAGCAGCAGCAGCAGGACTAGCAGCATATGATGATAATGATTATGTTAAATGTGTTGTTTTAGGAACATCCATTGCAAATACATGGAATTCAATAAACATTGAATAGCATATCATGCAGTTTGTCGGTGCCTTTTCCTCCGTGTTGTCCTGGTTTGCTGTGCTGCCTCCTAGTAGCCACCATGGTTTGATGTGCTGCCTGGGGATGCTCAAATCGCTCAGAGAAAGGAGTACGAATGTACGGCTTCCCCACTGACAGAGAGCAGAGGAAAAAATGGCTGGCTCAAGTCAGCAGGAGCAATTTCACGACCAACAGCAACACAATATGTGATGTAATTATATACAAACACTGCATTTGCACTTTTTCATAAAACGAAAACCACACCATTGGGAAAGCTTAATGTTTTGTTTAATACAAAAAAACAGGGAAAGGCTTGAAAAACACAGAGTTGAGACTCAGGGTGCAGGGTGAGGGTCTCAGTGCAGGTATTCAGGCTCCATTGAATCCCCCTCTGGTTCTTGTGCTGAAAGAGGGAGTAACAGACAGGAGAAAGGGTTATACACACACAGCACACCTATTGGATGGGAAATGCCTTGGGGAGATAAGGTGTTTACTTATATAAAACAGTAGTATTAAACGTACCTTGTGTTTTCACTCACTTAAGTCCCTCTCCCTTTGCCATCAATCCAGAATCAGCTGAGCTGCAACATTATACACACAGGTAATAATCAACAGAATCACAAGGACACAATATGGCTCTGCTAAAAACACTCACTCTTACACGCACCAAAGTTATATTTATCTAATATTTAACTCCCTCCACCCCCGCATACAATCCCGTTTAGAAGCCCCTCTTCTCTAATTCAACATGTTGGACGAAATGACATTAAGAGAACGGAATTTACAATTAAAAGGCTGTTCAACGTGTGTTGCTAACTTGCTTCGGTATGCTAGCTTAATCTGTTATCTGTAAACGTTCCCTAAATCTACTAATTTAGGGATAATCCACTGACATCCTTTAATACACATGTTCATTTGAATCAGATGTACTGATAATATCCGCAATATAAATCTTTAAACTTCTTCTTACCTTTAAAAGTCCGTCACGAACGGTGTATTCTTTCACACACAGTGACGTCACGAGCTACCCACAATGCAACGCGCGCCATAGATATATATATAAATCCGCCATTTTCCTGGAGGTGCTAATGTAAACAGCTAGCTAACGTAAACAGCTAGCTAACGTAGCCAGGCAGAGCACACTAGGTTTGTTTTCTGAATTAATAACCGAAGAAATCGCTGCATGTCTTCGGATTACATCTCTGGACTTGAGGGGTGTGCTCTAGGTCGTTACCAGGGTAACTAGAGCTGTGTGGGTTGTCCGATTGCCCTTACAGACTGCCTGCAGATGTATGGAAAAACGACCCTCGAAAGTGGCCTTCGGTCGATTTTGCCAGCATCTACGTCTATCTTCTGGAAACACCAGGTGAATACCCCACTTGTCACAATAATATCATCATGCCATTGCATATATGTGGTATTTTAGAGTTGACTAGATATTGATTAAGGCAATAGACTATGATATTCTGCTTGCACCTCGCGTGAAATGGCGCATACCGGAAATACGGTGTCGCCCTCGGCCCAAAACCCGTATGTGTGTGTGAAAGAATTATGCTGCAACTCCACAGCTCTGCCAGCCTTGGCGCTAACTTCCGGGGAACGATTGAGAGGCTCCACGATCCGCCATTGCTGTAAAAAAGTGGTCCATTGGAGTGAACGGAGATGTCGTAACTCTTCTATTAAATAGCTCTGTGTGTATCACAATAAATATATCTGCAAGTTCTTAGGAACCCAAAGATGGTTAAGGCCATAAACCTGCTATTATACACACTTTACACCCTTTTAGGTAGCCTATCACATTTATTTTTGATGAACCCTTTTCATCACAGTTTCCTTTAAAAGAGGAAATAAAGCCTCATAGAGGGTTAGTATTGTAGCTTAAAACTAAGCCAGTTTATACTTTGAGAATTTACAATGTTGAAACCTTTGAATACTAAGAGATGGAAGATACTTAGCCGGTGGATGTCTGATTGCGAGTTATTAAACTCACACCTGATTAAAGATCCGTTTGAAATAATATATATTATTGACTTTGAAACCCTTATCCTTCCCAAACCATGATTTCTTGCAAAATCAGTTCAAGCCACTAGATGGCAGTTAATGCCAAGGTTTATCAGCACACACAGTAGCCTACCTCCTGTTTAAAAAAAATAAAATCTAAATCAAGGCTCCTTAAATGTATGGAGTTGAACTTCAAGAGAACTAGTGTGTGCTTCCCTTCCATATACTCTGAACTACATGTGTCCAATGTATCTAATAATACATATATACCACAGTAGTCTTTTGAATAAAATAAACATTTCAAAGATCACAACAGTTTAATTGCAATGTAAATATATACATATCTATATATAAGAGATTCTCACCTCTTACTTCAAAAGATCTTTGATACAATGTGGCAGGTGAAAGTAAGATGATTTGCATTGTGACCTTTATATATACAGTCTATGGTTGTGACATCCTTTTATATAAGATATTTAAGGCACTTGACATAAAAGACACTTGACTTAGTGACTTAGTTACATGTTGATGAAGTATCCACTTGTTTGAGGTGTCTGTCAGTAGCATAGATATTGGTAGGAGTTCAAAAAAGTCACTGATCTCTCACAGAAAGCCTTAAAACTGAGAACACAAAGGAATGCCTCTCAGCGTTTTCTGGTCTCGGCTGACATAAAGTGAGTAGATAGATAATAAGTTTTATTGTATGCACAATAAGAAATATATATATATATATATATATATATATGTCTGCTCTTCTCTGTTAGATATGGCAGAGGACTATAATTCATGGTTGTAAAATTCACAGATGTGATCATTAGTGCTACTGTATATAGTCCCGTACCCTGGAATACAATATGCATTGTATAAATCCCTTACAATTTCAGATTTATAACCCTCTTTACTTAAATCACAAAATATCACATCTTTAGATTTTTATATTTGCATTAGAGCTGACTACATTTGCTCTGTGGAGAAGGTGATTGGCTGCAATCTTCCAACCCTAAAGGACCCTGAGGTGTGCAGGAAAGCTTGTGGTGGACTCCTCCCACCCTGGACACTGAAATCTTTTAAAATCACTCCTCTCCATCAGGACCAAAACACCTCACCACAAAACAGTTTCTCCCCATCTGCAGCTGGCTTCATCACCAAGGCCAAGGACCCCCACTGACACAGACTAATATCCCCATACACTACATGTTACACTAAAGTCTTCACATTTGTATATAGGATTGTATGCATCTTTTTTCAGACCAGTATCTCTGTACAATGCATATTTGTTTTATTCTTTATGCTGGCACCTTTGTCTCTATTACATTTTTGCATATCCCTCAAAGCTTTTTAAAAAAAACATTTAAAAACATCTTATACATATTTATATTATTAAATCCTTGTCCATACACCAAAGGAAATTCTGTGTATGTTAAAACTCCATACAGTCTATGGGGAAAATGTAATTTGCATCAAACTGGCTTCGGATTTCAGATCCAATTTGACCTGGCCAGGATGGGGTCAATCCAATAGAACAAAATGTTTCATAATCATTGCTCTTAATAGGTTGTTAAAATGCAGGCAGTAAGTAACACACTATGCTGTTGAGATGTTACTACTATTCATAACAAGGAATGAAAGGCCCCAAGTTGCAGATATTTCTCATGTGATGTACTTAACATCAGATACGATTTAGTTACACAGCAGGGCTTAAGCTTCTCTGTAAGTGACCTTGTCCACACAATCTGCTGCCGGTCAAAGTCAAAGACTCTTTGAGGTCACAGTCACAGCTGGTCCGTGAACCTGAGGCCACACAAGAAGCCTTTTCGGTGCTTTAGCTTCAGTATATTGCTTTCTATTATTCGCCCTCTGTTCCTTTTGCCCACTTTTGACAGGGGTGAAATAATTGTTGATGAATGTCGTTTATGTCTTGGACAAGATTGGGTTCCTTCAATTGAGTACACTGGAGATGAACTGAACAATCATTATGTATCTGTTAGGGAGACATGCACTTGATTTATGAGCCCCACACAAGGTTTTATTAGGATGAGGGGCCAGCAAAAATAAGGTATCAGATACGATGGAGGCACATTTTTATGAGTCATCCTCTTTCTCCTAAAGGAAATGACTCTTGGACCGTCACTCAATATAATTCACACACAGAGGCCAGAAGTGTAATATTGCATGAAAACAAGAGCCTCCACACCCGCATACATATTGTTATTTGTTCAAGACGAGGCATCCAATCTGTTCGGTTCTGAGTTTTCTTTAATTAATCGAAACTTTTTTTCATAAAGGAAGCCTTTTTTTATTCTAACTGATAGCGCAGGAGCCATCTCTACTCACAAGGTTCAGCTGAAAAACTACTTCCTGCTAGTTTTCAGCGCTGCAAAAAAGAGTGAGCAGAGATATGAAGTTAATTAAGCAATGAATAACTAATAAGGAGACAATGCCAATGTTTGGTATGTTTGTTTGCGGCACAGAGTTGCATGAAAGATTCAGCGAGGAGTCAGGCAATTAAATAGCACTTAGCTAAACAACATCCAATTCTATTAAAGTGGCTTCACTGGTGGTAATGCTTTCTCAACTTTACTGTGTCCTTTTCTGGCCAATGTACTGCCCACCAGCTGATTATGTCCTGGGTCAAAAACATTACTAAGAGAGATTTTTCATGGTGTCAATGAGGCTTTGGCTGGACTGACACTGTTTTCCTTCCCAGTGGCTGGTTACGCCTGAAGGTTTATGCACAGCAGAGGTTCTGACAGGGAAAGGCAGCCATGTATGTAGGTTTGGAAAAACCTGCTGAAAGCCACAAGGGCTTTCCAATACTGACAGATGGCAGGGAGCGGTTCCCGAGAAAAAGGTTACTGTGAGGGTGAAAAGTTGGAGGCTGGTGAGTGCTGGCACACTCCACCCTCCGCTCTTATTTCAATATCATGATTCAGCATTAATCAGGGGTGACGTGTATTCCCCATGTGCCAAACACAAGTCAACTGTGGGGCTGTTTGTTAACTCAGTGTCATTTACTATGCCCTTTTGAGGCATGCTTTATTTGTTTCTGCACATTTGTCCGAGAACATTTCAAAGCCCGAAGGCTGGCTCTGTGTTCACACTTTAGCCGTGGGAGGTGAAGTGTAAGGTGCCAGCGAAGCCCATCAGAATTATATAATGCAGACTACTGCACAGTGAAACAGCTTGTGCTGGGAGATGCGCTGCTGCATTGTGCCGTATCTCCCGTCCTCTCATCCAGTCCTTATCACCAAAGCACATTCATTTTGGGAGCCAGAGAGCACACATTTTACAATCCAGTCCCACCACTTGTTGTGAAAGCAATCTACAAAGCCTGATATGATGTGTTAAATGTATGAGTTATAAACCTTTTGTTTAGCAGTACTATAATACAAAATGGAGCGAATACTACTGGATCATCAGTTTCGGTTGTGTAAGTGCATTGAAAAAGTGGTCGAGTATTCATCTGGTGCTGATAGTTTAAACCTATTATTCAATGTCTTAATCACTATAGATAATACCAAAGTTGGTAAAGAATCTCCATGAAAAACTTTTTCAAAATCATGTTCGTTTCCACACAAAAACATATTTTGAGGCCGAGACAACCATGCTTTCAGCTTCCAGGTGATCGAGCATTCTTCACTGACAATATCAATGTGTCAAGTACAACCCATCCTGACAGGCCGGAGAATTGGAGGAGTGATGTTGGCACAAACCCTGCAACCAGACATTGTTAATCAAATGGAATCAGAGATCTCCACAGATAAAGTGTTTAAAGGACGAGGGACGATCTCACTTGATGATTCCCATGTCTCTGTACAAAATGTAATATCTATACCCCTTGCTTCCATTAAGGCAAGGCCAGCGGGACTTTCTCCAATGTAATTTCTCAAATATTTTTGTCAGGTCTGTCTAGCATAGTCCTGTTTAATTATTGCACATCATTTTTGGAGACCACAGCAAAAAGAAATAAATTACACGCAGAATACTAGTTCCACTGTGAAATATATTTGTACTCTATTATTAAGGCTAATTTGAGGTTAATTAAGATGTATATTGTTTTTCAAATAAAGCTGTACATAGTAATTTGATAGTTATAGAAAAGTGAGTATGCTTCATACTGAATTAGCGCTTAATCAAATATAAATTATCGAATTATCTTCACCATTTTTTATTTGATGGTTGTTTACTCTCAACAAACAGTGTTCTGGGCTAGGAAGTCATATATAACTGTGGTAAAGGAGAGAAAATGAAAATGAGATAGTGGTAGAGGGAGGAGAAAGTGACAGCTGGACGGAGATGGGTTCACAGTAAACAATAGTCACACTGTAATTAAGTGACCTGGCTTCAATTAGAAGCATTATGTGGGGGAAATTGTTTTTGTGGTTCGACGCACTCAACCGTGCATTTGATACCACAATTCTTCTCCCGTTATCTTTAACCTCCCTCGATTCATTGCTCTCTATTCACTTTGAGTTGCTCGTCACCACCTCACTGCCGGGCTGACAGTTACTGAGGAGGTAATCTGATTGCAATATAACAATGGCTAATGTGGAAAAATGGGAAGCAGCTTCAGGGCAGCTTCGGCCTATGCGTCACCTGGCTCTGCTTTGGCAGAGACACAGTCTTGGCAGTGGGGTGATTAATGTGATAGGTGGGATTTGTCTCATTATGTTGACACCAGCTAATAAATGCCTTGTAAACAGCCAGTCCCAGCTGTTAATGCATCATCATAATCCAGGATTAGGAGGTGCCAGGCATGGCCAATAAATGCAATTAGGCACTGACAAAATGAATTCGCCTAAACTCTGACTTTCCTGCGCCCTGTCCATTCTGAGGGAAACTCAAGTGTGTCGTGTGATTCTTCACAGGGTCGCCAGGGGATTAGCTCGCTGGAAATCTTCCTGGTGAGAAAAGAATATCTAACTCAATTTGTGTCCCCCACAATGCATAATTTCTGGAATATTAACTCCCAAGTTAGATGGAAATGAAAACAAACATGTTGCTTTCCTCCTCTAATCTATTTGGATTTTTTGAATTAGGAACAAGGTGTAAGGGAAACTTCTGAAGCAATGGAGAGTCAGGACTCAGAGAGACACGAGGAGAGTTGGAGCTTTGATGTCAAACACTGATGGTTTATTTGGAGTTATGGCCGGAGAGTTGACAAGACAGGTGGTGTGTCAGGAGTTGACACAGCAAAACTCTTTCTGTAGCTCGAGGTTTTATCTAGTTTGGAGTGTAATAATCAACATTCTTCATCAGTGAGACTAAACACATATGGACCCTGTTAGAAATTAAAATCAATGTTTTGATAGCATAGTGCACCTTAAACATACCGTCAGTTTAAATGCTGTTTTATACTGAAAAACCAGAAGTTCTTGTGCACAACCAGTTGTTGAGCTTTTATTCTGAAAATCCTTCATCTCCGGTTAGCATGAGGCTAATATACCATTTACTATAGAGGTGAATTTAGCAGCGATATGATATGATGTTGCACAGCGAAACCTACTGATTTCAACACTACAACTATAGACGTCGAGATATTATTATTGTTAGATAAGGTACAGTTTATTTTAGTACGTTATTGTTTACAGATGTGGGTAGCATGAGACAACATTCGGAACGACCGGAAACCAAACTGCTGTGAAGTATTTCCTGTATTTTTTATTTATTTATAACAGCGTTTAGAATGTGTTAAATGAAAAGTCTGAAAGAGTTAAGGAGGAGAAAAGGCGTGTTTAGATATATATTGAATGTACAATGTCTGTATCCTCTGATATATATATACAGTCTATGGCAGGGATCACCAACTACATTTGTCCAAGGGCCGAAATATAACCAATAGACACTATCGCGGGCCAGCGATTTTTATATAGCCCAGAATTTTATATTCAGATTACATTTGGAATACTTTCTTTTTCCATAACAGATGGGTATGTTTTGGTGCACAGGAGACACTTATTTTACTGTTTTCATGGCTTATCAAGAACTCAAACACAACATCTTGGTGTCATTCTGGACAGCTCTCTCATCTGCACCCCACATAAAAAACATCACCCTGACTGCATTCTTTGTACTGTCTTAAAACCTTTCCTTAGAATATGTTATGAATTGTAAGGTGTCCTTGGGTGCTTTGAAAGGCGCGCCTAAATAGAATGAATTATCATTATTATTTATTATCTGAAACGATGTAATAACTTTTAAAACTGTTTCCAGTCACTTGCCCCATGCATTCAGCAACAGCAGGCCATTCACTTTGATTTGATCCTGTTATGAAATGTCATCATTTCGACAATAAAGAAATGATACATAAACATTATCTTGGACATTTTATCTAACCATCTCCGTTTCTAACTTTCAATATATTTTAAAAGAGATCTCTCTCTCTCTCATCTGCGTGCGGGGGCGGGGCCTCAGACACGCTGCATCTCTCTCTCGCTCACAGACATGCTGCAGCGCTGTGCAGAGTGCAGTGTGCACACAGTTCTGCCGTTAATGAATATTACATTTTGTGAGGAAACTTTTCCACCAATAATTCCAATAAGTATTTCAAAATGTATTCACTTCATGTTTACTTAAGTAACTGTAATCAGATTACTGTGGTGACCACCTATTTAACCACTGGGACATAATTCAAACCTGGAACTACAGTTGCGGTTATTGTTCCCACACGGACATGTTATGGGTTAGGTGTGCCCTCTTGGCTCTCTCTCTTGTCGACCCGGGCTGCGACCCGACAACATGTCCTTTGCAGCTTGTGATTAAAGTTCCCTTTTGCACCTTCGATGCACCGCCTCTGACTCCATATCTCTCGGCACTACACTGGTGACCCTGACAAGTCTCGAGAAGTTTCCGGGACAGACCCGAACACGGCAAAAGGAACTCATGTTTCTTTCTCGAAATGCCGGGGATTTTTGGAATCGTCCGTGGCTGCCACCGGCACGCGGACTGAGGCTCGGTGCGCGCCCCGCAGAAGAGCTGGGGACGTTGCTCGCCGTTCCCGCATCGGCTTTCCAACCAGCAGGAGGACGATGCACGACCTGCTGGGTCGACCAGCAACCCGATTGCTACCTCGTGGGCTTGTTTCTTTGGGGCGTGCGGCTGCACGTCCAGGCTGCGCTAGCTGACGACGACTAGCGGCTAACCACGAGGGGCTAACGACAGCTAGCAGCTGCCCATGGCTGCCAGCTAGCGGCTAACGGCTAGCTGTTAACGGCTGTCGACATATTTTTGTTAACATCTGACTGTTGACAATTTTTTTTTTTTTCCGGTGCTGGAGAGGAGGTTCGACCAGCCGGTTGACCTCATGTGGACACTCTCGTTTTTTTGTCACCACCTCGACGGCGGTTCCAGACGCCACTCACGGTGTCATCGACGCTTGGGTGGTGCACTCCTGGACCCCGTCTCGCCTCAACGGTTTTGGACGTCGCCCATGCTGCCATCGGCCCGTGGGTGGCGCGCTCCGGAGCCTGTTTGGCCTCTCCTGCCTTCCGGGGATATCCAGACGCCACTCACGTTCATCGACGCCTGGGTGGCGCACTCCTGGACCCCCTCTCGCCTCGACAGTTCCGGACGTCGCCCATGCTCCATCGGCCCATGGGTGGCGCGCTCCGGGACCCTGTCTGGCCTCTCCTCTCTTCCGGGGATACCTCGACGCCTGCCGAGGACTTCATGCCCGCCGCCGTTGTGCGTCTGCCTGCGGCCGGGTTGCCCTCTCTTCCGGGGATACCTCGACGCCTGCCGAGGACTTCATGCCCGCCGCCGTTGTGCGTCTGCCTGCGGCCGGGTTGCCCTCTTTCCTGCTGGGTTCTCCGCAACACCTAGTGCGGCCCCCTTACGACGGCCCGCCCCCGGTGTGGGTGCCCTCGCCCTCGTTAGGGCCCTTGCCCTCTCCTGCGGCCCCCTTTCGTGGCCCGTTCCATGGCCCGGTCCTCACCTGCGGCCCCACCCTCCTCGGCCCTTGTGGTGCTTCCTCCACGGACGTGGGGATATATATATTTTTTTTTGCCATGTTTGAATTCTGGGGGGGCTTGTGTGGTGACCACCTATTTAACCACTGGGACATAATTCAAACCTGGAACTACAGTTGCGGTTATTGTTCCCACACGGACATGTTATGGTTTTCCTATAAATAGGTGTGCCCTCTTGGCTCTCTCGGGCTGCGACCCGACAACATGTCCTTTGCAGCTTGTGATTAAAGTTCCCTTTTGCACCTTCGATGCACCGCCTCTGACTCCATATCTCTCGGCACTACATTACTCGTTTTTCAAATGTAACGCCAGCTGAATACAGTTAGCCTACTTGATTTTTGTATTCTGATTAGGGAACGCCGTTATGTATTCCGTTACAACCCAACCCTGCTTCTAGGCTACTGTCCCGCAGCTCCAGCCTCTCTGTTGGACTTTGTAGCAGCGGGGCTACTGCTGTGGTGCAGAGCGCATTAACCAGACTCTTCACAACGAAGGATCACTTCTTCTTCAGGGAAGGGAAGGTTTCGCAGTATGCAGTCTACTTTCCCGCAGCTGCTGCCTCTCTGTTGGACTCCGGTACTGCTGTTGGACTCCGGTACCTTACTCACGAGACGTTGTAAACAAAGAAATGGGTGGGGGGCGAACGCAGTAACCTCTCCGCCAACGCCACAGTCACCCCCGTCGTGCGGGCCGGATGAGAATGTCTGGTGGGCCGGATGTGGCCCGCGGGCCGCCAGTTGGTGGTCACTGGTCTATGGTAACAACGGACATTGAAACGTGGAGAGCCGGCCCGCTGGGAGGAGCCAGCAGAAGATATATAAACAGTGCGACCTGAGAGGTTCGGCCTCTTTTTCTCTGCTAGCGAGAGCCAGAGGACAGCTGCTTTTCTGTCCGAACAATATCCTGTTTGTAACATTACCACGCTTTTTATTAATTAAAGTACCAATTTGAAACAATCTCAGAGACTCCATTTAGTCTCCTTTTTAAGCTTCTTTCCTGGACGCGAGAATAACCAACACAGATAACAACCCTGAATCTAACTAGAGCTCTCGTCCATAGAAAAGAATGCGCGTCAGGGAACCTTCGTCCCTACCTCATGGCAGCTTGTGCTCTCTCATAGACTGCCAACAACAATGCGCCCAAGCTGCCCCTCCTTAAGAGAGATAGCAGCAATACCCAAGGCCGTAGACATATGCCATGGGAAAGGAGACAGTGAGAGGAGAAAATTATGAACTGTGTCAAAGGTTGAATACCGAAGCAAATTATTTCCCTAACACAAGGGAGTCAGCTTGGCAGGGAAAAATCGAAGGAAAAATCACCACATCACAAATTACCAGTATGAAAATGTCATCAAGCTAAAACTCATCATGCAAATGCTGCATTGTATTCCTATGTTTCTCAGAGGAATGACATTACAGGTGACTTTTAAACATGGTCATTAGGTCACCAAGACGACCATTAGCTTTCTGTCACTCATCTCCGTCACACCTCATTGGTGGATGTTGTGAAGCATTTATTCTTGTTTTTACGCACCTCAATTATATTTAGCACCTGGGATTTTGGTCTGATGTTTTTCTAAAGATTTTAAAAGGCTCCCCCCCCCCCCCATTCACCCCTCATACCCAGTCAACCCAGCCTATTACCAGAGTGATGGTCAATTGAGAAGATCAATTTGCATAATGGAGCATTAAATTGGGTCCATCACAACCCACCTCTCAGCAGCGTGCTCCCATAGAGGGCTGAGAGCGGCAATTGCTGTTGAAGGGGTGGCATGCATCCTCCCTGCTGGAGTATTCTTCCACCATGCAGGCTGGTGAATAAAGCACCAGTCACTGAATAATGTAGTCTCTTATTCATGAATAATCTGG
The DNA here is from genome assembly GCF_902827115.2 of Pseudochaenichthys georgianus. Classification (NCBI taxonomy): domain Eukaryota; kingdom Metazoa; phylum Chordata; class Actinopteri; order Perciformes; family Channichthyidae; genus Pseudochaenichthys; species Pseudochaenichthys georgianus. The sequence goes on along the minus strand of NC_047506.1, from coordinate 13,819,206 downwards.
TGCCGGATTGAAAAGTCCATGCTAAAGGAATGCCTGAGTCCAAGACTAAGAACATTTTAAAGTAGAATCAAACCTCAGATTGAGATGTTTCCCCAACTTTTTCCTTTGTTCCTTTAAAAATATATTTCCATACAACTCAACAACATTCTCAATTGCTTTATTGGGAAAACATATTTTGTCCCAGTTTACTGTCACAGCTTTAAACATGTTGTTCGCAGAAAGGAAACATAGTGCAAAGTTGAAATTAGGCGACAAAACACATAGGTAAGGTTAAATAAAATGTCTAGTTTGGCTAAAATAGGGGAGGTTTTTAAATGTATTTAAGTTACCTTTGTAAGAAAAAAACCCTTTTGGTTTCACAGTGGACAAAAGACCCAAGACACACCTACCTTTTCCCTGCACAGTCTTGCGTGGACTGTCAATAGAAATGTGTTTGTGTTACGTCAAAGACAGATGAAATTCACAAGGCAGTTTCATTGTAATTCATTTAGTGTCATATCTGATCTGCTATAAAAGATTTCTCACAAATTATTCCCATTCCTTTCTTAAAAAGGACAGTTTCTTCTTAATGTCAAAAGTCACTCTATCCTCTGTGCTCATCCATTCCCATTATCTTAACGATGTACTTAATTGCAAGGTCCATCCTCATTGTGTGCAGTGGTCATTTTTGGACACAGAGCAGATCATTTTGATTAACACCCACCAAGGAAATATAAAACCTTTATCTTAGGCAGATTAGGTGAGCTTTTAAGAAGCATGTCAGTGCCTAAGGACCTGTGACGAATTGCATCCAAAGAGCTGCTCGGATCTGAGGCCGGCGGGCTGTGATTGATGTGTGCACCGTGTGAGTGGCAGGGAAGAATGAGATAGAGCCGTCATGGCCTTCCTCTCCACCGTGTTGCCTTTGTTTGAGGGGTTTCCTCTGGGGAGAGAGCTGTCCAGTGGACAAAATGCTTGAAGCTCCTTGGTGTGCAGGTTTTGTTAACTGGCCATTTGAAATGCCCATTTGGCATGGTGGGAACTGGTGACTGGGAGCTAAAAATAGTGCAATTGAATGCACTATTGAGAGGGACTTAGATGTGTGCAGTGCCTCATCCACAGTTGTTCACATAGATGTGTTTTAAAAAATAAATAAATACGTTTTAAAAAACCTTTTCACTACGTCACTTTTGATGAGGAGGACACTGGGTGTACAAGTGATTTGCTCATATCATGAATAGTAATGGAAAAACTTTAATTCCCATGAGTTACCTTTCCCTGCCACAGGCATCCTGCTGGGCTCCTGGCAGCCCATCAGCCGCGGCTTGACAGGTGATTGACATTAAAGAACTAAAGGATTCAGAAGCAGTTGCGAGTTTTTGGTCTTATACGTTTTTATGAAGCGATTGTCAGATATGTTTCTGACTTTGCAAAGACCAGACTTGTTTTGGTCTGTTTTCTCTCAATAAGTCTTTGTTTGGAGCCTCACACAGCCTGGTTGCTGAGGGGATTAATTGGTACTGCACGAGTGAGTGCAATCTAATTTCCCTCCACCAGTTGATGCACAATATTCAAGATCCCTTAACAGGCAGAAGTGAAATACATCTTAAGGTCTCGTTCCCGTTCAATGTGTTGTCTGGTAAGTACAAGGTGAGCGTGGCGATGCTCCGCAAGGCTGTCACTGAGGCCGGAAAGCAAAAACATCCTGCTATCTGACTTGAATCTAACACCTTCTTCATTCCATTTTAAATGTCACGGCCAAAAGACAACATGGCTGGGTATTTGCTCCAGATCCACTATTAGCATAAATAGAGAATCAATTATGTCAGCCCTGATGGAGCTGATTATGCACAGACAATGAATGCTGAAGGAAGAAGTCATAATTACAAGATGACCTATGTCGCCTTTCCACCATCACCAGTGTACCACCACCATGTTGGTATTTCAAGGGTGAGCTGGTAATTGCCTGATAAGAATTGCTGGAAAAAGGAGGGGGGAGCAGATTGACCCCTTTTGCACACCTCTTTTAAAACAGCACACTTGCATTGCCACATGCTGCAATTCCTACCAACTAACATGATTGCTCTACAAGCAAAACATGACACACTTATTGTATGCATGAACAGCAAAACTTGTTTTAGACCTGTGTCAGATTCTTCGTACTGCTGCCCATTCAATGATAATATCCAGAGCAGCGGAGGAATACAATTCAAATGGCTCTATCTCCTGAGGCAGAGATGCTGTGATGTGCCAGCCACTCACACAGTGGGTCTTACTACTACCATGTCATGCCTGTCAGGATGAGAGAGGGGGTAACAGAGAGGCAGATAGAGCAAGCAAGTTCAATGTGCGTAAAGGATAAGAAGAGGGGGGTTTAACTCTGCTGTTGAATAAAAAGCACAGCTGATAAAATCATATCTGCCAGGTGCCAGGGGAAACGTCACCAAGGTAATATTAAAGAGCCACAAATGACTATTTACTAAATGAGAATTTACTAAATGAGAATTGTGCCCACATCTTTAATACCAATCAGGACCAGAAGCCCTAAGCCCTAAGCCGTTCGTTAACCCGTTTGCCGCAATCCCCGGCAGTCACATGCCTTATCTATGAATCAGTCTTTCTAAGAGACCACCATGCATTTAAAGCAGAGCCGTAGTTTTTGCTTTGACTTTAGGAGATCCACTGCCAGCTGGAGTCATGCTGGGAAAAACGCGATACAGCCTGCTGAATTACAAGTTATATTAGCAAATGCGTTTCAAGATGTTTTCAATTATTTATATTGTCGGAAACACAGCATCCTCTTTTGAGGACAACTTTAAAGGATCTCTTTCCCCCAATCGCGTAATATTGTTGACTATATTGTTGACTATATTATTGCGAGTAATCGGCACGCATGTATGTATCAGACAGAGCATGAATCAGTGTGAGATCAGACACAACATCGTCATTTATACTCGTCTGTCTCACCGCTTGCTTTGAAGGGCCTGGCTGCAAAGAATAATGAGGATGGAAGGTAATTTAGGATGACTTGGGTACCTGCCAACACACACATTAAGATAACACCATCAGAAGATGAGAAGAAAGTGTAAGGAAGTGGCTAGCATGTGTTTGGAGAAAAGATAGAAAGTTATATCATGTAGAGATAGATACAGAGAGCAGTCAAATACAATGTTCTGTATTATGACTGGTATTTGACAGAGTAACACTTGCCTCAAAAATACTTTAACTTTAATGATGGATGTTGGATGTTATCTGACTGCTCTATAACTGTTCATCACTTTTAAATTAACGGTTGGATCCGAACGCATGAATGGGGTTGCTGAGCAACTGTGAGCATGTTGTTGCGGAAAACATGGGAAGCACAGTTGGTAATACAGTATTATATTTATAATACAACAAGTACCATTTGTGCAAAGTGAACGTGGCATGCTTGTTGTACTGATGGAAATCAAATAAATATAACCTAATGGTGTACCATCCCATTGTTGGAGACTAAAATTCATTCTTCCTGCTCATCTCAGAAACAGTCCTTCTTGCAAATCATGCCACATTGTTACCACAGCTGACAGCTGTGCACAATTGTGTCTGGCAGATGTCAAGTCATCCTGACAAAGCAACACACATCTGGGACAGTTGGACTCAGGCAACAAGCAGACGGGACATCTTCTAAGTCCAGGCTACCACAAGAGGACACTGTTGATGTATCAGCCGGGACACTTGTTTATAAATATTGATTTCCCCACCCTTTTTATAATTCCAAACTACTTAGGTTTAACATAACAAGTTTTCGATGAAAAGGTAAGTGGGAATATGCTTTTATCCTCAGCATCTGTAAATTGGGTTATTAAATAGTTGAGAGGCCTCTTATTTCATACTCTATCTGAGAGAGTGCGTGTGCGTGGAATATAGTGAGGGGCTATATGGCTATAGCTATTTTACTCTCTAATAACCTCTGTTGAAATTAGGGTTTTGGGGATTGAGATAGCAGCTGATTATCATTCTGTGTTATTGTGATAAGCATGCAAAGAAAACTACACAGAGACACAGGGCATGGCCAATTATGAATATGAAAACCTATTCATTGAGTCAAGCCCTATTATATTCAGATTATAACAGCCTGACACAATAGATATCCTCTGCTGATTCCCAAATGACTTCCTGTCATGTTGATACAGATACAGGTTTAGCTGAAGTCCATGGGTGTGGTGAATTATAAATATGGATGCCTAATCACTGAGCAAACAGTATTAGACTACGTGCATTATTATTTCATTCCCATAAACATCCAGATACATTCACAGTCATTCATGCTGCATGCATGTCCATGCAGGTGTATAATTATCAATGAGGACATCTAGCCAATGGAAAAAGTATTGACAGAGATTCCTCTGGTATAGCTTTAATATTTACGTATGTTGACACCTTGTCACCCTGTATTTCACTCAAACACATACAGATGTCAGTATAATGTATTTCAACGGTGTCAACGGTGTCATGTGGTGGCTGTAAAAACGATTTATCCCCTATATTTCCATAAACATCTTATCAGTTTGATTCAAAATAGGGTTTTGTTGATCTCTTTGATTATTGTGAGTTATTAGGGTGGACACCTGATACAGTGTGTGTGAGCAGTCCCATTAACTCACACTTATTTCAAACACAGTTTATTGGATATTTGTGGGAAAGGTGAGTCATTATTATGGACAGATTCAACTCTTTCTCCCTGTATATCTCACTCATATTGGTACGGAGTGGGCTGCAGTATGCATATTATTCTTATTATCATAATATACTTTTTCCATATCCCAAATTCTATGTACTTAACTGTTTTTTACTTATAAGAAATAAGCAATATATATGCACCGACATACATCAATCAATAGATGGCCGCTGACCAATGGAGTCTGTTGCTTGGACATCTTTACACTTTGATTTTTGAATAAACTAGGGAAATTGTGTTTATTAGTATTCTCAATTACTGTTCAATAGTGAGCTTTAAAGGTGCTAGTTGTATTAACTTTTTCAGGCTAGTTGTTTCCCCCTGCTCCAGGACTGCATGCTAAGCTAAGCTAACTGGTAGCTGGATGTAGCTCTACTGTATATTGAACATATGTTTTCATTGAAGTCCCAGCAAGAGAGCAGATAAGCATGTTTTTTCAAGATATCATGTTATGAGCTTAAACTGGAAAAAACCTATATATTACTTCAAATAATGAATGCTTATGTTTCCAAAATATGTTCCTTATTGTGTTTCACCAACCACCAGCACACTCAAACACTTTGTGTTTCTAGTATGCAAACTATCTTTCTCAGTGTTGGTGTTGATGGTGAGTACATTGGGAAACCAAAGACTAATTAGGTTGGGAGCTGACACAATTATATATTATATAATTTTACAAAGAAAACAAAAAGGGGGGTCCGACACATCCTTGGAGAGTCTCTGCGCTGCTGTGTAGATGAACAGTGTTAAAAACAGAACTACAATCAATTAAAACAGTCTGATATATTCAACAGAACAATCTTCAAAACAAGGTACATTATTGTAGAAATGCTGTAATTTGTACTATCACTACCATAAATCTACGGATGTCTCCTTATGTAGTTTCTTTGTTGTGAAAGAGGGAGTAAGGATATTAAGATATTGAAAATTAAAGCCACGCCCCCTAATCACTGGCTTTGCCAACCAACCAACAGACCAACCAACCCCATCGAGACATTGCTCTCTGTCTGTATTCCCATCAACTTCCACTCACATCCATGTCGATCCTGAAATTAAATGTCATGATTCACCAGACATCTATTGCTGTTTCCTCTGAGGTAAAATAGTGGAATGTGTTACACGGCTGCTCTTTAACCTCTGTATAATACTCCATATGCCTTCAATCCACTTTCCACTAGTGCTCCCAGCTCCTTCTCTCTTCATCACTGAGCGGGTTCTCATGAATGCATGCTGACCCTGCATGCCTCCTCAGTATGCAGTGTGTGTGTGGAGGTGGGGGGGCTGTAGTGGGTGGTTGTGTGTTTCTGTGTGTGTGGTAGTGTTGGTATATACACAGCAGTCAGGGTGGCGAAGCACTGAACGTGTTATATATCTAGATGTGTTCGACTTCATGAAGGCATATTAATGACAGGGATGTGACATTGTTTATTTTCCATTATTATACATTTGCAAGAAAATATTTAACTGAACAAAGTGTCTCTTGAAGTGGTTACAAACTAAATGAGGCATTGTTGTTTATTTAATGATAGAGTATAGTTCAGGGGTGGCCAACCAGTCAGAGGTTCTATTTTACTGTAAAGAGCCACATCAAACACACAGTCACTGATACCGCTTGTTTCAGTTTTTTGTTTTCTGGAGACAAGATTTCAACCACGTCACTGATGCATTTTTGTGGCATTGGGATATATATTTTTTAAATCCTCTGGAGCAGAGAGAGGAGCTGTGGATTATTGTTATTGATTAATGCATCAGTAGTTCTTAGGGTCAAAAACACTAAACTCACAACTTAAAATGAAAGTGTTTAGTTTATTTAATAAAAGAGCACATGTTCAATGTGAAAAGTGACAGTAGTTATAGATTATTTGCAATTTGGTGCTATATATATGTTAAAACTAAAAAATAATTATATATATTTTGTAAACACCTTGAATTTTAGGGGGGGCGCGGGGCTCTGTTGGCGGGGCGCAGCGCCCCTCCAAGACAATGGTAGGGGAAACACTGGATAGTGTTTAATCAACGATAGGTTTTCCCCCCCTCAAAGGTGATTGGTTCACTGCATCACAGGTATTATTGTGATTGGCTCTTGGGCCACATCAAAATTAGACGCGCTTTCATCCTCTCCTCACCTAACCATGGGAGTCTGCCTGCAGACCTCCACTCTCAGGACAGTTCCGTTGCAGACCTCCACTCTCAGGACAGTTCCGTTGCAGACCTCCACTCTCAGGACACCTCCACTGTCAGTACAGGAAGTGACGATTCCGACGCGTTTTTTTCCCGCCCACCGAAGGACTCGTTTGATGGAAGTTTTCAAATCACAATGGAGACTCATCACGGAGGTGATGAGTCCGACCACCGTGCACTTTGGGTCGGCCTTGGTCAAGCCCTTTTGACCCCCCCAGCCTGGTTCTTGTAAAAGTTTTTTGCTCAAATGACACCAAATAACATTCCGTTCGATGTCTCACTATGGGAAATTGTAGCTCCCGTATTGCCAGACGAGCTTATCTGGAAAATCACCAAACCAACCAGAACTCAACAGGTAGAGCTCTGACTCAACCAGGTGCCCAGCACTGCTTGAGTCACACCGGGAGCAGAACACCCAGCCTGTTAAGAGGCGGACAAAAGTGAGCGGCAAGGACCAGCTCGCCGCTGCACCGATGTCTTGGATGGGAGACATGCTGGACAGAGCCCAGGATGCAGCCAGACCCTGAGTCGAAAGAGCTCGCGGACCCGAGGGTGCCTGCGAACTCTGACTCGTATGGGCCCCAAAGCAATTGCTTCCACAAGACAGTGGGAGAGCCGTTGCTTAGTAACAGGCTTGCCCTTATAAGGGTTAGCCCAGAACACCAGGAGTTGGTCATTATGACAAGCACCCCTGATCTGTCCATACAGGTGCGTAAGCACGAACTGGACACAGCAAATCCAGCTGCTGTTCCCCGGAGGGAGTCAGCGGCGGAGGAAATGCCTCAATGTCCATTGGGGTACATGACCCAACCCCCTTGAGTATAAGGACAGGGTTGGGCTTCAACAACACTCTCATTTGCCCTGGGGTGAACCGAGTGTGTGAAAAAATATGTACAGATAGTGCATGAAAACATTACTGGCTCGCCTGGCGGAAGCCAGGACCAGTAACAGCACTATATTAGAGAGACCTGGTGTAGGAATCTCTCGCACTCTGAATAGTGTTTATCACCCTATGAGGGAGTCTCACTGTATTCAGGTTGTACCACTCACGGGCCAGGCCCATAAGGCCAAGCGCTGTGGGTGTGGGTGAAAAATCGCCCCCCCCCGCCTGGGACAGTATGTCCCTGCGTAGTGGGAGCTGCCATGGCTGCCCGCACACCAGCTGATAAATCTCCGCCAGCCAGTACATAGCGGGCCAGTGCGGAGCTATCAGGATAGGTGTGTGGCGTTGTTCCCTCACTCTGGCCAGAGTTTGGGGAATCAGAGCCAGGGGTGGAAACGTGTACAGAAGGCCCGAAGGCCAAACGAGTGCGAGTGCGTCCACGCCTAACGGTGCATTTAAGTCGCGCATCGAAAATAACAGCTGACATTGAGCATTTTCTCTTTGATGCGAACAGGTCCACCGTGGCTCTACCATAACGCACCCACAGCTGGCTCACAATCCTTGGATGTAGAGTCCAGTCTGCATAAAGTGGTGCACCTCTGGACAGCAGATCTGCTCCGAGGTTCAACACACCCGGTACGTGCGTCGCTTTCAGAGAGAGGAGACGCCCGCTGCTCCATAAGATCAGTTTGCGTGCCAGCATGTGTAAATGGAGAGAACGCAAACCCCCTTGGCGGTTTATATACGATATTGTAGTCGTGTTGTCTGTCCGCACGAGGACATGGTGTCCTCTGAGAAAAGGCAGAAAGCGTTTTAGGGTGAGGAACACCGCTAAAAGCTCTAGGTAATTTATGTGCGCCCGCTGGAGGTCTCTGCTCCAGAGACCCCTCACCGGACGGCCTTCATAAATACCTCCCCAACCTGTCAGAAATGCGTCCGTGGTGACCACCTTCCGTGAAAGGACAGCACCCATAGACACGCACCGTACTAGAAAAGTCGGTTGCAACCAGTGGCGCAGTGCCGTTACGCATTTCACAGTAACCATTACTCCCCGCGCGCCATGACGCGCGGGGTTTAGTTTTAAGGCGGCTACCCAGCGCTGAAACTCCCTCATGTGTAAGCGTCCTAGTCGTACAACCAGGATGGCTGACGCCATGAGCCCCATTAACCGCAGGCATGTTCTGAAGAGAACATGTTTGCGCAGCTGGAATTGAGCGAGACAAGCTCTGAAAGCTTTCACTCTTTCCGCTGACAGGCGGGCTGTAAAGGGCACCGAGTTCAGGCGTAACCCCAGGAAGAGTATAGTCTGCGCGGGGCACAACATGCTCTTCTCTGTGTTTATTATGAAACCCAGGTTGAGCAGGTGCTTTACGAGGACATTTGTCTGCGTAACAGCCTCCTGCTCCGACTGTGCGAGAAGCAGCCAGTCGTCCAGGTAGGTCGCCAGGCGAATACCCTGTTGTCTTAACGGGGCTATCGCGGCTTCCGTACATCGTACAAACACTCTTGGACTGAGAGACAGGCCGAAGGGAAGTACTCTGTATCCTCAGATCCCCTGAAATGCGAACCTCAGATATTTCCTGTGTGGATAATATACTGGGATGTGAAAATAAAATACGCATCTTTCAGGTCGACTGATGTAAACCAGTCATCTTGTCGCACGAGACGCAGCAGAGATGTGTGAGTGAGCATTCTGAATTTGTATCTTTTTCGATATCTGTTCAGAACCCTCAAATCCAGTATTGGCCGAATTCCGTTCCCTCCTCGTTTGGGAACGAGGAAATACTTGGAATAAAAGCCACTCTGACTCTGCTCGGCAGGTACAATAGATATAGCCCTCTTTTCTAGAAGTGAGAGGATCTCTCTCTCCAGAATGAGGGCTGACTCTCCCCGGGCTTGTGAATACAAAATGCCCGAGAAACGAGGGGGGGTGACAGCGAATTGGAGTCTGTAACCCCGTGTTACTGTCTTGAAAACCCAAGCAGATGTTGTGAGCATCTTCCACTGTGTGCTCCTTAGAGCCAGCGGAGATGTCACATCTCTTACCCTCTGAGACTCTATTTGTTGTGTTATGGGGCCCTCTAGTGTCTGAACACGGTGGTACCCCATTTCAACAATCCCCACCGTCACTGCGCATACGCGTGACGGTGGTGTCTTCACGGCCCCAACCGGCACTGCGCACGCGCGTGGCGGTGGCTTCATGGACCCGTCAATAATCCGCCTCTTGAGAGATGCCGTAGCTGCTCTCAAAAGGGGAAGGATTGGCGGGCTGTCCTTTACAGCTCTAGCCGGCACTGTGCATGCGCGTGACGGTGGAGCCTTCACGACCCCAGCCGGCACTCCGCATGCGCGTGACGGTAGTGCCCTTAAAGCCCCAACCGGCACTGCGCATGCGCGTGGCGGTGGTGCCTTCACAGACCCGTTTATTATCCGCCTTTTGAGAGAGGCCGTAGCTGCTCTCAGAAGGGGATTTATAGTTAACGGACTGTTTATTGTTTTTCTTTCCATTTTTTTGAGCTGCGCCCTTGGTCGAAGCCTGGATGCGTCAGCGGAAAATGGTTTATTCAAACAACAAAGATCTGACATGTGTTTTATGCGGACTTGAGGATGACGTTGAGGCATCTCCCGAGGCAGCGGGAACACGTTTCGAGCCGGGGAAAGAACTTCCAGCTCTGTCACAGAGGGGAAAAGGAGGGGCTGTCATGCCGCTCGCTTCTTCCTCCTCGACTGCTGGCCGAAATTCTGGGTTGGTTGCGCCTGGGCTGCAGCCGGAACCGGAGATTTTCTTGGCCAACTCGCCCTCGTCTCCTGCCTGGGCTGGGGACTCGGGGTGGGCTGCGACCTCTGCTGACCTGGTACTTTAAACCTAGCAGGGTTCGGAGCAGCTTGGGCGAAGGGCCGCTGTTGCGAAGGCAGCGGCTGGACCCTTCGAGGGAGACAGAGGTGGAGGGCCTCGTCTTCCTTCTTTTTCGACTCGCACCTCCTCTGCATGGAAGCGAGAGCGGAGCCGAAAATCCCCTCGGGAACGATGGGCATATCAAGCACATCTTCCTTTTCCCGGTCCGGGAGGTTGGTGAGGTTGAGCCATCTAGCTCTTTCCTGCACCACCATGATCCCCATTACCTTGCCCGTGGCCTGGACGGCGCAGCGTTGGACACGGAGACAAATGTCTGTGACCGCGGCTATCTCGTCCAGAGTGGCCGGTCCAGAATTGCTCAACAGATCCTCACAGAGCTCCGCTTGGTACGCGGTTAGCATCGAGGAAACGTTCAGAGCCCTGGCGGACAATGCTGCGGCTTTGTAGGACCGTTCAGTCATGGTCGACTGGAATCGGTCCGCCTTCGCTGGCAGTGTGGGGTTCCTGCTTGGTGACGGGCCCATCCTCGGTAGGAGGTGGGTTGCCACCAGCGGTTCCATAGGCGGTATGCGGAGCAGGCCGAGCCTCTCCATACCGTCACAGTCACCTAAAGGGCCGGTCTCTCCACGAGACCGACACCTCATCCAACATCTCCGGGAAGACCGGAAGGAGTTGCCTCTTTGTCCTCGTTGTTTGGGAAAAATGTTTTCCCTCGTAACGGGACCTGGAGGTCTCCTTGGCCACTTCGGGCCACGGGATGTCTAGCCTGGCCGCAGCGCGCTGACACACGGCTTGCAGGTCCATGCTTAGACAGGGCGAAGCTGGTGTGCTATCGCCCGGGAGAGCAGCCATCGCTCCCGGCTTTGCAGCCTGAGCTGGTGACACGAAGATGTCGTCTTCTTGCTCGTCCGAATCAGACAGGAGGAACTCAGAGGCATCCTCTTTGTCCTCCATGTAATCCAATTCTAGGACATCCTCCGCGGGTGAAACCATGGTGAGGTCCAGCCGGGAGCCCCAGCTTGGTATAGCGTGGGGCCCCGTTCCCGCGTCTTTTGCCGCCACCGGGTCCCGGCCTGAATCCGGTTCCGCGGCTGCCGCAGTTGATGAGCCCCAGACCGTAAAGGTGAGGGACTCAGTCTCTGCGGCGGACTCCCCCGCGTCTTGATTGCCAGCCGGCCAATCAATGGACATGAGGGGATCCTGTCCCGACAGGCTAGCTTGTCGTGCTAACCGTCGGCGGAGGCTCTTCATGGTGAGGCGGGCACAATGCCCGCACGAGCCGGGGTTGTCAATAGCCTCCTGGGCGTGTTCCAGCCCGAGGCAGGACGAGCAGACCTGGTGTGAGTCTGTGCCTGATATCTTCAACCCGCAGCCTCCGAGTCGAGCCTCCGAGTCCCTGACTCCTCTGGTGTGAGGGAGAGAGGCGTCCATCTCGTTCGCCGCGAGGTGTGGAGAGGACCCGCTCTTAACAGGTACGTCGAGAAAAAAGTGTTACCAATCTGTCTTTAATCCGGAGAAAAAAGGGCAGTGTGGGTCTTTTTTCTCAAAGAATATTACCTGGTGTGGTAATATTCTTTTAATCCTTTTCTCCTCCGTGAGAAGAGAAAAGAAAAAACGTCCTCGCTACCGTGGTGTCGGCAGTGAGGGAAAAACACAAGCTGGCAACGGGTGTGTTAAAGTAAGTAAGTAAAGCCCATGTTAGCATGTGCGGACCGGCAAAAGGTAGCTCCTCTTAGCCGTCCCGAGCAGCAGGGAGGCTGGGTGACTGTTCAGAAGGGGCATAACGCGAAACCCACAGGTCCCCACCAACCCGTTCACGTATCTAACAGATATTCCCCACTCAGCGAGACACCCGCTGAGAAGCCAACTCTGGTTATTGGTAGCTCTATTATGAGACATGTGAATTTAGAGACCGAAGCCTCCACAGTCACATGCATTCCGGGGGCCAGAGCGGGCGACGTTGAGGCGCATCTTAAACTGCTGGCTAAAAATAAACATAAATACGGTAGGATTGTTATTCACGTCGGTGGTAATGATGTTCGTTTACGCCAATCAGAATGCACCAAACTTAATGTGGAGTCGGTGTGTAGTTATGCTAAAACAATGTCGGACACCGTAATCTTCTCTGGTCCCCTCCCCAATCTGATCAATGATGACATGTATAGCCGCATGTCATCATTTCAGCGCTGGTTGTCTTGGTGGTGCCCAGCAAACAATGTGGGCTTCGTAAATAATTGGACAGCCTTCTGGGGAAAACCTGGTCTGATTAAGAGAGACGGCATTCACCCTACTTTGAAAGGTGCAGATCTCATTTCGGCAAACATTTCAGGGCTTTGTGGACTTAATCCATGACAAACTGGAGTTGAGACCAGGAGGCGGAGTCGCAGTCTTACACGCTTCTCTGCGCTCTCTCCTAGGCAGTCACCCATAGGAATCCCGAACCCAATAAAATACCCAATATTAACGGTGTGTGTGTCTGCCCAAGGACAATTTAAGGTAAAACCTAATAGAGGTGTCATACATAATAACCTAATAAAAGTAAATGTAACAACTACTACAGTGCAACAAAACAGGAAGATTAAATGTGGTCTCTTAAACATACGATCTCTAGCATCTAAAGCAATATTGGTAAATGATTTAATATCAGATTATAATATTGATATATGCTGTCTCACTGAAACTTGGTTGAGACATGAAGAATATGTCAGCATAAATGAGGCCACTCCACCCACTCATATGGCTCGGGGCACGGGCCGAGGAGGTGGAGTTGCAGCAATCTTTGACTCAAGTTTACTTATCAATACTAAATTATACCTCTTTTGAAAGCCTTGTTTTTAGTCTTACGCATCCGACCTGGAAAACTTTGCAGCCAATCTTATTTGTTACAGTGTATCGTGCACCAGGTCCTTATTCAGAATTCTTATCAGAATTCTCTGAGTTTTTATCAACTTTGGTTCTTAAAACAGACAAAGTAATTATCGTAGGTGACTTTAATATTCATGTTGACGATGATAAAAATAGCCTTACTGTTGCATTTAACTCTATATTAGATTCTGTTGGTTTCTGTCAGAGTGTAAATAAACCAACCCACTGCTATAATCACACTCTCGACCTTGTTCTGACTTATGGTATTGAAATTGAGCAACTATTAGTCGAACCGCATAATCCTGCTTTATCCGACCATTTCTTAGTAACTTTTGAAGTACTGTTAGTAGACTACAAAGCATTAGTCAAAAGCTCTTGCAGCAGAAACCTATCTGTTAATGCTATAGCCACATTTAAGGAAGAGATTCCACCAATACTTAACTCGATAGCATGTCTGCATGTAGGGGAGGAAACTTATACAAAATGTACACCACCCCAAATTGATCATGTTGTTGATAGTGCTATAGATGCGCTGTGAATAAAATTAGACTCTGTTGCTCCTTTGAAAAAGAAGAAAATAAAACAACATAGATTAGCTCCATGGCATAATGCCGAAACCCGCAAAATAAAGCAAAAGTCTAGACAACTTGAAAGGATATGGCGTTCCACTAAACTTGAAGAATCTCGTTTAATTTGGCATATTACTCTCAATGAATATAAGAAAGCACTGCGTAAAGCGAGAGCAGCCTACTACTCTTCATTAATAGATGAGAATAAGAATAATGCAAGATTTCTTTTCAGCACTGTAGCCAGGCTGACAGAGAGCCACAGCTCCATTGAGCCTTCTATTCCCATAGCACTCGGTAGCAATGATTTTATGTGCTTTTTTAACGATAAAATTGTTACTCTTAGAAACAAAATTAATGACCTCTTGCCTTTGACCAGTATAGTGTTATCAACAGCTCCCGGAAACGTAAGTTCTAATATTACACTAGATAGTAAACTAGAATGCTTTTCAGCTATAAGCCTTGAACAATTAAATTCAATGATTCTCTCTTCTAAACCATCAACGTGCATGTTAGACCCAATTCCAACTAAGCTGTTGAAGGAAGTTTTTCCATTAATTAGCACTTCTTTATTAAATATTATGAATATGTCTTTATTATCAGGCTATGTTCCACAATCATTCAAAGTAGCAGTGATAAAACCGCTTCTTAAAAAGCACAACCTCGATCCAGAGGTTTTAGCCAACTATAGACCTATTTCTAATCTTCCGTTCCTCTCAAAAATTATTGAGAAAGCGGTCGCAAAACAGTTGTGTGATTACTTAAAAAACAATGATTTATTTGAAGACTTTCAGTCTGGCTTTAGAACACATCATAGCACAGAGACAGCTCTGGTTAAAGTCACAAATGATATTCTAATAGCCTCAGACAAGGGACTTGTCTCTATTCTTGTTTTGCTCGATCTCAGTGCTGCATTTGATACTATCGACCATGATATCCTATTGCAAAGACTAGAGCACTTAGTTGGCATACAGGGAACTGCTTTAGGCTGGTTTAGGTCCTATCTATCTGAACGCTCTCAGTTTGTACGTGTTAACGATGAATCTTCCACGCAAACCAAAGTTAGCCATGGAGTGCCACAGGGCTCAGTGCTCGGACCTATTTTGTTCACATTATATATGCTTCCGTTAGGCAATATTATAAGGAATCATTCTGTAAACTTTCATTGTTATGCGGATGATACTCAACTATATTTATCAATCAAGCCTGATTAATTAATCATCTAAATAAAATTCAAGACTGCCTTAAAGAGCTTACGAAATGAAGGACAATACTGTTCTTATTACGATAATATATATACTATTATTAATGGGAAATCATGTCATTCATGACAATATGCCCGCAGTATTTATAAATCGTGGTTTATTACAACTTTCCATGCTCACTTCCGATGTTACACGACCGCTCCGAACAAAACAGCTTTCGCCGGTTAGTGACGTCACGCACGTCACGAGTAGAACACCTGTTGAATAATACACTACCTCTGTGGCTGATGTCGGACTCTGGAGACAGAATCGAGTGACAGACAAGACTCATTTGGTGGAGATCCGATGCGGCAACAGAACACAGACTGGTATACATTTGACTTTAATTCATAGAGATTCTCAAAAAATAGTAAATAAATAATAATACATCGTAATGTAGCAGACAAACTTGGCTCAGGCAACAGAACAGAGACTGGTATATACATTTGACTAAAATTCATAGAGATTCTCAAAAAATAGTAAATAAATAATAATGACTGCTGAAATAACCAGTTTAGATACATGTAGCTGGTCAGGCTGTTGTAAATTGACCAGCCAGTAGATATTAGGCTGGAATGGTTGGCTGGAGAGGGGTTTTGGACACTTCAGCTGGCCAGGAGGGCTGGTTTATCCATCTATCACCAGCTTATGTTTAATAATAGTATTAAATATACCCTGCTGGGAGCTTACCAGGATTCCAGGTGACCAGCATACATTAAATACTGGTATGATTATTTAAACAAGAGAACATAAATATATTACAAAGATTCATTGTGTCATGTATTCTGGTATCTACAAAATAAAGACATTGTATAGTGTTCATAATAGTATTTTAATTTAATAAATAGCTAGTTAATATAATAAAATACACAGTAACAATACAATAATTATACAAATAACAACCAACCTGCAAATCAACCTACACATCAAAATAAATATTATCTAAAACCGGTGCATTTGATTTAAAATAAAAGTAATACATAGAATTCAATATTTAAATGGTAACAAAAACCGTAACACTATGTATGATAAGAACAAGGCAACAAAGAAAGTGTTTGTTGTTTTTCCTTGTTCATGTCTATAATGTTTCCCGTTGTGTAGCGTCCAGCCTTTCCCAATCTGGCCTGCACTTCTGTCTGTTGAAGCCACTTCTTGAAGCAAACAGAAAAGAAATGTACAGATATAAGTACACTGTAAAAAGAAAACTTAATATTTACGTTAACATTTGGGCTGCTGTGGTTGCCAGAACCGTTAAAGTATAATACATTACAAATTACAGTTGGTTGGCATAGAGTCTAGACGTTACAGTCAACAATTGCTTATGGTGAATTACAATGGCAAAAACAAATAGAGCTAGTGTACACGGTGCAGCTGTATTATCTGGGAAATAGAAGAATCGGATCAGGATTCGGTATTGGCAGACAATCAATATCAAATGAATCGGATCATTATTAGCATCTGATCACCTTTGTCGACTTGCAGCCTAAATACAAAGATAACTCCACTCCTCTCCTACCACTCTTACCTCTAATAAGCCTTGGTAGAACTAGTGTCCGAGTCATAGGGTCCAGAGGCCTGTACTACGAAGCCGGTTCAACCTAACCTGGATATGTTTGAGTTAGCCGGTTGGCCTAATCCAAAACATACGTGCTCTCGCTAAACGGTCCTACGACGCGGGTTATCAAGTGGATCGCTCAAGCCAGCCGTGTCCTATCTAGTTAGGTGCGCGTTCACATGAAAGGGGTGGTATCTGGAGCATTCGACCAATCACAAACATGGAGAAGCGTACTGACAGTGCAGCGTCATACTTCCTGAATGAAAAGTGCACTTTAATACTAGTCAAAAATGAAGAAGTTAAACTTTAAACATCCATGACTTAAACACTTTATCCAGGATCAAAGCCACATAGCTGCACCTGCAAGGTGAATACAGCTGGTAAAAGAAAAAGTGTTTGAATGCGTACATTAACAGGTTTATGATATCACTGCCCCGTCTAAAACACGATCTGACTTTCATTACATTTGACTCGAGTGTTTCCTCAACTTAATGTGTTGCTTAAAATAATACTTCTGCATACAGTATGTGACACTGTGAGTGCTGCACGGCCAGATACGGCTCAGCTGACTCAGATCAGGAGATATGTGATACATTATGAAGTGATATGCCGCGGACTGTACTTAATGTTACTCTGATCCGGGTTCTTATGTTGTGGCCGATATTTAAGTGAGCTTTCTTAACGCTAATGTTATAATAGTCAGATTGCTCTGAAGATGGGAGGTGATATTCTGTTCATGTTCACATTCACACAGTCAGTGATTTTTGCCGGCCGTCTTTCCTGCAACGGCAGCTTTTCTGTGTTTCCTTTCTCCTGTAATATGACTTAAACTCTGCACACTGAGCTCTGATTGGTCAGCAGGCGGTGCTTTCACTGAGTTGAGCTCTTAGCCTGCAACATAACCTGCTCCGGGGCAGTTTAGCCATTCAGCATAAGTTACCATGGAGATCTAGCCCGCTAAGAAGAGAACCAGCTTCGTAGGACCGGAAAGCCGGAGTTTTCCCTGAAGTTAGCCGCGAAGAGAACATCCTGCTTCGTAGTACAGGCCTCAGGACTGACTGAAGACATGTGGAACAGAGGACAGGCATGGTTCCATGTACAGGAAACTGGAACTTTGAACAGGTGTTTTCTGCCTGAAGATTCACAAGTTCTTGATCAGGTGTTTGATGTGGGCTGGCATGATCCTTTCTGCAGCGATAAATAAAGAAAACAAAGACATTTTTTTTGATAATGGTAATGATGGTAACAACAATAATATTAGTATAATTATGTATATAGCACTTACACAATTGCAAAGTGATTCTCACAACAAAAATAAAGAACAAAACAATATCAACAATAAAAAAAAACAAATTATTACAGGAATGTTGAGACAAATAAATGTTTTTTCAGTCTTTACAATGCACTGTCGGAAATGACCTTCCAAAGGCTAAATTTAAACTCAATACCATAAATAACTGGGTACCAAAGTGCTTTACCTGATAGAACACGCTCCACACGGAGCAGCAACCTCGGCCTTTTGCTGCATATCATCTCCTCCCTCTATCTTTGGTGTTAGGTTCCAGTAGATTTCTACTATCCAATAAAACAGAAATTCCCCAAAAAATCATATTACAAAAGTTAAAAACAATGACTGGCTGTTGGCATTGAAATGGATTAGAATCTCACCTTTTTCCTGGATGTCAGGAAGGCCATGGAGTCGTTCCCTTCAAGTCCGCAACCAGTCATAGGAGTTAAAATGCAAAGCCTGAATGATGACAAGAGCGAGAGACATACATTTTACAATTATATTTTTAATTCATACCAGAGCAGTGTGTACAGGCCCTGTACGACATGCAAAGAACAGATCAAATCCCCTGACAGACTCACACACTTTGGTGATGTCCTCATCTGATAATGTTTCATTTTTTAGCAGCATAGTAACATTACTCAAAGTATAGACCAGACCCAACTCATTTACAGTATGTTTTGCATCTCCTCAACAATGGTCTGTATAGTTGAGTAGAAAAAAACTGTCCCTACAATTTCAGGTAGATTAACACACATTTGTAAGAAAAGTTTACAATGAAGCACAAAATCCCTCTTTGTATTAAGCGAGCTGCCACAGAAAGTGCAGCTTAACATGCTAACCTTTGGTGAGCTACAGTAAAGCTAACTTCATGCTCAACACAAAACCTTTAACGTGCATTACATTGACGATTTTAAACACAACTTAACTTTCTCTACTTGTAAGATAACGTTTAGTTAACTTACCCTTAAATAACTACATCACGTTTTTCAGTGGAAACACAAACTGCAGAAAACGTTAGCTGCTAACTGTTTTTAGCTAAGACAGCTAGCTCTTAAGGGAAGTAACATAGCCTCATGGCAAACGTAAGGTTGAGTTAACGTAACGTTGTAAGAAAGCAAAACGAACCTTCGAGAAAGCGTTTACTCTCTCTCCTTAGCGGGCATTGTTGATTGTGCGAAACACGATCTCTCGATGTGCTGCCCCACACATCGTCGGTTTCATCGACCCCGGGTTACCTGGTCTAGCAAACGTCCGCCTCGTACGACGCACTTGTTTTGTCCATATACGCAACATTTGATAATTTTTGGGCCACAAAAACATCCCATAACCAGATGTTGAGACGGCCCCACATCCCCATACAACATATCGCTTGCCAATTATTCTTGGCGTCTTATTGCTGTGCATTCTTTGTCGTAATATTTGGCCCTTCAATGCATTCAAACGGGACTGAGCTCAGCTGTGTTCCACTCATGACGTCACCGCCGGAAATGGCCGAAGTTGATGTTTCCGGCGCAACGAACGATTGTTACTAACTGACAACTTTTGTATGCTGTTATAATCGTGATTTATTAAAAATAGATCAATAATAAAAAAATCATATGGCACATTCCACAATACAAATGCAACCTCTATCATATACTAAGCCCACTAACAGGTGCTAAAAGCATTTCGTAAGCTCTTTAAGGACTTAAAAACGTGGATGACCTTAAACTTTTTGATGTTAAACACGACCAAAACTGAAGTTATTGTACTTGGCCCGAAGAATCTACGAAACAAATTATCTAAAGATATACTAACTATGGATGGCATTAATTTGGCCTCCAGTGAGACTGTAAGGAATCTTGGTGTTATATTTGATCAGGATTTATCCTTTAACGCCTACATAAAATCAATTTCAAGGACCGCCTACTTCCATCTACGTAACATTGCAAAAATCAGGCATATCTTGCCTCAAAACGATGCAGAGAAACTAGTCCATGCATTTGTTACTTCTAGGCTGGATTATTGTAACTGTTTATTATCAGGGAGTACCAAGAAGTCAATCAAGTCGCTTCAGCTGATTCAAAATGCTGCAGCTCGTGTACTAACCAGAGTTAGGAAAAGGGACCACATTACTCCTATTCTGGCTGCCTTACACTGGCTCCCTATAGAACACAGGATAGAATTTAAAATTCTTCTTCTCGCCTACAAAGCCCTTAATGGGCAGGCGCCATCTTACCTTAAATAACTCATTATACCCTACTGTCCTACTAGGGCATTGCATTCCAAGAATGCAGGGTTGTTGGTTGTTCCTAGAATCTCTAAAAGTACAATGGGAGCCAGAGCCTTTTCTTATCAAGCTCCACATTTGTGGAATCAGCTTCCAGTTTGTGTTCGGGCGGCAGACACCCTATCCGTTTTTAAGAGTGCGCTTAAGACCTTCCTTTTTGATAAAGCTTATAGTTAGGGCTGATTAGATTCAGCCCCTAGTTTTGCTGATATAGGCTTAGTTTGTCGGGGGTCATCTTACTTCTTCCTTCTCTCTGTCTATACCTGTGTACTCTCATGTTCCGATTAACCCAGCTTCCCCAAATGTCTTTCTTTTGGTGTCTATATACGCTGGGATCCGGAGTCATGGATGATCCTGCGGTCCTGTGTCCTGGATCGCGAGCGCTGGATCTTGAGTCGTGGCTGTGGTCCTGGATCATAAGTCCTGGATGGATATCCTCGTGGATTCATCTTCCTATTATACACACATGCATTTCCAAACATCTGGACTACCTATGTTGCAAATGTATTATCTTTTCAATTTACACACGGCATCTATTGCACGTCTGTCCGTCCTGGGAGAGGGATCCCTCCTCTGTGGCTCTCCCTGAGGTTTCTCCCATTTTTCCCTTTAAACTGGGTTTTCTTTGGAAGTTTTTCCTTGTACGATGTGAGGGTCTAAGGACAGAGGGTGTCATATTGTCATACTGATATTCTGTACACACTGTGAAGACCACTGAGACCAATGTAACATTTGTGATATTGGGCTATATAAATAAACATTGATTGATTGATTGATTGAGTGTGTTGCTAACTTGAAAGTCAAAATCTTACCTTTATTCCAGAGGAAGAACGGCGAGGTTGACTATAATACTAACTGGTGTGCAAGGCAGAATAGGGTAGCCGGCTAACGCCCGTCGACCGAAATTAGCTTTTGGTTCAGTCTGTGGACTGTTAAGCTAGCCCGGCTACCATTAGAGATGTGCTCTGAAGCGAGAAGAGGTGTTTGAATGACGCATGCATCGTGGCGCAGGCTACTTATAGGGGGTGATTTCCCCTGACGTTGACGTCAAGATCACCAGCCAATCAGGATTGGCGTAATGAGATTGATGCTTCTGTTTGCTCCGCAATGAGGCACATCCCATAGTGAGACATCGAACGGAGTGTTATGAATGAGAACTTTATATATACAGTCTATGGTGGAAGCAGAGCGCTGAACACACACGGCTCTTATTTAACGGCGCTTTCTCACCGGAGTACTTTCCCCAGTCATTCTTAAAGTACCGATACTAATGAAACGGAGGAATAGTAACATTTTTAACGGCAGGGTATCGCGGTACCTTTCAAGTATCGGTACACCGTGCAATACTAGTCAGGACAGGAGTCAGTTTCCCCCAAACTCACACATATACAATTCGATACGAACTGAAGAGCCGCATGCGGCTCGAGAGCCGCGGGTTGGCCACCCCTGGTATAGTTCATGTCCCCAGTTAGCCTACAGATAACACAATTATCGAAAAATGTTCCTTGTCTTTGTCTTCCTTCCAGACTACTATTACCTCGAACAGTACTGAATCTATACCTCAAAACCTACATCCTAAATGAGTCCCTTGTTCAGTCATGCCCACTATGCCATGTATCAGTGGCTCCCGACCTGGGGGATGGGACTCCCTCAAGGAGTCCCAAGATAAATCTGAGGGATCGCAAGACAAGATGTGAAGAAAATAGTTGTTTTACTTTTCCCCCTGTGAAATACTGAATACTTTAACCTCTTTGGGGCTCTAAAGTCCTTCAATTGAAACAGTCTGCGGGGGAATATTTACTTTGTGGAAGAACTTTTCACATCTTATGTCCACACCAACGCAATAACCTGTGTTGTTGTGTAGAAAAAGGTTAGGGACCACTGCCCTAGGCTGTGTAGTAGACACTTAAGAGTTTACTCGGTGCTGCTGAGCAGTCAATAGAGATTTGGGGTCTTATGCCGTCATTCCACCATTTCTTTTACATCACAACTGACAGGTGCAATGTCTGACAACTGACGTTTTAGCATCTATTACTGTATTGCAATGAATTGCATTCATTTGTTCAGTGTTTACATAGAATGTGGACACTCAAATAGAAAGGATATTGGGCTTTTTTTCAATTAGCTTGTTACTATATAGGCAATGGGTTTGTTTGTGTCTCTGATCTTCTTACTGTTCTTCTTAAGTGTGCAGTATCATTTGGCAAAAGGTGATTTAACTTACTGCTATACACCAATCAGTTTAGCAGTATTTTTGATCCAAATGTGATAACAGTTGCTTATCTTTTTTCATGCATGTTGTCACTGCCGAATCTGATCACACACACACACACACACACACACACACACACACACACACACACACACACACACACACACACACACACACACACACACACACACACACACACACACACACACACACACACACACACACACACACACACACACACACACACACACACACACACACACACACACACACACACACGCACACACACACACACACACAATGAAGCGGATTGAGTGTTACATTCTTAAGAAAAAGATCACTGTGTGAGCGTGAGCGTGTGTGTGTGTTCTTTTGTGTGATTTTGTAATTGAGAAGATGTCTGAGTGTTAGTATAGACTGGTTATGTGTCTTCCTTTGTGTGTCTTCCTGTGTGTGTGTGTGTGTGTGTGTGTGTGTGTGTGTGTGTGTGTGTGTTTGTGTTTGTGTGTGTTTGTGTGCAGCACAGAACAACTGACATGGCTGTTAACTTGGCCACGTCCAAACATTCACAGCTGTTGCGATGTCCTCTGTTGCAGTCTTGACACTCTACACACTTTCATTCTAAAATACGCATTCACAATTAATACTGATTTGATTATGTGCTAACACCATATTATATTGGTTATATGGTGGAAAAGCAGGAAATGCTAAACGTTAGAGAGCGAGGGTACCTCACATCTTAGTCTCATCACATTGCCTTTGATGAGTTCATCACGTCAGGGTTGGCTAATGAGTTTGAAAGGCGAGTGACTGCTTTGCTCAAGGCTTGCTGACAGCAGTAAAAGCCTGTGAGCCCTCCGTGGTGAGGCCTTAGATGTGGAGTGGCCTTGTCTGGGGTTGACAGCTCACCACAATAGAAAAGCCACGCTGGATACACTCTTTGTTATGAGATAATCAATGTGAAAGTGATCAATAATTCAGCTTCAGTCATTTGAGCTGGTCCAATGACTATTTTTTTTACTGCTCCTTTGTTCGTTGTGTGTGTTTGGAAACAGTATTTATACAAGTAACTCTCTTCATTTCTGGCACCTGGGCTTTGTTTACTTGTTCTTTCCTTACTTTTTGTTTTTGTTTTATCAATTTCATGCTATGATGAGATGCTCCTACATGTAGAATGTCCTTTACATCCTTTACTAATGATTATCAAAAGCATAAAACTTGCCATACAGATGTAGCACTCCAGATCAGACTCAAATGGGTGTGTCCCAGTCAAAAGCCCAGCGGATGCCAGTGGCTGGGGGTGTTGCCAAATTGCTAGAGGGCGTTGCCCAATTTCCCCATTTGTTCAATTACAGGATTTAACCATGAGATGGCGCTTCATTCACAAAATACACAATGGGCGTTGTAGAAACATCAATATTTTAGATCAAATAAAGTATATAGTTTGCTTTATGCAGTATATTTATTGTAATATTGTACAGTAGATTGAAGTAAATCAACTTATACATTAAGATAAGATAAGATGGACCTTTATTAATCCCGTGGGGAAATTCAGTAGTTCAAATAGCAACAGGGTGAGAGTGAAAAACAGGACAGCACAGATTCACACAGATTAATAAAATCAAAAATAAGATAAGAGATACAAATAATAATAATGAGAAACTATGAAATAAGAAATGAATAAAACAAAAAAATTAATTATCATATCATATATTATAATGTATTGTATTATTAAGTAATATCATACATTAACCCCATTATAGCAGATGCCACATTAAATGGATGAACACATGTAACGAAGCGCTACATCTGTATGTCACATACCACTATGGCTATCATCATGTGAATAGAGACGCATGTTCCTAACAGCTAATCTGAAATATCTCGTATCAAATTTTTAAACAGAGGTCAGTTTTAGTCCAGAAAAGTGGTTAGGTCATTTTGACACATTTCAATCTGAAGCACTTGATTGCAGTAAACCAAGCGATCCCAATGGAAATAATCTAGGATTATCCTGTTGCGACGCTTATCTGCCACATCTCTGTAATGGATTTCCCCAAGACATCAAGAAGCACAGTTTCTGCAGACTGCATAGACTTCACTGCCTGTCATCTTTAATGCAATGTTATGTGCATAATGTGAGAGTGAGATCTCAGAGGATTGCTTTATGCCACTTAACACAAACCAACTCTGCCAGCTTGCCTCACTGGACCTATCTATCTATCTATCTATCTATCTATCTATCTATCTATCTATCTATCTATCTATCTATCTATCTATCTATCTATCTATCTATCTATCTATCTATCTAGGGAATTGTTTCTTAAAATATCAAACAGAATGTCCTAACCTTTCCAAGTGGCAGGATAAGTACAAACAGACGGTTGCGCTGCCCCTTGAATAACAAGTCAGAGTCAAGCAGTGGGAACAGATGGATCAGGTTTAGAGGGGGCCCTGATGAACTCTGGCAGTGTTTCAATCCCCCATAGTATAGCGTTCTCCTGGCAGGCGAGTGGGGTTTGTTCGTTGTGCGTCACTTGTTCCACGTGGAGAGTTGATTATGTGGATGGAAAAGCATCTGATCTGAAGTAAGTAAGTAAGTAAATAAGTCAGGTTTATTTGTAGAGCAAGAAAGAACAAAAACTGCTTTCAAACCGTGATTTAAAAAAAATCAAAACCATATATTTAGTAAAACAAACAAACAAACAAACATTAACAGCAGAGAAGCAAACACTAGACAGCACGAGGCAAGACAGGGCTAGTTTGAATAACTGGGTATTTATCTTTCTTTAAAAGGCATAAACAACCTGCCCAGATCCAAAGTCTATAGAATGAGCATTTCACAGTGTAGGAGCCACCTCTTCAAAAGAACAGTCACCTCGAGGGATAACCAGTGAGCTCTGGTCCAAAATTCTTTAGTGACCCACTGTGGATGTAAGGATGGAGGAGGTCATAAATAAACTCAGGTGCAAGCAACTCAAAACGAATCCTGAACTAGTTGTTGTGTTCTACCTCTCATACACACTTTCCAGTGGGCCGCTCAGATGAGCTCGGCCCAGGTATTAGAAGATGTAGGCTAGCCACAGGCCATCGATGAGAATATCTTGCTCCCAGTTTCCTAATTCCATGCTTTCTATTTTCCCTCCCTCCCCCTCTACACTCCTCCCTCCAAGTCTCCTAGGCATGCTGCACCTGTCCCTGCACCAGAAATACCTAGGGATGGCAGCAACACTGCTATCTGTCACCTCCAGGGCTTCACTGACATTTTTAATCAGGAGGTGATAGGATCACTGTTATAGACGATATTTACCCCCTTAGCAAACACACTCCCCATACTCAAGGCTTACCTGGGAGTATGATTTGTGGGGATTGTTGTTGTGGGAGTGGTACACACTGGTTTCGGAGAGAGGCAACAAAAACAGGGGCTGAGTTTCCATCTGGAAGCTTTTTATTTCTGCACAGTCTGTTGGGTAGACACGGCTTTGTGGTTACCAAGGCAGAAATACATCAAAGGATACATGTGATGGAGTCCAATAATTGGAGTGTCTGGATTAAAAGCCAATATGTAAAACACACTTTGCTCTTTCCCACCCTTTCATGCTTTCTCAGTCTCACACCAAGGGGGATAATGATTTCTCCACAGCAAAAAAAGATAGGTTCTTGATGGGTAATGCTGTGGATGCAATGCAAAGAAAACAGCATATTAGTGCAATTCATAAATATTGTAGATGTTATGCTTTATCAGGCTTCAACAGTGTGCATGCCCGTACCAAAAAGTGCCATATGAAGTTTGAGGAAAAATATTTAGTTTGCACCCAACATACTGTATTTACCTGTGCCAAAACGTTTGTTACATCCCATTGGCAGTTTTAAAAAATGTGTGACGAGGGCACATTTCCCTGGCCACTATAACACATTTATTTTGAATCACTGGATGCAGGCAGCAGCCTCGGGGAAAGTAACAAACAATCTCTTGAGCAAAGTGTTCTGAATGAATCCCTAATGGAAAATGCATTTTGTTTGTCTACCAGCAATGCAAATGGATAATTAATACAAGAGTGAACAGGAGAAATTTCCTATGACTGTCAGGACCCTGCTGAGGAGAAGACTCACACACAGGCAGATGTTACCCTTAGGCGACTGATCTAAAACAGGAGACCTCACCCTCTTCTTACCTTGAAAAAAGGAGGCAAAATTATAAAATCATATCTTTATCTGCGAGAGGAACAGTGTGTACCTTCATTAGTGCAGCTGTGGGCTGTTGAGGCAGACAGGTGAACAGGGCAAGTAATCAAATGAGAAGTTCAAAAATCCTCCAACCCCACCAGAGAGATAAGCTGCGTTCCTCCATCCAACTTAGCTGCTGTATAATTAAGGGTTATAGAGTGTCTCGCTCTCATCCCTCTATTCTCTACTGCTCTTTGTCAGAGGCAGCCTATAAAGTCGGCTGGTGCTGTGTCCCATTTTCCCAGATAAAAAATGCCTTCCCCTCTATGGTTGAATAATGGTGTGATGCCCTTGCTGCGCAGCCCCTTGGGGATTATGTTTCAACAGTGTCCTGCCAGAGTAAAGGTTGTGGCAGTAATTAAAACCAAATATTTAAGAGTTGGCCAGCAGTCCGATGCTGAATTTTGAGATCAATGTGAGCCAAGCCCAAGGACCTTGTTGCCTGCCCAGGGCTCTATGTGCCCCACAGAGAAAGTCAAACAGATTGAGTCAGCTCGACTGCTGGTTAACTCAGTGAGCTGTAGGGCTGCAGGCCTCCTGGGACGCTTTTTACTGAAATGCTTTATTTCTCTCAATTCGTAAAATAGAAATTTCAAGTCCTTGATGGTGATTGGCTGAGTTTGAACCCAGCAAAATGTCAGATGTTTGTGAAATTGTATTTACCGGTTTGTCTAAACGTCAATGAATGGGATAAAAGATAAAAGAGGAAAATAAAAAAGATAGGAGACACTCTGAAATAACAAAGGGAGAAACTGAGAAGCTGTAAAAGTCAAAATGCTGGACCCTTTTAAAGGAAAACGATGTGGTTAACTTGCTGTTTTCAGACCTGGTAAGATTTGATATTTTTGAAATAATTATCTCTATTTAATTTGATTCTTTCCACCATGGGGTATTGCTTACAATCTCTTTCCAAGGAACATATAAAATACTTTGATGTATAAGGTAGTATATCCTACTATAGGAATGTGTCAGGTTAACATAAAATATTTATACATTGACATACACAGGACATAATACATAAAACATTCATTCCGCTTACACGTAACACATACACCTCTCCTCCCAACCTCCAACCCCCCACAAGCTTATCTAAATAACCCAGGGAAAAAAAGAGGCATGTGTCAATTACCGTGGGGACATGTTCCAAACACTTGTTGAAAGTATTATTTGTTTCAAAAAATATATTTTTTAAAGCGTGCACAAATAGGGTGCATGCAATTGGTGTGCAATTGGGTGCAGTTGCTTTATTTTTTAAATCTGAAACAAGTATCCCCACCACTTTTTCAGACTAAGTGACACCCATGATTGCCAGATTTGGAGAAAAAAATCTGAGAAAGTATTTGACCGTAGAAAATGCATTATCTGAGAAAACAAGAAAAGAAAGCAGTTCAATGAGTTTATCATTTATGAGACTCAAGAATATTAGAAGAATATCATATGGGAGTGTCAATTGCTGTTTATTTGTGTGTGTGTGTGTGTGTGTGTGTGTGTGTGTGTGTGTGTGTGTGTGTGTGTGTGTGTGTGTGTGTGTGTGTGTCTGTCTGTCTGTCTGTTTATGTGTTCTTTGTAACAAACCATCTGAAACTGACATTCTACACAGCGTGTTATAATTAAAGTGCATGTTTGATGCACATGCACACGTTGAAAGACAGTATTACCCCCTGGATAGCTAAGGTCACACAACATCCACTTCTGTATTTGTAAATCCAGACATCACCGTGTTTACACATGTTAAGATCTGCCTCTCACCCAGAGCAAAGCAGCGTCAGAAGGTCAGGAGCTGGGTAAAGGCCAAGGTTTTCTCAAAAACAGGTAGTTTGTGTGTGTGTGTGTGTGAGTGAGTGAGTGTGTTGTTGAGCAAGTCTGAAGGCATTCACGGTATTGCATCAGTTGAATGTATACAAATAATTACAGAATTTGTGAAAAATTCAGCCACTCACTTTTTACTGGTAAAACCAGTCTATTTAAATGGACTTCACTTTATCTCTTGCACCTTCAGAACCTATAGAACAAGGCATAAAAATAGAGATGACCAAGTCTTAATGCTAATCTTTGGATTTACAACAGTCTATCTATTATAATAAGAGCTGCTCAGACCCTAGAAAACTATTAATTGATTGATTGATCATATTCAACACGTTGGTCAACTGTCGTTTCAAACGTGCTAGCCTTGTCATTTGACCTTGACATAGGTGTTAAACGCATTTTAGCATAAAGCTTGCTATCTCGTTCTTGTGACATTTTTAACCCAAATAGTTACAATTATAGACACAACTGTTCGATACTGGCCATGGACCAGTGTAACAAGCCCCCTCTGTCCCCTCATGGTGTCTGCCTCTTCCTGTGTCTGCCCTATGAATGCAAAAATACCCAAAATAATTATAAAGAAGAAGAAATCATGCCATAAAACTTCAAGAGCTTTGGGGCCACACTTATCCTGGTGCTGCAGCCCCTTTTGAGTTGA
The DNA here is from genome assembly GCF_902827115.2 of Pseudochaenichthys georgianus. NCBI lineage: Eukaryota > Metazoa > Chordata > Actinopteri > Perciformes > Channichthyidae > Pseudochaenichthys > Pseudochaenichthys georgianus. Next base: position 13,789,893 of record NC_047506.1, on the reverse strand, counting down.
GTCGGTCTTTTGATTCACTCACCTTAAGTCAAAAACAATTCAGAAACCAGAATCACAGGACGACTGCCAGCTCACTCCCTGGCAGCTTTCTCCTGGAGGCAGTCAGTGGGCTGGCAGATAACATCCTTTGAGGATCATCACATCCTCTCCACTATTTCTTCGAGACGATTTCCTCAGGCTAAATACTTACAACTGCAACACTTGAAAATATGTGTGTTTCTCAATCATTTATGCCCTCTGCATTCAAACACCTCAACGCCTACAAGGGAAGGAAAGTGTAAGTCACAGCAAACCAGCAGTAATAACCAAGTTCTGAACACTTTCGAAGGACTTTCATGTATATGTTTTTTAACATTTTCAGCATTTTTGGTGAACTGATTTTGGAATTGTTTTCCACCGGCTAAATGCTGAGGTTTTTGATGTCAGTGAACTAAATGTTGACAGATTTTTGCTGAAATATACAAAGCCTCATTTGTTCATTTGTACGGGCACGTCTGCACTTTGAGAGTCAACACTGTTTCTGTTGGTAAATGATCATATAAAGCTAATGTTGGAAGTGTGGTGTAGGAATGGATTTGTTGAAAACAAAAAACATTATGAGTCCTTTCTGCGGAGGGGCTTTTGAGCCCTGCATTCAAAGTCTTTCCATCAAAGGAAGTTCATACACACGGAGGCTGGAAGTGGAAATGGGAAGGATTATGCATATGTTCACTTTTTGATTAATGTAAACAGCTACAGTTACATAACAGCCTCAATAAGGCTGCTCAATTGATTCATGTTAATAGGCAGCTAGAAAAACGATATCATGATTATTTTGACCACAGTGAAAGCTGTTCTTTATTAAAGGATATATTTGTAATCGTTGACGCAATTCTTTTACGAGTACCAGTGAAAGTTAATATTTACCTTTTTTGTCTGCCTGGCTGGATGCTTTCCTCTGATGAAGATGCCAGTTTATAATTATGCCATATCTCACATAATTGGTTTCAATTTTTCTTTACGTTTTGAATGGCTACTGTCTTTCACTATACACCACAGTAGAAGAGAAAGTGCTGGATATATTTTTCAGGAAAAAGCCTGCCTTCGAGATCTGGGTGATCATGTTTTTGTATATGCAGTCATGGTTAGATGTCCCCCACCTTTGCTTAATACTGTAAGGGCAAAGCACTGAGTCCTCTCAGCGGACAGCAGTGCAGTTTGACAAAATGGTTTTGAAGGCCACTAAAGGGCTCTCTTGATGGCTTCCTCCCACACACAGGCTTTTTCTTTCTTGACCATGAAGGCAGCAATTTCTTAGGACTGCTTGGCAATCAACCTATATCCAGACTTAAAATAGGAGTTCACTTTTTAAAATGAACACAAGGACCAGTCCGACGGAGAATCCCATTCAGCTACTGAAGAAAGTGTGTTTCTAAAGTGCTGCACTAGGTCAAGAAAGTCCATGTTGGTGATGTCCAAGTAAAAAAGTGGGTGCTTTACAAGGAATGACCAACCCAGTCTCACAAAAAAACGTGTAATAACTACGTTGGTCCACAACTTGGGACATAGTATTTCTACAAAAACGCCTCTGAAATTGTAGGATCCCTACGTTTTTTTTCACCATTCATTCCAATGGCTGGCGTCTATGTCACGTGATCTTCAAATTTCTCCCTGCAGAAAAAAAAAACATGGCTGAACTTCGTTTTATTCTCGGTGGAAAATGCCTATTTTAAAGTTAGTTTGGCCATTAAAATGCGTTTTGATGTCATTTGATGCGAGAAATATGAGTTGTTATTTCAGATGATGTGTGCAGTGGATGTACATGATCTTTAGTTTGCTAGTTATTACGAAGATTACTTCAGGAAATTGTGTCTATACAACGTTTTCATTGTTACCAAGGTGGTTGCTAGGGACGCTGCTATCGATATTATTTCTGTTATGTTGTGTAACTGTTTAATGGTGTTATCTTTATTGCTACCCCCTTCCCCGTCAATTTATAGTGTTGGTCCACAGCGCAAACGTATTAGTTTAACAAAATCCCCATCTAAAATTGTGGCATAGATACATTATTTTCCCCTGTGCAATTCTCCATTTACTCAACAATAACACATAATTATCCTTGTGTTTATTTATTTGTTTGATTAATAAACACAAGTTGGAGTCCGTCAGGACCGAGGGTCGGAGCAGCTCATTTGCTTTAGAGAATATTACACCCGGAAGTAAGTATTCTCTCCGCTTCGCTTGACAAACCCCGTGATAGTCCTCAAGCTCTGTGATTGGATGTTTGAGTGTGCTCCGAGGGTTACGCCGAGCGTCGAACAGCACTTGAAATGGGATGGAACCCCTTCCCCGTCAATGTATAGTGTTGGTCCACAGCGCAAACGTATTAGTTTAACAAAATTTGCATCTAAAATAGTGGCATACGTTATTTTCCCCTGTGCAATTCTCCAACCCAGTCTCACATCTCACATCACATCGTCATAAACAAATACCGGAAACAGACCGAAAACATTTTTTCAAAATAATACTTTATTTCCGAGTGTGCTTGCTTTTCGCTTTGAAAGTCATCACATAACGGCATTGTAATACACGGTTCGGCTGCATTAAATATTACATATCTGCTGTAGTTCTCTATTTATAGAGCTCTGATGAGAAGACTTCTAAACAAACAGGAAGAGCTGCCACCAAAACTAAAAACGTGACGTGGATCATAAATATATCAGCAATTAAACAACAACGTGCCATAGAGAACATGTTGCGAAACACAATAGCCAGCATGTGTAGTTCTGGGGGGGGGAGGGGACATTCAAATCCAGTTTTGGACAGTCTGCCGTGGTTCCATCCCATTTCAAGTGCTGTTCGACGCTCGGCGTAACCCTCGGAGCACACTCAAACATCCAATCACAGAGCTTGAGGACTATCACAGGGTTTGTCAAGCGAAGCGGAGAGAATACTTACTTCCGGGTGTAATATTCTCTAAAGCAAATGAGCTGCTCCGACCCTCGGTCCTGACGGACTCCAACTTGTGTTTATTAATCAAACAAATAAATAAACACAAGGATAATTATGTGTTATTGTTGAGTAAATGGAGAATTGCACAGGGGAAAATAATATATCTATGCCACAATTTTAGATGCAGATTTTGTTAAACTAATACGTTTGCGCTGTGGACCAACACTATAAATTGACGGGGAAGGGGGTAGCAATAAAGATAACACCATTAAACAGTTACACTAACAGAAATAATATCGATAGCAGCATCCCTAGCAACCACCTTGGTAACAATGAAAACGTTGTATAGACACAATTTCCTGAAGTAATCTTCGTAATAACTAGCAAACTAAAGATCATGTACATCCACTGCACACATTATCTGAAATAACAACTCATATTTCTCACATCAAAACGCATTTCAATGGCCAAACTAACCTTAAAATAGGCATTTGAAGATCACGGGACATAGACGCCAGCCATTGGAATGAATGGTGAAAAAAAACGTAGGGATCCTACCATTTCAGAGGCGTTTTTGTATAAATACTACGTCCCAAGTTGTGGACCAACGTAGTTATTACACGTTTTTTTTAGGGCTGTCAAACAATTAATATTTTTAATCAGATTAATCACAACTTAAAAATTAATTAATCATGATTAATCACCATTCGAACTATGTCCAAAATATGCCATTTCTTTATGTATATTGTTGTGGGAATGGAAAGATAAATGAAAGAAGGCGGATATATCCATTTAACATACAGTATCTATATTTATTATAACATTTTTCTGTGTGTCAAAATGAAAGACAGCCCACACACCTATCAATCATCAAACCGTGGGGTCTTAATTCATTACGTGTTGATTTCTATCAACGGGGGAGTACTTCAGGAAAGTCGACAGGGGGGGGGGGGGGCGCTAGTGGAGTACTTCGTGACCACAGAGTGTGAACGTTGTGATCAGCTGTTTTAGCGCAGTTCTCCAGTGAAGGGGGGAGTCTCCCTCCTCAGCCGGTTGGCGTAGTTTTGGCACAAGTCCGTTGTACAGACCGACGTTAACAGCAGCCCTGTCTGTGCACACGGAGACCGACTCTGTCGTCCGGTGATCTAACCGCCTTCTGGAAAAGCTTCACAAGTACGTCGGTACGCAAATGCGCTTTGTGACACAAGTGATGGTACGCATTTCAGAGTACATAACCTGCGTACCAGTTATGTGCACCCCTGTGCTGTACTACAGCACAAGTATTCTCCGTCGGGACTTCTTGCAACAACACCACGCCGTTATCAAAGATGTTCTATTGAGAAGACGATCACTACGTGACAAAAGTTTTCAAAACCGTGGCTGCAATCAATCTGACTAACTGCTGTCTCTGCAATTTACTCCGCGCGAGTTGGCAGACTTTATTTTGCTTACTTTAACATCATTTCTCATGGTGGGGCTAAGCCATTTCTTGGTATGGGTGTAGCCTACCCCAGCCATACCCTGGCGCTGCCACTGGTGGCACGTATGGGGCGGGCCATTCTGCACATGCGTTAAATGCGTTAAATATTTTAACGCAATTAATTCATAAAATTAATTACCGCCGTTAACGCGATAATTTTGACAGCACTAGTTTTTTTGTGAGACTGGGTTGGGAATGACAAGAAGTCGAGAAAGAATAAAAACAATGACTGTCCAAGAACTTTCATCAAAAGTAAGCAGGACATTTTTTTGCGTTTATAACCATTTATGTACTGTTGAATGGGACGCAACTGGCAAAACCATTTCTATAATTATGTACCCAATTTGCAGCTATAGCTTTAGAGAGCTAAAATTGGGCAGAAGCTCGAAAGCAACACTGCAACACCTCTACTTAACTTTAGCTGAGATTGTAACAACACCACCACAACACTCAACAAGTATACATGTCCTACTTGATCTTCTTTTGTTTTACTGGCTGTCTATATTTGTAACTCGCTCCTGTGAGACGCAATTGGCTGGCGAAGGTTTGGTTGTCTGAATAGCGTAGATGCCCGTTAGTGTTGATCAGTTGTTTGCATGATTGGGAGGAGCCATTCTGACCTGATTTCATGTTATCTAATGGGAACACTGGTGTGCATTGATTCTCTGAGGGACAATGCCTGAAATAAAAAAGGACCTCTTTTACACAGGTCAAGGGTCAGAGTTTGCTTAAAGATCATATGAAAGTAGCAATAAAAAGCTAACCAGAGACCAGCAGGGGCACTCAGGATCGTTTGAAGTGGCCAAGGGCAGAAATAAAGCATGCTAGTGTCCCTTGAACACACAAGACAAGATTAAATAAATGCTTTTGTTAAACCCTAAAGAGCAACCTCACTGAATCGGGATGTTGGCACATTCTGTAAAATGTGTTTTGAAACAATCCTAACTCAAGACTTGTGTTAGCATTGTACTCTATGAGCTAATTTTGTAGCGTGACATTATTAACACACAATCTGGGTCAGTGTCATAAATATAGGGCAATTAATTGGTTTGATTTCAGGTCTCTGAATTTAGACCCACATCAGAAAAAACAGATGTACGTATTCCATCGGGGGGGGACCAAATTAAAAGAAAAACACAACGGTGGTTTGTGACGCATCAGGTTGCACTTGAATCTCTGAGGAGCATTTTAGGACTACTTTACTGTAGATTCCAGCAACTTAGAAAATAATTAAAATTAAATCAGAGGTACAACTTACAAATATGTTATTGTAAACATACATTTGATAATAATATAATTATACAACGAATGTGCTGTTTATGTGATAATTTGATCAACATCATTGTCATTGTATAAATCTGTCATTTAGTATTTGCACCTGTAAAATTGACCAATGTTTTACTCATAGTAAATGCTATCTGCTTAACTCTCTTAATGCAAAACATGCAAAGTATATGTTTGTACATTACAGTGGTTCCCATCTCTCCATTTATTTAATTGCCACTGCTGTTATTTCTTGTTTCACGGTGCAGAAACTTTAGAGCAAGTGTTTGGAAAACATCCAATTACAAACTAGTACTGCTACATATTCTGCCTATTGCATGCAATTTAAAACAAGTAATTACGATATTGATTAGCCATTGGCCAGTTGTATGTCAATACTTTGACGTGATTAAAACTAGTGTAGTGGTTCTGTTAGATTACATGCTTTAATATTGGTGGGCAAATGGTTCTGTGGTTTAAAGGTGGGGTAGGTTTGAGAAACCGGCTCGAGATACACTTTGTGTTATATTCCATGGAATGCTCTTAACATCCCGATAGAAATGAATATCTGTGCTTTGACAAAAAATCCATAAAAAAATTCATCTGTGGAAGCCGTAGTACTCTAAAAAGCCGGCCCGGCAGACAACTTGTGACTAATTTGACTTATTTCACACATTGCATACATTAATATTTAAGGGTTTAACCCAATGTGTTTATAGTGCAGAATTAGAAAAGATTAAACTAACCTACTTTTTTAAATTATGAGCAGCCAATAGTAGGAGTGCCATTCGAGAAAAAATTTAATTAAATACTAGTATATTTATTTTTGCTTGTGAAGGTTTTATTTCAAATAGCTAACTTTGTTTATGTTGATTATTTCCTCTCTCATTGAACTGATAGCAGCTATCTTCTGTTTGGAAAATATTAAGGGGGTAGTGAGTTGTGCAGTGGTTTGGGGAGGGGGGCAAATAAACTGAAGATAGAGTGTGGACTGTGAAACTGTAAACGCCACGTGGATATAAGTCTCGGGAGAGTTTATCTGCAGATCATGTCACGCATGGTAGGTAAAATGAAAACAGCATAATTTGAAAAATGGGAGATGACTACAGAGTTAACACATCAAGCTAATAGCTTACATTTAAAGGAAAATGTTTAAAATGACACCTTTTAGACCTAAACGCTTTATAAAACATCACATGTAGATTACACCATTAATATACGTTTAACTTGAAGTGATACCTCACCCTACATGTAATGAATCTTAAATACTCATCTGCAGGATTACAACGTGGCTGTTTATAGTTTTATCCTTTTTAGAGAAAAGCATATTTTGGTCATCTGAATCACAAAATATATTCGTATGGCTTCCTAGGTAAGATGCATAAATTATAAAAGTTCCCAATTCAGTTCCTGCCGCGGACAGATTTGACGCCTGTCATACCTCTCTGTGTCTCTCACCATTTTCTGTCTGCATCTCCACTGGGATTTGATGGAAGTAAATCTGAGTAACTGTGATCACCATAGTAACGTCACATATGGCTCATGCAGCAAAGTCAATTTTCTCTGCTGTCCATCCATGTTCACACATTTTTTTTTCAAAGAAATAACACCAATTCAACTCTTTTTACTTTGCCTGTTCAGAAAAATACCATGTGCACATTACATAATAAAAGTATTGCAAACTGAATTAAATGTAGACAGAAAATCTGTGTCGTTTGAGCTGCTCTGACAGAATCTTGTTTTGTTCTTTTAACAGCACAGTAGAAAGCACTGTTGTACATAGAGTTATCCCTGCATGAAGGTGAAGGTTAAATTATCTGTCAACTATTATGAAAGGTTAGAGTATGTGATGGGTAATCCATGTTATTCGACAGGTTGGAGTGAAAATAAGTTGTGATTGGGCTTGTGGTTTGTGGGAATCCAAGATTGGTATGTGAGGAAAGTCTGTTTATTGACAGAAAATCTAGAAGAATGTGCCAGAGAGTATTAACTTCTTCAATCATTTTTGAAATATCCAACGCTGCGGACTCCTCATCCTTATATAATGGGCGGGTCGTGAAGCTGATGTTAACACATCTGAAGCTTTAGCCTTGGCAGAGACTTGATTCAAATGACCTCTTGTAATTCTCTGGACCAAAGAAATAAACAGAAATCAAAATTATTTTCTATGCAGTGCAATTGATTGTCTTGGCACGCTCCATAATGACTATGATCTGTTTCTTTCTCCTAATCCCCAGGGGAGCACTATAGTTGCTTTCTCACTGTTTGTTGCAGCCTGGTCACTATATTCCCGCACTGAAGGAGCCTGGGAAAAAGGGCAAATCAGCACCTCTGCTGGGGGCTCAGCGGGGAGGCACATCATGGTCTGATGAGACTCGCTCCCTGCAAAACAAAAACGTGTATTTATTCTGCCATCAAAGACACCTTGTAAACTTTTGGCCAAACCCCAATCAATAATATCTTAGCAACGTTCAGCATGGATAGGTGTTGGCAGTAATGGCATGGGAAAAGGATTGTGTAACATTTGAAAAGTGACTTCTGCTCTTCTTAACCAGTTCAAATATTGTATGGAACCTGCAAAACAGATGAGAAGACTTGCACGTTTGTGATTGACAAAATCTGTTCACATGCATTTCAAACACTAGGCAAAGTACTCAAAACCACCTCTGTGTGTCTTCAGGACCACGTTGCCATGATGACACACACATGCAGACTCAATAGGGGAAAACAATACCAGCGTTGCTTTAGCAGCTGATAATAATGGCTCTGAATTCGCTAAGAGTGACAGTTTAAAAAGTCTGCAATTACCTAATTCATTATCATATGCGCTAACCTATTATTTAATGTGCTTCAAAAGGACATGAATATCGCCTTCATCAGTGACCGGTCCACCCCAGGATCTGTCCATACGATGGCAACCATCGTGGTCGAGGGAAACAAATGAATGAGCATTCTGCGTTAAATGTGTTCACACTGTTTGAAATAATGACTGTCGGCAGTGCACACATCTTTGTTACATCTTTTGTCAAATTGATGTGTGTGATCTGCAGATTGGTGGCCATTGAGAGTTTGTTTCTGTAGTTTTACAAAAACTTTACAGATGTTACATATTTGGCACTGGTTTTAAATATGCAAAGGCCTCTAACTTCGTTGTGATGGCAGCATGTATTTGCTGTGTCCCCATTTCCCATGGTAATATGGCTAAAGTGTTTATTTGTTATTTGTGGGGCAATTTAAATTTGTGTTATTTATCTTTTTTCTCAAGATTTAAATGAAGCTCAGTGCAAGTTCTTTCAGGAAGACTGGGTGTATATACATTCACTCCGCAGCTGCATATAATCAGCTCATCACAGGCGTTCTCTTTAACCTATTACATTTCACCTCATTCTCCAGCAGCCAATCACCGCGCTGCAGCCAAACTATAAAATGGTTCTATTTCGTCCCTACTGACCGCCAGAGGCGGTGCTTTAGCACTGGATATGTCCATCGCGCGCATGTGCAGCTCGAGTACCAATAACAACAAAGTCACCTGTGACCCACGTGACACCGGCTATATCAGCCGGTATTGTCAGAGGATCTGTTCCTTTTCATCTTCTCGCTGCGCGAGGGTACCGTGGCTACGTTTTCGTAGCCTACAGCGTTCAGGTTTGAACGTTTGATCTGAGGGATTTCTCTGCAAACAGCTGGCCGCGTGAAGCTTCGCGACTGACAGTCGGGGCTACGGGTCGTTAGACGCGTCCTCCAGGAGCTGCGCCGGCTGTGCAGAGCCTCGACAGACAGGTTTGTGTCAGCTTGTTGCTGGGGATGGCTGTGTTTCCACACCCGCTCCCAGCCAAGTTGTCCTGATTACCGTCTTATTGTTTGTGGCTTAGACTTTCTGGTGACGACAGTGTTCCCGCTTCCTCTCCCATAAAGTTGCCCTTATGCTCTTTTGAAAGTTCTGCTTGTGGCGTTGTGCCCGAGCTATCATTAGCATTTGAGTCCCAGCTTTGGCTGCGTCCCTCATTCGATTTAGTATGGAAAGCCAAGAGTGTCATACTTTAAACCCGTTTTTCGTTTAGATGCAGAAAGTAAGGTAAGTACTTTCTATTTTCTAGAAGCTATTATCTGGTCTTAACATTTGTGTTCTGACTTGGTCGCTTGATTGTTAGCAGCAGCCGCTTGGCTAACACCTTGCTGTTGAGTTTAACTATTAACTCAGGGCAGTGCTCCCGCTCCCTGTAGCATAGGGTTTGATTGCAGTAGCGCTAGATCGTTGTATTACTGCTCCTAGTACTAGACTCCTAGCACTAGGATGATATGCAGAGAACATCTTCACGGCGGGTGCTGTGTGCTCGGCATGTGCGGTTACTACTGTAACCAGACACGGTTCTATACGGGCTGTTCTCTTTCTTAGAAGCTAATTATCTGGTCTTAACATTGGGTTCTGACTCGGTTGCTTGATTGTTAGAAGCAGCCGCTTGGCTAACACCTTGCATGTACGGTTAAGCTTCATTATTTAACTCAGCCGGTGAGGACAGTGCTCTCGCTGCTGCTCCCGGTAAACGCATGGTATGGTTGCAGTAGCGCTATATCGTTGTATTTACTGCTCCTAGTACTAGACTCCTAGCACTAGGACGATATGCAGAGAACAATCTTCACTGTGTGTGCCGTGTGCTCTGCATGTATGGCCATTAAGGAGGATTTCATCCTCCCAATATTATATTGTCTAGTGGGCAGCCGTTGGCTGACACTTTTATGCACCGGCCACAGTTACTATTGTAACTAAGGTACTAAGCCGTAAGTACTGGCCATAATTACTACTGTAACTACGGTTCCAAGCTGTGTAAGTACTGGCCATAGTTAATACTGTAACTACGGGGTTAAGCCGTAAGTACTGGCCATAGTTACTACTGTAACTACGGTCCCAAGCCGTGCACGTACTGGCCATAGGCAATACCGTAACTACGGCTCTATGCTGTGTAAGTACTGGCCATAGTTACTACTGTAACTACGGTTCTAAACCATGTAAGTACTGGCCATAGTTACTACTGTAACTACGGTTCCAAGCCGTGCAAGTACTGGCCAGAGTTACTACTGTAACTACGGCTCTATGCTGTGTAAGTATCCAAGCCGTGCAAGTACTGGCCAGAGTTACGACTGTAACTACGGTTCTAAGCCGTGTAAGTACTGGCCATAGTTACTACTGTAACTACGGTTAGATGCCGTGTGAGCCCTGGCCATGGTTACTGCTGTAACTACGGCTCTGTGCTATTCTATTCTTTAGAAGCTAGTTATCTGGTCTTAAACATGTGTGTTATTTGACTTGATCTCGCTTGATCGTTAGCAGCAGCTGCTCGGCTAACGTCTTGCGTATACTGTTAGCTTCTTTATTTTACCCAGCTAGGTGAAGGCAGTGCTCTCGCTCCCGCTCCCTCTACCGGTAATGCGGATGTAGCTACATCCCTTTTTCTGTTCGGCGAGTAGTAGCACCGCTCTACTCTTCCCGTTCAGCAGGTAGCCGGTGAAGGCTGTGTTCCCGCACCCGCTCCCGGTTACACTGCATCTGGCGTTCGACTCTAACTTAACCAGTGAAGGCAGTTCTTGCCCCCACTCCTGGTAGACACCAAACGGCCTCGTTTTTCCGTTAAGCAGGTAGCCGGTGAAGGCTGTGTTCCTGCACACGCTCCCGGTTACACTGCATCTGGCATTCGTCTCTAACTCAACCAGTGAAGGCAGTTCTCGCCCCCGCTCCTGGTAGACGCCAAACCGCCTTGTTTTTTCTGTTAAGCAGGTAGCTGGTGAAGGCTGTGTTCCCGCACCCGCTCCCGGTTACACTGCATCTGGCATTCGTCTCTAACTCAACCAGTGAAGGCAGTTCTCGCCCCCGCTCCGGGTAGACGCCAAACTGCCTTGTTTTTCTGTTAAGCAGGTAGCTGGTTAAGGCTGTGTTCCCGCACCCGCTCCCGGTTACACTGCATCTGGCATTCGTCTCTAACTCAACCAGTGAAGGCAGTTCTCGCCCCCGCTCCTGGTAGACGCCAAACTGCCTTGTTTTTCTGTTAAGCAGGTAGCTGGTAAAGGCTGTGTTCCCGCACCCGCTCCCGGTTACGCTGCATCTGGCATTCGTCTCTAACTCAACCAGCGAAGGCAGTGTTCTCGCCCCCGCTCCTGGTAGACGCTAAACTGCCTTGTTTATTCTGTTAAGCAGGTAGCTGGTGAAGGCTGTGTTCCCGCACCCGCTCCCGGTTATGCTGCATCTGGCATTCGTCTTAATTTAACCAGTGAAGGCAGTGTTCTCGCCCCCGCTCCTGGTAGACGCTAAACTGCCTGGTTCCGTTAAGCAGGTAGCTGGTGAAGGCTGTGTTCCCGCACCCTCTCCCGGTTACGCTGCATCTGGCACTCGCCTCTAGCTCAGCCAGTGAAGGCAGTGTTTTCGCCCCCGCTCTTGGTAAACTGCCTTATTTACTAATCCAGCTAGGTGAAGGCAGTGATCTCGCTCCCGCGCCCTCTGCCGTAACGTGGGTGTAATTACATACATTCACTCCGCAGCTGCATATAATCAGCTCATCACAGGCGTTCTCTTTAACCTATTACATTTCACCTCATTCTCCAGCAGCCAATCACCGCGCTGCAGCCAAACTATAAAATGGTTCTATTTCGTCCCTACTGACCGCCAGAGGCGGTGCTTTAGCACTGGATATGTCCATCGCGCGCATGTGCAGCTCGAGTACCAATAACAACAAAGTCACCTGTGACCCACGTGACACCGGCTATATCAGCCGGTATTGTCAGAGGATCTGTTCCTTTTCATCTTCTCGCTGCGCGAGGGTACCGTGGCTACGTTTTCGTAGCCTACAGCGTTCAGGTTTGAACGTTTGATCTGAGGGATTTCTCTGCAAACAGCTGGCCGCGTGAAGCTTCGCGACTGACAGTCGGGGCTACGGGTCGTTAGACGCGTCCTCCAGGAGCTGCGCCGGCTGTGCAGAGCCTCGACAGACAGGTTTGTGTCAGCTTGTTGCTGGGGATGGCTGTGTTTCCACACCCGCTCCCAGCCAAGTTGTCCTGATTACCGTCTTATTGTTTGTGGCTTAGACTTTCTGGTGACGACAGTGTTCCCGCTTCCTCTCCCATAAAGTTGCCCTTATGCTCTTTTGAAAGTTCTGCTTGTGGCGTTGTGCCCGAGCTATCATTAGCATTTGAGTCCCAGCTTTGGCTGCGTCCCTCATTCGATTTAGTATGGAAAGCCAAGAGTGTCATACTTTAAACCCGTTTTTCGTTTAGATGCAGAAAGTAAGGTAAGTACTTTCTATTTTCTAGAAGCTATTATCTGGTCTTAACATTTGTGTTCTGACTTGGTCGCTTGATTGTTAGCAGCAGCCGCTTGGCTAACACCTTGCTGTTGAGCTTAACTATTAACTCAGGGCAGTGCTCCCGCTCCCTGTAGCATAGGGTTTGATTGCAGTAGCGCTAGATCGTTGTATTACTGCTCCTAGTACTAGACTCCTAGCACTAGGATGATATGCAGAGAACATCTTCACGGCGGGTGCTGTGTGCTCGGCATGTGCGGTTACTACTGTAACCAGACACGGTTCTATACGGGCTGTTCTCTTTCTTAGAAGCTAATTATCTGGTCTTAACATTGGGTTCTGACTCGGTTGCTTGATTGTTAGAAGCAGCCGCTTGGCTAACACCTTGCATGTACGGTTAAGCTTCATTATTTAACTCAGCCGGTGAGGGCAGTGCTCTCGCTGCCGCTCCCGGTAAACGCATGGTATGGTTGCAGTAGCGCTATATCGTTGTATTTACTGCTCCTAGTACTAGACTCCTAGCACTAGGACGATATGCAGAGAACAATCTTCACTGTGTGTGCCGTGTGCTCTGCATGTATGGCCATTAAGGAGGATTTCATCCTCCCAATATTATATTGTCTAGTGGGCAGCCGTTGGCTGACACTTTTATGCACCGGCCACAGTTACTATTGTAACTAAGGTACTAAGCCGTAAGTACTGGCCATAATTACTACTGTAACTACGGTTCCAAGCTGTGTAAGTACTGGCCATAGTTAATACTGTAACTACGGGGTTAAGCCGTAAGTACTGGCCATAGTTACTACTGTAACTACGGTCCCAAGCCGTGCACGTACTGGCCATAGGCAATACCGTAACTACGGCTCTATGCTGTGTAAGTACTGGCCATAGTTACTACTGTAACTACGGTTCTAAACCATGTAAGTACTGGCCATAGTTACTACTGTAACTACGGTTCCAAGCCGTGCAAGTACTGGCCAGAGTTACTACTGTAACTACGGCTCTATGCTGTGTAAGTATCCAAGCCGTGCAAGTACTGGCCAGAGTTACGACTGTAACTACGGTTCTAAGCCGTGTAAGTACTGGCCATAGTTACTACTGTAACTACGGTTAGATGCCGTGTGAGCCCTGGCCATGGTTACTGCTGTAACTACGGCTCTGTGCTATTCTATTCTTTAGAAGCTAGTTATCTGGTCTTAAACATGTGTGTTATTTGACTTGATCTCGCTTGATCGTTAGCAGCAGCTGCTCGGCTAACGTCTTGCGTATACTGTTAGCTTCTTTATTTTACCCAGCTAGGTGAAGGCAGTGCTCTCGCTCCCGCTCCCTCTACCGGTAATGCGGATGTAGCTACATCCCTTTTTCTGTTCGGCGAGTAGTAGCACCGCTCTACTCTTCCCGTTCAGCAGGTAGCCGGTGAAGGCTGTGTTCCCGCACCCGCTCCCGGTTACACTGCATCTGGCGTTCGACTCTAACTTAACCAGTGAAGGCAGTTCTTGCCCCCACTCCTGGTAGACACCAAACGGCCTCGTTTTTCCGTTAAGCAGGTAGCCGGTGAAGGCTGTGTTCCCGCACACGCTCCCGGTTACACTGCATCTGGCATTCGTCTCTAACTCAACCAGTGAAGGCAGTTCTCGCCCCCGCTCCTGGTAGACGCCAAACCGCCTTGTTTTTTCTGTTAAGCAGGTAGCTGGTGAAGGCTGTGTTCCCGCACCCGCTCCCGGTTACACTGCATCTGGCATTCGTCTCTAACTCAACCAGTGAAGGCAGTTCTCGCCCCCGCTCCTGGTAGACGCCAAACCGCCTTGTTTTTTCTGTTAAGCAGGTAGCTGGTGAAGGCTGTGTTCCCGCACCCGCTCCCGGTTACACTGCATCTGGCATTCGTCTCTAACTCAACCAGTGAAGGCAGTTCTCGCCCCCGCTCCGGGTAGACGCCAAACTGCCTTGTTTTTCTGTTAAGCAGGTAGCTGGTGAAGGCTGTGTTCCCGCACCCGCTCCCGGTTACACTGCATCTGGCATTCGTCTCTAACTCAACCAGTGAAGGCAGTTCTCGCCCCCGCTCCTGGTAGACGCCAAACTGCCTTGTTTTTCTGTTAAGCAGGTAGCTGGTGAAGGCTGTGTTCCCGCACCCGCTCCCGGTTACGCTGCATCTGGCATTCGTCTCTAACTCAACCAGCGAAGGCAGTGTTCTCGCCCCCGCTCCTGGTAGACGCTAAACTGCCTTGTTTATTCTGTTAAGCAGGTAGCTGGTGAAGGCTGTGTTCCCGCACCCGCTCCCGGTTATGCTGCATCTGGCATTCGTCTTAATTTAACCAGTGAAGGCAGTGTTCTCGCCCCCGCTCCTGGTAGACGCTAAACTGCCTGGTTCCGTTAAGCAGGTAGCTGGTGAAGGCTGTGTTCCCGCACCCTCTCCCGGTTACGCTGCATCTGGCACTCGCCTCTAGCTCAGCCAGTGAAGGCAGTGTTTTCGCCCCCGCTCTTGGTAAACTGCCTTATTTACTAATCCAGCTAGGTGAAGGCAGTGATCTCGCTCCCGCGCCCTCTGCCGTAACGTGGGTGTAATTACATCCCTCTTTCTGTTCGGCGAGTAGCAGCAACGCTCTACTCTTTCCATTAAGCAGGTAGCTGGTGAAGGCTGTGTTCCCGCACCCGCTCCCGGCTACGCTGCACCTGGCTACCTACAGAATGGTTCATTCATGTAGCGCCTGTAGGGTTTCTCTTTAGCCCGAGGACGGCCACGACCGCTGCCCCTCCTGCCTCGGCCGCTTCTGGCGGTCAGTGGGGACGAAATTCGAGCATCTGAGGGAGGTTCTCACGGTAAACGCCTGCATGAGCTGTAGCTGCATGCCTCGGGTGCTCAGAGTGGCTCGAATCACTGAGGTGGAACGTCTGGCAGCAGCCAACAGACACCTCTCCTTGTCACGTACTCCTCAAAGCGATGGCTTTGTGTGCTCCCCCCAATAGAAGGACTAGAAATAGGCTGTCCTCTAAAGTGGATCGGCTAGCTGCCGATAGGGGCATGATGAAGTCGCCTCTCGGCCCTACAGCCTGGGCCCCCCCCCCCCCCTCCTTCGGTTGGCGCCCCTCCTTCGGTTGGCGCCCCTCCTTTGGTTGGCGCCCCTCCTTCGGCTGACGCACCTCCTCCGGTTGACGGAGAGTCCTCCGTCGCGTACCAGTCGAGCCAGGGGAGCTGTTTAGATCGGCTGCCCTGGAGGCACTGGAGTGTGCCGCCCAAGCTAGGCAGACCAGGCAGCAGCACTCGGGTCCTCGCAGACCTGTGCCCACTCCCAGCAGGCTCTGGGGCCGCTCTAGCAGCCGCACTCAGCCGCTGGATGGTCTGCAGAGGTCTTAGCGGCCCACTCAACCGCCTCCCAATGACTTTCGTGCCCCATGTCACCCGCCTTCCAGGCGGCCTCGTGCCCCAGAGCCTTACCGGAACCCCCCCAAGAGGCTCCAGGGTCCGGGGGGCTGGGCTCTGAAATCCCGGGGGTGGTCGGCGGCTGCTTTCCCAGCAGCAGCTCAGTTTCTGGGCAGTCTGTACTTCCGTCCCTTGGGTGGTTTTCACCTTAACCCAGGGGTACGGACCGCAGCTCCGGCCCCTAGCCTTCGGCTGGGTCTAATTGACAGTCGTCAGCGATCCGGCAGGGGCCCTACCTCTGGGCCAAGAGTTGTCCGTCCTTTTGTCCAAGGACGCAATCAACCCAGTAAGACCCTCTGCTTAGCCAGGGGGTTCTACTCGGCATACTTTCTCGTGAGCAAGAAAGTCGGCGGATTTCGCCCGATCTTGGACCTCAGAGGAATCAACAGATTCCTGAAGGTGCTGCCATTCTATATGCTGACTACTGCATACGCACAGGTGGAGTGGTTCCCAACCGAGGGATGCTACTTCCACGTGGGCAGGGCAAGAGGGTGCCTTATATTCAGTTCCTCCGGCCCTTGGGCAGACTGGCAGCTGCCTCGGCCGCTGGGCCCTGATCAACGTGCTAGAGCTTCGGGCCGTGCAGCTTGCACTCACGCACTTTCTACCCCAACTGGGGGGCAAGAATGTGCGTGTTCCTTGGGGACAGCATGTACATTGTTGCTTAGACAACAGTCCCTTCTAGATAGTGGACGTTCTCACTCCACTCTGAATGTGGCTGCGATTCTGCCCAACATGTTCGGGTCGACGGCGCCACGGCGGGGTGCCACAGGTCGGTGTCCCTCTTTATGAGAGGGGCTTTACGGCAGCGTCCCCCTTGCACCCCGAGGGCTCCGGCTTGGGACCTGCCCTTGCTGCCGGATGCCCTATCACCTCCTCCCTTCGAGCCCCTGGCCCAGGTGGGGCTTAGGTGGCTGCCCACAAAGGCAGCATTTCTGCTTGCCACAGCCTTAGGGAAGTGAGTCGGGGAGTTGCATGTCCTCTCCATAAACAATACATTTCCGAGGTGAGACTCTCAGGCGTTGCCCTTTGGGCAAATGTGGCATTCCCGCCCGGGGTCCTTCCACAAACTCACTTCAATCAGCCTGCCCAGCTGGCACGCTTTGACATTCAGGAGTACGGCACATCGAAGTTGCTGTGCCCGGGGGGTGCCCAAAGGGCGTATATCAAGGCTACTGCCTGTATACGGCAGGAGGAGCAACTCTTGAGTTTGCCCTGGCGGCACTAAAGGAGGTTAGGCCCTCTAACCAGTGGCTTCCCCACTGGGTTGTCGATACCATCTCACAGGCTTACGGGGCCAGTGGCCGCCCCCTGCCACCAGGCTGAGATGCCACTCTACAAGGAGCATCTCAACATATTGGGCTGCCCTGAGAGGGGTGCCCCTGGAGACCATCTGCGCCGCGGCGTCGTGGGCGTCTTCTGGCACATTCTCCAGTTGTCATCAGGTCAATGTCGCCACTCCCCATTCTTTGGGCGTGGTCCTTTTGCCGAGCTCCGCTGCTTCCAGTGGTGAGCAAGGGCTTGGATTCTTCATGACATTGTTGGTATAGGTCATCCAGTGCTAAAGCACCGCCTCTGGCGGTCAGTAGGGACGAAATAGAACGATAGTTACGGCTGTAACTACGGTTCTATGAGTCCCGGATGACCGCCAGAGTTCCCTGTCACTCAGAATTCTTGTGTGCTCGCGAGAAGATTCGGGGAACAGATCCTCTGACAATACCGGCTGATATAGCCGGTGTCACGTGGGTCACAGGTGACTTTGTTGTTATTGGTACTCGAGCTGCGCATGCGCGCGATGGACATATCCAGTGCTAAAGCACCGCCTCTGGCGGTCATCCGGGACTCATAGGCCCGTAGTTACAGCCGTAACTATCGTTCTCCTCTCTCCTGCAGTCAGCTGTGATTCACATCATATGGCATGTGTCAATAAATGTTCAAACAAAAATGAATTATCTCCTGATTGAAACATCATGTTGAAATAAACAACTGCAGTTCAAAAATAAAAAGTGATTTGCCTAATACTTTTGTTGTGGAATTAATTAATTAATTTATTTAAAGGCAAAAACATGAAAAAGCTAAGAAAATAATCTATTGAATACAATATATTTGGAGCAACTTCATTTATAAATGGTTGTAAACTTAAAAACTTGTATCCCGAATGAGGGTAATTAAGTACATCAAACTTAAAATTTCTTTTAAATCATGTGGTAAAACTAGTCGGAACAACTTAATCTTTTGAGTAATCAACTTCAAAACTTGTGCTTATAATACCAATTATTAAGTAAGTGGTAAAAACACCTCTGATTGTAGAGGAAAATCCTTCTCCCCTAACTCAAATAACTTTGTTGCTTTAAGACAATTTAATTAGAAGTTGTCTTAACTCAATAAACATCGATGCAAACTGTTGCGTTGATTTTCTTTGTTGAGCCAAGGCATTTGTTTTTAGAGTGTTGGGTGGTGATTGCAGACTTGAAAGGAAAGGGCAGAGCTTTGAGGCCACAAGTATTTTGAATAGAAAGCATACTGTCAACATACAGTGTATTGTGATAGGAAATCACGCTGGCTTTGATACAGCTTGGCAGATCTTCTTTGTGGGATAATATGCCGGGCACTGGGACCAGAGCTGCAGCACTTCATATGCACAGAGGTCATTAAGAACTGCAACATCTCAAACCCTGGGTTATGTTGTTCATCATCGCTGATAAGCTCTCTGTATCATTACAGTTTTATCTCCAACTTGAGGGCATTTCCTGTTGAGTTCACATTTTTGTGTTTACTACAAAAAGAACAACACCACAGTTTATACACTCTAAGGTTTATAGTCTCCCGAAAGAAGCAGATTTTGAGTAATGTGGTTTATGGAGATATCTGACTCTTTAGTGGCTAAATGCTCCCCTATGTTCACCAGCTAGTCATCAACTTTTAATTTCTCTCCTGTGATGCTACATGCCGTTTATTGGGTATATCAGAGTTTATTTTGCTAAAAAGTGATGCATCTGGAAATTAAAATGATGAAAGCAGTGCAACAAAACTAAATGAAACAGGAACATTCAGTTGTATGCTATAAAATCAAAACAATGTGAAAAGATAACAAAAATGCTTGGTAAAGTTGGATGAAAAGCCATTTCATCAGTTGTAAAAGAAAGCTATTGATTAGAGCAGACATATAGGAAGAAAAATATCAGAAATTGAAATGTGTTAACTGTGTTAAGTAAAATAACTGCAATTACATTTTATACAATAACAGTTTGTGTTGAATCAGAATCTGCGCTTTCAACAATTACATCATTTAGATAAATTGAGAAAAATATGTTAAAGTACAATGAGCCCTATAGAAATTATAAGAATAATCTAGTATAAAACTGAAATAACCCAAAAATGGTACTTGAGCATCAGAATCGGGGAGAATTGGGTTCTACAGTTCTTTTAATTTGTTACATTGAACTCGCATTGAGTAGGGAATTAGGGCTGAATCTGACCAGTGTGTGGGGCGGAAACAGTGGAGGTCCTGTGCTCTCACCCTCGCTCCCCGCCACCAACTCTGCAGATCAGAGGGGGGAGTGAGTCCTGTTGCTAGGATACGGAGCATGGCTCTTTAAAGGGAGCATGAAGAAAACAGTGAAGCAAACAAATCTCCACACAAACAAACCTGCCTTTTCAGGCGTTGCAAATATGTCACTGATCAATGACACCATCCACTTTTAAATGTGTCGTCATAGAGACGACATTACAGAGTTTGTCGTTGGCAGGAGGAGCAAATGATCCATATAAATTAAGGAATTAATTTACAATTCAAAAGGCATCAGTGATATTGACATATAGGGCCTATCAGAGGCACAACCATTAATTCTCAATTTTGCATTTTTTCATTGGATGCATTAAATGAGGTTAAAATGTTAACATAGGTTCAGGAGCATGGCCACGCCTAAAACTCCGCCTCGAACCACGGCCACCCCTATTTATATCCGGCAAAACTTCCGGCCACTGCTCGTCTCCATCCTTTCAAGGACTGACAGCCAGACCGTGACTCACGCCGCGCGTCGTCACGGTTCAAACAAGCTACACTCTACCACCAGAACATTCAACTTACCATGGATCCCGAACTGCTGATCAACTCACCAGAGTCAGACGAAGATCTCTTCGACATCGGCTACCCGCCATCCACGTTTCAGCAGTTGGATCTAAGCCAAGCATCCGAACGGAGCCGCGTGCGCTCGGCAATCAGTGTTCCACACACCAGCCGCCACAGCTCCCACTCAAGCTCCCCCAACGAGACACCTCCAACTCCAGACAGGTCCCAGGCTTCGTCTACTCCGCCAGCGAGGGCACACAACCGGGGCCACAACAGGCACAGCCAGCTCCAATCTCCCCACCACCGGCAGCCTGCCTCATTCGCAGCCCCCAGCCACTCGCAGCGGCGCACGTAGTTCGGAGCCCGAACTACGGAGGTGGACAGTCACTCAACTCCAACGTTTCCTGAGAGAAAACGGCATCCACTTTCGCCGAAACGACAACAAGGCTAGACTGTTCAATCTCTACAAAGCCTACAGCAGCACAATGGCAAGAGCAACGACACACACAGCTCTTCCTGCTCCAGAGCCAACCACCGTGCGGCGCACGCACCACGGGTCGTGACGTCACAGCCCACCGTCCTCCTCCACGGACACAGCCCGACTCACCAGCACCCCCTGGTGGGGGCCAGGTCGTATTGCCCTCTGTACCTGCTCACAGGCTTCACAAAAATCCCCTTGCACATACATCCCTCCATCCCTTCTTCTTTCCTACCTTCAGCAATCCACAGCAACCCAGCTTCCGCTTACCTTCCTCCTCTAGCAGCTAACCCCGTAGCAACAGCGCCTCACCCAGTGAGCAGACGCTCCGGTCTCCCTCTCTCTGACCCTCGCAGTGAGCAGACGCTCCGGTCTCTCTCTCTCGACCCTCACAGAGAGCAGACGCTCCGCTCTCTCTCTCTCGACCCTCACAGAGAGCAGACGCTCCGCTCTCTCTCTCTCCGACCCTCGCAGTGAGCAAACGCTCCGGTCTCTCTCTCTCGACCCTCACAGAGAGCAGACGCTCCGCTCTCTCTCTCTCTCGACCCTCGCAGTGAGTAGACGTTCCGGTCTCTCTCTCTCTCGACCCTCGCAGTGAGTAGACGTTCCGGTCTCTCTCTCTCTCGACCCTCGCAGTGAGTAGACGTTCCGGTCTCTCTCTCTCTCGACCCTCGCAGTGAGTAGACGTTCCGGTCTCTCTCTCTCTCGACCCCCGCAGTGAGCAGAGGCTCCTGTCTCTCTCTCTCGACCCTCGCAGTGAGTAGACGTTCCGGTCTCTCTCTCTCTCGACCCTCGCAGTGAGCAGAGGCTCCTGTCTCTCTCTCTCGACCCTCGCAGTGAGTAGACGTTCCGGTCTCTCTCTCTCGACCCTCGCAGTGAGCAGAGGCTCCGGTCTCAATCTCTCTCGACCCTCGCAGTGAGTAGACGTTCCGGTCTCTCTCTCTCTCGACCCCCGCAGTGAGCAGAGGCTCCGGTCTCTCTCTCTCTGACCCTCGCAGTGAGCAGACGCTCCGGTCTCTCTCTCTCGACCCTCGCAGTGAGTAGAGGCTCCGGTCTCTCTCTCTCGACCCTCGCAGTGAGCCAACGCTCCGGTCTCTCCCTCTCTCGACCCTCGCAGTGAGCAGAGGCTCCGGTCTCTCTCTCTGACCCTCGCAGTGAGCCAACGCTCCGGTCTCTCCCTCTCTCGACCCTCGCAGTGAGTAGACGTTCCGGTCTCTCTCTCTCTCTCGACCCTCGCAGTGAGCAGAGGCTCCGGTCTCTCCCTCTCTGACCCTCGCAGTGAGCAGAGGCTCCGGTCTCCCTCTTTGACCCTCGCAGTGAGTAGACGTTCCGGTCTCTCTCTCTCTCTCGACCCTCGCAGTGAGCAGAGGCTCCGGTCTCTCCCTCTCTGACCCTCGCAGTGAGCAGAGGCTCCGGTCTCCCTCTCTGACCCTCGTAGTGAGTAGACGTTCCGGTCTCTCTCTCTCTCTCGACCCTCGCAGTGAGCAGAGGCTCCGGTCTCTCCCTCTCTGACCCTCACAGTGAGCAGACGCTCCGGTCTCTCTCTCTCTCTGACCCTCGCAGTGAGCAGAGGCTCCGGTCTCTCTCTCTGACCCTCGCAGTGAGTAGACGTTCCGGTCTCTCTCTCTCTCTGACCCTCGCAGTGAGCAGAGGCTCCGGTCTCTCTCTCTCGACCCTCGCAGTGAGCAGAGGCTCCGGTCTCTCTCTCTCGACCCTCGCAGTGAGCAGAGGCTCCGGTCTCTCCCTCTCTGACCCTCGCAGTGAGCAGAGGCTCCGGTCTCTCTCTCTCGACCCCCGCAGTGAGCAGAGGCTCCGGTCTCTCTCTCTGACCCTCGCAGTGAGCAGACGCTCCGGTCTCTCTCTCTCTGACCCTCGCAGTGAGCAGAGGCTCCGGTCTCCCTCTCTGACCCTCGCAGTGAGTAGACGTTCCGGTCTCTCTCTCTCTCTCGACCCTCGCAGTGAGCAGAGGCTCCGGTCTCTCCCTCTCTGACCCTCACAGTGAGCAGACGCTCCGGTCTCTCTCTCTCTCTGACCCTCGCAGTGAGCAGAGGCTCCGGTCTCTCTCTCTGACCCTCGCAGTGAGTAGACGTTCCGGTCTCTCTCTCTCTCTGACCCTCGCAGTGAGCAGAGGCTCCGGTCTCTCTCTCTCGACCCTCGCAGTGAGCAGAGGCTCCGGTCTCTCTCTCTCGACCCTCGCAGTGAGCAGAGGCTCCGGTCTCTCCCTCTCTGACCCTCGCAGTGAGCAGAGGCTCCGGTCTCTCTCTCTCGACCCCCGCAGTGAGCAGAGGCTCCGGTCTCTCTCTCTGACCCTCGCAGTGAGCAGACGCTCCGGTCTCTCTCTCTCTGACCCTCGCAGTGAGCAGACGCTCCGGTCTCTCTCTCTCGACCCCCGCAGTGAGCAGAGGCTCCGGTCTCTCTCTCTGACCCTCGCAGTGAGTAGACGTTCCGGTCTCTCTCTCTCTCTCGACCCTCGCAGTGAGCAGAGGCTCCGGTCTCTCTCTCTCGACCCTCGCAGTGAGCAGAGGCTCCGGTCTCTCTCTCTCTGACCCTCGCAGTGAGCAAACGCTCCGGTCTCTCTCTCTCTCTCGACCCTCGCAGTGAGTAGACGTTCCGGTCTCTCTCTCTCTCGACCCTCGCAGTGAGCAGACGCTCCGGTCTCTCTCTCTGACCCTCGCAATGAGCAGAGGCTCCGGTCTCTCCCTCTCTGACCCTCGCAGTGAGCAGACGCTCCGGTCTCTCTCTCTCTCTGACCCTCGCAGCGAGCAGACGCTCCGGTCTCTCTCTCTGACCCTCGCAGTGAGCAGAGGCTCCGGTCTCTCTCTCTCGACCCTCGCAGTGAGCAGACGCTCCGGTCTCTCTCTCTGACCCTCGCAGCGAGCAGACACTCCGGTCTCTCTCTCTCTGACCCTCGCAGTGAGCAGATGCTCCGGTCTCTCTCACTCCGACTCTCGCCGTGAGCAGACGCTCCGGTCTCTCTCAGAAAAATAAATAAATAATACAAATAATAAAATAAACTTCGCTAGCCAAGCCGCCGGCCGCATCAGATGACCATTACATGTATGTATGATCTGTACGTGCAGTGTATTTGTAAAGCGCTTTGAGAGTCGTTGATAAAGCGCCATAATAAATATAGACAGATGCACGAAACGGCAGCCGTTAGCCCTCCACGGCAAACGACTCTCATATTCACACTCCGGAATAAAACGGATCAGCTGGGAATTTCTTTCCCCATCCACATCTTCCGCCTGAACTCGTATCCCAGCCATACGAGCCACTAACCAAATACTTCAGCGCAAGATACGATGCATACGCAACGCCTCAACACCCACTCTCTCTCACCGAAACAGGGAAAAGGGCCACACGTTTCTGGTTCCAGAAACACTTCCACAACGTGTCGCTCACTTTGGGGATATGCTCAGAATATTATTCGAGCCATTCCTCCCGCATTGGCGCAGCGTCCACAGCAGCTAGACCGGGCATCCCGTATACAACCATCCAGGCCCTCGGCCGCTCGTCATCCCAAGCGTATCACGCTTACATCCGCAACAATCTTAATGATCTCAGACACGCACACGCTTAAGTCAGCTGCTTTAATCCGACTCTTTTGGGGGCCCGTAATCAGCCCACGCAGATCATGCCGGAGACGGAACCCCCACTCTGAGTCTCCCACTGCACGGACCACAGCTCGTCCTCCCAGATCATCTCTTCACCCCCCTCATATCATTCACATGTTACTTCAATAAACTTACAAACATCACCTTGTTGTGGCGTGGTTCCTGCTAGTGAAAAAACATTAAAGCTTTGTCTCAGCGCATCAAGAAAACACCCTTTGTGCTGCAGCCAGGTGGTTGAAGTTCAAGGCACTTTGTTAAAGTGACTTTTTCTTCCCATCAATCAACAGCACTACTGACCCTAAAACCCCACGCCGTAATTGCCTTCAGGATTAAAATGGATCGGAGCCTCCGCTGAAATCCTGCATGCATTTTCCATTAGTTTTCACGAGCAGGAAGTCTGCAGATGCAGGCTGAAAGTAGGGACGCAAGGAACATCTAGGATTAGTTTTTGCCCTTCTTATTATCTTTATGAATATTCAAAATACACAGGGGTGTATACAAACCGTACATGCTCCTACACACTGTTTACCATGCAGCGTATACTGTATAGCAGCTTTTTGATTACAGTTGGAAAAAAGGTTGTGTAAACCCTGTGTGATTTTTCACATACATGTAATATTGTAACAGATCTCTTCTAGAAGATATGATCGCTTTAGGCCTCGTGTTGTCTAGAGCAGGCAATCGATGTCATTATATCACACATTAGATACATTATATTAGATTACAGCTGGGTCCCTGTTATGAATACAGAGAAGGTCAAATGACTCACTAGATTGCCTGTAATATGATTACAGTTGAGTCAATGCAGGATAAGAATTCATGAAAGACAAATTATGTCATCAAATGAATTTCACAGAAGCAATGAGTTGTCTTAATGTTTGCTGTGGAAGCCAGTTTGAGATGTAAACACAAGCAGAATCAAAAGACATCAGCATGTTTATAATGCAACAAACCCAACAATACTGTTCACACAGTAATTGTACCCGAGCTCAGTTGGCCATAAATAGAACATTACATGCAGCAACTAAACATGTTTCCCCCCTCACATTAATGAATATTCACTCCCTCCTCGCCCTCTGCCACGTGCATTGTTTATTTATTTCCTCTCTCTCACACAGTGTAAAGCATGTCCTCGTGCAGTGCTGGGGAGACAATGCAACCTGTTCCCATTAGCAGATAATGATGAGCTGAGTCCTCCTCCAGTGAAAGCTGTAGTTAACCTTGTGTGTGTGCTCACTACAGACAGGCTTTAGCATATATATGCCCCCAATCTATAGTTTACTGTGTGTGGATCTGTGCCGACAGAAAGCAGAAATATGCATCGTTCTGTATTGTCCATTTACTACTCCCCTTTATCCCCTTATTTTGGCTATTACCATCTCTTTGATGGTAATATTTCCCCCACTTGTCTTGACAGTTCCATAAACTACACAGGATCAATAGATGCACAAGACTGCGAGGCTCCACGTTTCTACTCGGACAACAGCAAACTGCATTTAAAAACTGCTTGTTACTCAAATGTTCCACTCTGTTGCCCTTTCCAGCTGATTCAGTCTTGTTTTCGTGTCTCCTTCTGTCTTTCTGCATTCATTTCAGCTAGCTGAATCAATGTTCTTTTATTTCAGAGTATGAATGGAAATAGATTTCTAATGTTTCATATCGCTGTGTGGCAGAATATCTAAGCTTCACAAAGGGATATCTTGATTTCAATACTCTCAGTGGATTCGTGACTAATAGTCCTTTACTAAATATTTGTTCTGGAAAATCAAATCATCACTTGCAATGGCATGAGGCTTTCAAATGCGCTGCCCTTTGCAGGAAAGCGTTTACTTTAATCCCTCTCACTGAGAAGAGAAGATGTTTGATGTGGGTGTTGTGTCCAGCCAATCCTCGCTGGGCCACTGAAGTCATATCTGTAAAAGCTGCTTGATGAATAACGTTTATGTAAAGTCTGTCTGCAGGGCTGAAAACTGTCTGGTTTAGTGACCCGCGCATGCATCAGAATACCTGCACACGTTGCTCATCATATCATTCCCCAGTCTGATAGGAAACATGAAAATACATTTTCTGCCATTTTGCCATTGTTTGTGCCTGTTGGATGGCTGGGGGAAGGTGAAAGGAACAAGCTGAAAAAGGCAATTTGATCCCTCTGTCAGTTATCTTCATGCATATTGCTCCTGTGAGAAACAACTGAAACAATTTGTTTTTGTGTTATTGAGCGGTGGCTGTAATGACTCCATTTCTCTGCTCGTTCGACACGGAAATTTGTGTGTGGCAGTTCAGCGGCGGATTGCTGATCCAAGTTGTTTCCATCCATGAAACAACACGCAGGGCATTTTGAACCCAGAGGTTTCATAATCAGCATTGTTTTGTATCACTAACCCAGATTTGACCCGCACTGATTTGCAGGTGGAGTCCTATGAGATTTCTAAGGTTTATACATTGTTCTGTGATTGATGTATTTAAGTTAGCGGCGTGGCTCTAGGGATGGCAGTGTTGGTTCAAGAATGACATTTCTTACAAACCGTTGGATCAATTGCATTTAAATGAAATACAGCCATTCGTGGTCCCCAGAGGATGAATTGTAGTAACATATGATCTTTTGACATTTCCTCAAGTGCCATTATAAGGATAGAATGTAATGTAATGTCCAATCTTATGTTTTGTGAACAAATGCTTGAAAAACTACATTGGAATCAGTTATGTTTCGTAAAGTAACAAGCGTCTTTGGCTTCTCAAAAGTCAGAGCTACCCCATACCCTGCATCAGGCCGCACACATTTCACAGAGGAAGGCTGACCCGAGAGTTAACAACCCTCTGAGTGTCAGTGCCCTTTAACACAGCAAACAACACTCCAACTGAGCCAAGCTTTTCCTTTACCACACCCAAAATGCACTCTCAGACTAAAGATTGAAATGTCTGCCACTTTTAGCAGCTGATCCTTAGTATGGTAATAAAACAGGCCCTCATTTGAAATCTGAAAAGTAAAAAGTCCTGTTATTTTGTCCGCCACTGCAAACCTAGCTTAGGGTTTGAAATCCACACCTTAATAAAATACTATATACTAAGGATAACAACTTGAAATGGGAATATTATAGGCATCAAAAAGGACTTTGAGGCATGTGTGGATGGGTTAAGTCATGGTATAATCAGTACAATCTAATGGGAGGCATCAAATAAAGGTAATTTAAGGTTAAGACACCAAAAGAAAAACTCATAGGATACTATACACAGAGAAGAGGCCTGTTAATGACCCTTATCCATTTGTCCTTCAAACCCTGACATCATCCAATATCACTTAGACACTTTGGAACCCAAAATAAGCGAATCAAGAGAGAAGCAGTTCTCCAAATTCTGGTTGTAGTTTGATACAGATTCTGGTAAATGACATCCCCAGCAAACGTGTCACCTTGAAATAACAATTTTTTAATCGACATGTTCCTCAAAGAAGTATCCAGGCAGGCAAAGGTAGCACACCTATTTTTTCACCCTTCTCTTTTTAACATATTTCTTTCCAAACCAGCCTGAGCCCTAGTGACATTACATGCTGGAAAAAAACATGTGGGTGGTTTTTGTCCTCACCCTCTGTCTCATCCACAGAGAGAGCAGGTAACCTGTGTATAAGGGGCTGCATTTGCCCAGATATGCCTGCCAGAAGCTCATTTCCCAGAAGTACTGTACCAACAGGACAGATAGTGCTGGTAAAATTATTTCTTTCAGTTCTAGGGGATTCAATTACCACTGAGCCTGGAGCTTCAGTTATAGTAAAACATATATCTAAAAGCCCTTGTTGTCTTTGTTTGCTGAACTTATAAATATTCCGTTACAGATCAAAACATGTAGTAGATAAAAAGAATAAATGAATGAGTGAGAGAAATAAACAATGCCTTGAGATGGACAATTCAGTAGTACTTAGATGAGTTGCTGCTTTTGGCATATTAATTTTTTGTCCGAAGAATTTTAAGGACTTCTTGTCAATGTTGGCTCAAGGGTTAATCTTCAATGTTCATCCTTGACACCTGTCACAAAGGTGGGGAAAAGAATCTCTACCATTTCATGAAAATGTGTCCTATTTAACAATAAGCTCAAGAACAGCTACTACATTGAGCTTGTGCTGAGAGGCCACCATGTTTTTAAAACAATACAAGACATATAAGTATATAGTCTTTCATCGTTGACTTGACTCATAGATTGTAAGTGAATGTCCGTGTCAACCCCCTAAAAGCCAGAGAATGTCCCCAACGTAACTCGAAGTAATGGGCTTTCCTCTCACATTCTGTACAAATGGAAACAAAACAATGGCTGTGCTCACACCAGTCAATATATCAAACAATGACACACAGGCATACTGTATAGGACAGTGCACCTATTAGCGGGGACCTAATGTGTCTAATCTATCACGGTGGACGTTCGATCGTTTCTTCTGCTTCTGTAGACAAAACATCACCTTAGTTATCCATCTTTTTTTTGGTCTTCTCACTTCAACTGCAGCATGTCTCTCCTTTAGTTATATTTGATGACAGTGGATTTAATGTGGCAGGTGCCAGTTCCCGCTTTCCAAGAAAACATAAAGGCAGGCAGCTAGGCAGGCCACAGTGATCTAATTGGAATAATGTATGAAATGAGTCACAGTCGCAAGCAGGGAGTGTTAACTCTCAGCTGTGCCAGCTTCGACAGAGATCAATGCACCTAACCTCAATTCAAGAAAACATTCTTTAATGGATCCCCCCGGGATCTGCACAGAGCCTCTTCCCTTCTCCTTACTTATTTATTTATTTTAATATTTTTTTTCTCCCTCTTTTCGACTGTGGCACACTCCTTTTAATTATCCGCCTGAGGATTACCAGGCCGGTGGGAGAGGATGATTTTTTATCCTGTCATACCAACCAATACTGTTTTTACCACAGTGCTTTCTCTCCTCTTTGTATGTATCCTCATGAATGTTTCACCTGACAGCATGTTAAGGTGAGTCTTTGAGCCTCTCATGTTTTAAGGTTGACATCACGTTTTAGCCTAGAAGTGGCTGTAATGTAATTGTTTTTCCCCTAGAAATGGTCAAATCAACTAATTCAGTATATTCTTGACTTTTACTTAATATTTGGAGCATTGCAATTCCTCATTGTGGGTTTAATCACCATTATTTTCTTGCTTTAATATTCATTTTCCTCTCTAACAATCACACACTAAATCTGACAAAAAAGGCCATAACACTGTATTCATCTTTGCACAATACAACATTTTATTGACTTATCACAGATGACATTTTTTCAAACAACTGCAGGAGCTCTCTTTGGAAAAAGAAAAGGCTATTGTATTAGGTGTGCTGTTGGTTTAGTGCTTTCCTCTTGCGCTGAACTACTTGTTGTGCCTGCAAGTTGTCGATTGCACTGGAGAACACACAGGAAAAATGAACATCAGAAAACCATAAGAGTTGAGTGACAAAATATTTGCAGATGTGACACAATCTGATGTGCTGCTGGCTCACAGAGAAACACATTTGAGAAAGGAACTGTCTTATAGTTTAAATCTCTTCTGTTTGTCCCGGTAGACTTATTATTTATTCATTGGATAAGTCAGGTAAAATATCCCTGAGAAAGCCTGAGTCTGACAAATCTCCTCTCCACAGCCACATTTTTGTAAGTGCTTGTTTCTTTTTACTTTGAGAATCAACACATTTTAAGTAAAATGCCACATGTGACTGTCCTTCATGACCTGTCTTCCTATGTCTTTGTTCATTACCATGAAAGAATCACAATGCTTTTAGGAGAGGAAAATGTATTACATTTGACATTTACAACAATTAGACGCCTGTGTCAGACATAGAATAAAACTATAAAATAGTCTGACAGGTTTATGCATCACAGCCATGAATACATCATGTATTGCTTTTGATCAACCCTATAGTGAAACATAAGTGTACCATTTCAATGAATATTATTTGACACTTTAAAGTAAATATGAATGATTTGCCTTTCAGTTGAATGCTGTATGTTTTCATTCAGTGAAACTATATATGTTGTGTGCATCAATGATACCTGGAGAATATATTAAATTAAGTATCATTGTATACTGTAAAATGAATTACAGTAAGTAACTTGTCAATTGTTGCCAGTTAAATACTGTAAAATGAATTACAGTAAGTAACTTGTCAATTGTTGCCAGTTAAATACTGTAAAATGAATTACAGTGAGTAACTTGTCAATTGCTGCCAGTTATATACTTTAAAGGTAATCACAGTATTTACAGTTTTTATTTACAGTAACAGTGTAAAATGAAACACAGTAACTTCCAAGTACTGTATTTGTGTTTTAACTGTAAAATGAAACACAGTAATATTTAATTACTTTATTTTTTGTTACAGCAGTAGTGTTATAGCTGTAAAATAAAATACAGTAATTTCCAAGCATTGTATTTTTGTTTAAGGTAATAGTATTTTAACTATAAAATAAAACCGTGCCAATTAAAAAGTACTGTATTTTTGTTTACGGTAATAGTATTGTAAAATAGAAACTTTAATGCTATAATTTTAAGTTACAGTATCAGTATTGTAACTGTAAAACAATTTATTATAGTATACTTCATGTCATGCTGGTAATTTACAGATTACCAGAAATTCTTGACACAATTTTAAAGCTCACCAATAACTGCAGGGAGACAGCAAACAATACATTTTAACAATGTATTCTTAATTGTTGAACGGTATCAAGACCATGTATTTTCTTGGGCTAAATTATAAATATTTTCATCCATAAAACACTCGATATTAATATCCAAAAACATGGAGATCGCATTTTTAAAACAGTGGCGATAACAAATCAACACAAAAAAATATGAAGCCATTTCTTCTGCCAAGCCATTTTAGAGACGCGCTGTAGTTGAAAAGGTCACGACGTCAACACAAACTGGAGAACCCAAATGCACGACCCAGAGACACAGTCTTGAATGTAACAAAAATGGTCTTTTTAATGTCATTGAACAGAAAATCCCTCTTAACAGAGTAAGTACTGGAATAACAAAAAAACGCTCACAAGGAGGAAAAAAACTAAGCATAACAAAAAGAGAACTTAAGATAAACTTAAACTAACAAAACCTGACATGAGTGAAAACGATCCTCTCTTTGCTGAGGCCTGGCATGACCACACATGGGAACAAACACAAACTGACACAGGACAGGGGGAGACAGGACTATTTAAACATGAGGTGAGTGGGAACAGGTGGAAACAATCAGGGGCGGGACAGACGCTGACAATGGCGGGAAAACACACAAAGGGAGGAAGTAACAGGGCCTGAAATGAGAGACAAGAGGTAAGTTCAAAATGAAACAGGAAATGGAAAACGAGACACAACATGAAACACGGGGACTTAAATAGAGATGAATGACATAAATAGACAGACCTGACATGATGTGAATAAACATGAACTGACTAAACATGAAATGACAGACATAATACATAAACATAACTAACACATTTGACGAGACACAACAAAAGGCACTGTTTGGCAAATACATTATCACTATTCTTAGATAATACACAATACTTTAAAACACTTTGAATACAAACAACCAAATGCATGCAGGAATGGACCCTGTACTGAACTTACAAACCTTACACGTGTAAGACATTTTGATTACATGAATTAACTGACAAAATTGTTTGTATTAATTACTTTCTTTGTTTCTTGAGTTACCGTGGCTGTTGGGGGAGGTTACTTCCTGGTTCAGCAAAGGGTGTGGCCGAGCGCTGAGGACTTATAAATACTGCAAGGAGCCAATTGGGACAAACCACCTGCTTCCATGTTAAAGGGGGGATTTGGGTTTTTGTCAGTGTCCTTTGTGTATTCTGTTACTATTAATTATCCCTTGGTTTCAACTTGGTTTGGCCAAGCCACTATACAGGTGCTTCTCAATAAATTAGAATATCGTGGAAAAGTTAATATATTTAATTAATTCAATTCAAAAAGTGAAACTCATATATTATATGGATTCACTACACACAAAATGATTTTTTGTAAATCTTGATGATTACGGCCTGCAGCTAATGAAAACCCCCAAATCATTATCTCAGAAACGACATAGGGTCTTAAAAATATATATCTACTAAGTATATAAAATATCTAGTATAAACAAACTAGTAATTACACTGCATCAAGATTATGTATATTAAGAAAAAGATGTTGGTTTATTTAAGATATTTGAGATATTTCTAGATATTCTAGAAATGGCGTTTTTTGGTTGGTTCTTTCTTTTTTGGTTACTGTGATCTTCTACAGTACATTGATGTTTACTGTAATTATCTACAGTACATTGTTGGTTACTGTGAATATCTACAGTACATTGTTGGTTACTGTGAATATCTACAGTACATTGATGTTTACTGTAATTATCTACAGTACATTGTTGGTTACTGTGAATATCTACAGTACATTGTTGGTTACTGTGAATATCTACAGTACATTGATGTTTACTGTAATTATCTACAGTACATTGTTGGTTACTGTGAATATCTACAGTACATTGTTGGTTACTGTGAATATCTACAGTACATTGTTGGTTACTGTGATTTTCTACAGTACATTGTTGGTTACTGTGAATATCTACAGTACATTGTTGGTTACTGTGATTTTCTACAGTACATTGTTGGTTACTGTGAATATCTACAGTACATTGTTGGTTACTGTGAATATCTACAGTGCATTGTTGGTTACTGTGAATATCTACAGTACATTGTTGGTTACTGTGATTTTCTACAGTGCATTGTTGGTTACTGTGATCTTCTACAGTGCATTGTTGGTTACTGTGAATCTGTGATGTTCTACAGTACATTGTTGGTTACTATGATTTTCTACAGTACATTGTTGGTTACTGTAATTATCTACAGTACATTATTGGTTCTCATTCATAACACTCCGTTCGATGTCTCACTATGGGATGCGCCTCATCGCGGAGCAAACAGAAGCATCAATTTCATTACGCCAATCCTGATTGGCTGTAAGGGCACCACCGGCACGCGCAGGCGCAGTGCCGACTGGAGCTGTGAAGGCACCACCGTCACACGCATGCGCAGTGCCGGCTGGAGCTGTAAGGGCACCTTACAGACATCTGCCTGGGCTTCTCAAAACAGTTATACTTTATCTGTTTTCACAAACCCAGAGAGAGTCAACCCATATTCTGGAGAGAGAGGTTCTCTCTCTCCTAGAAAGAAGGGTTTTATCTATAATGCCCACCGAGCGGAGTCAGATTACGGGGAAAATGTCCTCGTAAAGCACCCACTCAACATGGGCCTCATAATAAAACTAAACCACGCGCCACGGCGTGCGGAGAGTATTGGTTATTATGAAATGCGTAGTGGCACTACACCCGACTTTTCTAGTGCGGGACGCGCCTACGGGTGCTGTCTTTTCACAGAAGGTGGTCACCACGGACGCAGGTCAGACAGGCTGATAGGGTATTTACGAAGGTCGCCCGGTGAGAGGTCCCTAGAGCAGAGACCTCCAGCGGACACGTAAACTACCCGGAGCTTTTAGCGGTGTTCCCCACCCTAAAACGCTTCCTGCCTTCTCTCAGAGGACACCATGTCCTCGTGAGGACAGACAACACCAGGGTCGGACTGGCCATCGGGATGTTCGGGACGAATCCCGATGGGCCGGTACTGAAGTGGGCCGGTCGGACGATGTGGGCCGGCCGGTAACCGTCAGGGCTCGACATTAAATGGCCCGCTGGCCCGGAAGCACTATTTAGATACCCCGGGCCAGCATAACGTACTTTCCACTTGCCCGCTCGGGCCACTAAACATATTGCTTTAAAAAAATGGTCCTGTGGTATTGGTATTGTTTAGTTTATTAAAGGTACAACAGAGCGTTCCGTGAGTCGGTTGTCGTTGTTGGGTGAAAAGCAAACAGCTGTTTGCTGCGGAGTGCAGCGCGAGCAGGCTCCCGTGAGCGGGAGCGCGCTCCTTCACTTCAGACTATCGCGCCACCCAGTGGCGACTGGTCATTAGGGGCAGGTGGGGCACAGCCCCACCTAGTGTCAGCAAAAGTATTACAAATAATGATTACAAAAAAATGCAAACAATTAATTAAAAAATATATTAAATATATTTTAAGATCATGTTTAATCATCTGATTCGTCTGTACATTGCTGTTTTAGTCTGTGTTCTTCTAATTAGTGTCTACAGTGTGCCTATTGAGCTGTTTAGAGCCATGTGGGACAAAACCCGATCCTGCCCCTCCCTCTTACTGTCTAAGTCAATGGTGACTGTAAAAACTACACTGCGCATGCTCAGAATATTTTCCTATTTAATGTGTGTGGCAAAAAAATAATGACCCGAGGGGCATAGTGCTGCCATCCCCACCATACGTCATCTCACATCATTCAGAGCTGATTGGCTGTAAGTACGTGTGCCGCGAAAAGTGTGGTGTGTGAGGAGGAGACGAGAGAGCTGCAGTGAGGCGTCCTAAAACCCGGAAGTAAGCTGCGCATGGCTTCCCTCGACAAAAAAGCAATGATATTTCTCCATAGGATTTTAGAAAATAGCTCCAAATAAGGTCTGTGGGAAACAAACCTGTTAGATAAATGAACGTTTTGTTCAGCCGGATAATATCCACATGTCTACCCTACTTTTATAATTTTCGAATCATAAATCTATTGATTAGATTAGATTTATGATGGACTTTTGAAACTACAAGAACATAAGGAGGACTTTTACAAAAAAGTAATAGCGATTTTTGTCCAGAAGGATAGGCAAATGGACTTAATCTTCAAGTCAAGGTAAGACTGCAATTTTATTGAAAATGGGATCTTACTAAGAGAGAACAATTCAATATTTAAAT
Organism: Pseudochaenichthys georgianus; assembly: GCF_902827115.2. Classification (NCBI taxonomy): domain Eukaryota; kingdom Metazoa; phylum Chordata; class Actinopteri; order Perciformes; family Channichthyidae; genus Pseudochaenichthys; species Pseudochaenichthys georgianus. Next base: position 13,754,518 of record NC_047506.1, on the reverse strand, counting down.
GATAAAATTACATTTTGTGGGTATCCTTTTGTTGAACTGTCTGTTTAAAATTAATTGAAGCATCAGACAAAAAAAGCTTTTGAAAATAATATTATATTTTGATTTAGGTCAAAATATAATATTTGTAAACCTGAAGAGTCAGTGCCAGTGCCTCACCAGCCATGAACCTCACTGCAGAAGCTTATATATAGATATCTAAGTTTTTTGTGCCCCACCACTTTTGTACATATAGAAACGCCACTCGCGCCACCTAACCATTCGCCAAAATGTTTTTAATACCAGCGGTAACCGGCCAAGCGCCGGGCAAAAAACAATCTTCAAATAAAAGAAATTCACCGGAGGAGTTAAAGGAGAGTAGCCTACAGGGAGCATGAGAAGAAGAGGGAGAGGAAGTTTCAGCTTGATCGATGGAGTTGGCTTCTTGCAGTGACGCGTCCTAAAACCCTTTTATAATCTATCGATTAGATTTATGATTCGAAAATTATAAAAGTAGGGTAGACATGTGGAGATTATCCGGCTGAACAAAACGTGCATTTATCAAACAGGTTTGTTTTCCACAGACCTTATTTCCAGCTATTTTCCAAAACCCTGTGGAGAAATCCCACTGCTTTCTGTGGAGGGAACCAGCAGCTACTTCCTGGTTTCAGGACGCGTCACTGCACCTCTCAATATGATGCTATGTATGATATGATAAACAAGGTCTTCTTTAGTCGGCTCTGTGCATCAATGCCGACCCATGCTGACAAGTAAGTGAAGAGTAGACAATATAAAGGTATTGGCTTTAGGGAAATGTCCCAGCAGTTTAGGATAATGAAGGATCTAATCTAATCTATAGCCATTACATGACAGGAAGGCAGAAAGTGCATTATACAAATAATAATACTCATAATAATAGCAGACATTTTTTAACAATGACCACAATATCATTATTTTAATAAATCAAATATGAACAATTGAGGAAAATGAGGAAGAACTGATGATTCAAATGTTGGAGTACAAGTAGTAATGTAGTTAGTGCATAAATTACTATTGCAACAAATGTGTTAATATTATTCATTATTAGTCGATTTGTTTTTGGACGAATGCTCCGGGCCAGTGGTTACAATGGTGGGGCCAGTGATAATACAAGTACATTTTACCCTTATGTCTACCTCTGCGGTAAGTCACTAGCAATAGCACACCCCGTCGAAAATGTACTAGCGGTATTTACTTGCGGCACCGCGTGGGCCGGCGGTACCGAAGTGGGCCGGTCGAGAGTCCCGGGCTGATTTGTAGTCCCAGTCCACCCCTGGACAACACGATATCGTGTATGAACCGCCAAGGGAGGTTGCGTTGTCTCCAGTCACACACACTGGCACACAAACTGATCCCTTGGAGCGGCAGACGTCTCCTCTCTCTGAGAGCGACACAGGTACCGGGAGTGATGCACCTCGGGACAGAACTACTGTCCAGAGGTGCACCACTCTATGCAGACTGGACTCCACATCTAAGGATCGTGAGTCCGCTGTGGGTGCGTTACGGCAGAGCCGCGTTAAATCTGTTCGCAAAAAGAGAAAATGCTCAATGACAGCTGTTCTCTTTAATGCACGATTTAAACGCACTGTTAGGCGGGGACACACTCGTACATGATCGACCTCCGGGTCCTCTGTACGCGTTCCCACCCCTGGCTCTGTTACCCCCAACTCTGGCCAGAGTGAAGGAGCAACGCCACACACTTACTCTGATGTTTCCGCCCTAGCCCGCAACGTACGGGCTGGCGGAGATATATCAGCTGTTGTGCGGGCAGCCATGGCAGCCCCCACCACGCAGGGACAGATTGTCTCAGGCGGGGGGGGGCGATCCTTTACCCACGCCCAGAGCGCGGGGCACTATGGGCCTGACCCGTGAGTGGTACAATCTGAATACAGTGGGACTCCCTCAGAAGGTGATAAACACTATTCAGAGTGCGAGAGCTTCCTCCACCAGGTCTCTTTACGACTGTAAGTGGAGGGTTTTGAGGAGTGGTGCCTTCAAGAAGGACACATCTCCTTTCAATGTCCTGTCGGGGTGATTTTATCATTTCTACAGGACTTGATCGAAAAACACAGAGCTTTCTCCACGATCAAGGTGTACCTGGCTGCCATGTGGGCTTTGAGGGTAAGACGGCTAGCCAACATCCTTTGGTTTGCCGTTTTATGAAGGGAGCTCGCAGGCTCCTCCCTGTCTCCAGGTCGCTGGTGCCCTTATGGGACCTGGCAGTGGTTTTAAATGGGCTCAGAATGACCCCATTTGAACCCCTGGAAGGAGCTGA